>NC_081523.1:8921424-9293924 GCF_030273125.1 Centropristis striata
TACTTTCTTTCTCACCTCTGCAGATAAAAAGCCGTTTTGTTGAACTTCCATTTGGGCGGTTTTCCTTGCAGCTCCTCGTTCAGGGCGTTAGTTAAGGGGATGAAGGACGGGTCCAGGAAATTCATGGCAAACTGAGACCTGGGAACAAAATATAATCAGATGAATATTAGTATTAAAGGGGATTCAGTGCATTAGCATGGGTTTCTGGGGTATTAAACAGGATCTGCCCTGGTTATCCTCACACGACAAGTAGTATTTCACAAAGAAACAAGCATTAATGTTGGATATTACATAATATTATACAATAGATCTTAAATAATAACAACTTCTGGGTTGCCAGTTTGTGGAAAATTCCTTGGGCTGTTTGACCACTTATACCTTCTGGGGAAAAAAAAGCTGCATTGGAACTTCACCAAAATCAATTTATCGACAATTTACTGACATTTACAACAGTAGATTAGATTAATTAAAACCCCTTTCTGAATGACATCTGGCCAATGGATTGCCAACTTTTCTTACTGCATTATTAACTCATACAATGGATGAGCACCTGCCAATAAGTCGATGATTTATTAAAAATTAATGAAGCCTTACAACTTATAAAAATTGTATAAGAAAGTGTTTTATCTGGGTGAAGTGAAGCTACATTTTCACGTATACATTTAAGGTACATCATGTTCTATAAACTGACAGCAGAGGAAGGAATACTCAGATCTTTTTTAAAAGTGAACCAATCTATGATGTAGAAATACTCTGTTACAAGTAAAAGTCGTGTATTCAAAATTAAATGTAAAAAGTAAAAGTATTTATTTTGCAGATTGGCCTATTTCAGAATAAAATGTAATGATTCAAATAAATGTAGTGGACTTCAAAGTACAATATTTGTGTTTGAATTGCCGTAAAGTGAAATTTTAAAAGACTTTACAAGTACCTAAAAATTGTACCTAATCACAGTAAGTAGATTAAGTAGAGTAAATGTATTTACTTACCACCATTGTAAACAGATTGTCAAAAACTACAAATTTCAAATAAATACACCAGAGTAAAAAGTACAATATCTCCTAAAATGTACCGTATAAGTATAAAAATGGTTTACATTATTGTATTGTATTTGTTTTTCTGTTATTTTATGTCTTTTTTATTTGTTCATTTAGTCTTTTATTGTGTTTTATTGTCATAATTTTTATTCTTGATACGGTCTCTTTTCTAGTTTTTAAGTTCACTTTGTTTACTATTACTCTTTCATAGCTCTTAAATGTATTTTCCTACATTTTAATCAGCTTTATTTTAATTTTCTTCACTTTTTTACTCTTATTATCGGCTTGTCAACCACCTTGAGCCACCTTTAATTTGTTCAACTAGTCTTTTATTGTGTTTTATTGTCATCCTTTTTATTCTTGATATGGTCTCTTTCCTCGTTTTTTAAGTTCACTTTGTTTACTATTACTCTTTCTTAAATGTATTTTACTAAATTTTAATCAGCTTTATTTTAATTTTCTTATCGGCTTGTCCACCACATTGAGCCACCTTTAATTTGTTCACTTATTCTTTTATTGTGTTTTATTGTCATATTTGTTATTGTTGATATGGTCTCTTTTCTAGTTTTTAAGTTCACTTTGTTACTCTTTCATAGCTCCTAAATGTATTTTCCTGCTTTATTTTCATTTTCTTCACTTTTTTGTACTATTATCGGCTTGTCAATCACCTGTAACTCACTTTAAACTGCACTAACCTGTACGAAAGATGCTCTACATATAAAATGTGATTGAAAAAAATTAAACCAGTGTAAATCAGATGTGATGCTGCAAACATTTACAGCACAAGTACATCAGCACCTTGGACAGCTCTGTGTTTGATTGACAGGAAGCATTTGGCCCAAATTTAAAGGGAAGGTGTTTTTCATTTATTTATTTATTTTTACATCACATCCAGGTTGAATCGTGCACACAAGGCCCTGCCTGACTCCTCTGTGTTTACATTTAAAAAAACACTATCTGCATCACATGAAGTAAAAGCACAATCACTCACCGAAACCCCGCGTGGAACATAATCCTCGGGCCCCCCATGTAATATTTAGAGGAGGTGAAGAGGCTGTCTTTTCTCAGGGACACATAGCTGATGAGGGACAGGATGAGCACGGCGACGCACAGAATAACCAAACCCAGGGCCTTGGCGATGCGGACCATCTTGGGAGCGTTTTCATTCCCTGTATGAAGCTGCAGCGAGGCGTTGGCCTATGTTGTCATCGCCGGCTCTGCTCACTGCCTGTCTGCAAGACACAGACAAACTGGCGCTCCTGGGCTCATATAATCGTGTAAAATGGACGGCTGGTGGTGCTGATCGGCTGCATGTTGGTGGTGATGATGATGCCTCGGCTCGCTCCGCTCTCATTCCCCCTGAATGCTTCTTCTTCTTCTTCTTCTTCTGCTTCTTCTGCTGCTGCTGCTTCACAGTCCGCTGCGACTCCCCTCCAGGCTGCCGGTTTAATCATGGAGATGGAGCAGAAATGCGTGTCAACACATCCAGCCCGCTAAAAGACAAGCCCCGTCCTCCTCCTCCACCACCAGCAGCAGCTCCAGCAGCAGCATCATCATCATCATCACCTCCTCCACCCCCTCCCTTCCTCTCTTTCTCTTTTTCTCTCTTACACACACACACGCTGAGCCAGGCTGCAACTCTCAGCATAAAGGAAAGCTTGTGCAATAATAAATTGAATGGGATAGAAATAGAGGGATGAGGGGGGTGAAAGATCACACAGAATCCTCTAACATGTCACCTCTGATCTTTAATCTGAACAGTACTCAAGTAAAAAAATTTTCTCGCATATTTTGCTCATTTTGGTATATTTTACTTGGTATATTTTGTTGATTTTTTTTAACTTGGTATATTTAGTTAATTTGGTTATATTTTACTTGGATTATCATGTTCTTTTTGGTATATTTTTACTTGGTATATCTCGTTCTTTTTGGTATATTTTTACTTGAAATATTTTGTTAATTTTGGTATATTTTTACTTGGTATATCTTGTTCTTTTTGGTATATTTTTACTTGGTGTATCTTGTTCTTTTTGGTATATTTTTACTTGGTATATTTAGTTAATATTGGTATATTTCTAAATGGAATATTTAGTTAATATTGGTATATTTCTAAATGGAATATTTTGTTAATTTTGATATTTTTTTATATAACTTTTCCCTGTATATTTTTCCTTTTTTCTATATTTTACTTGGTATATTTTGTTCATTTAGACATATTACTTTTTTATATAGTTTTATCATATAGTTTGTTTATTTTTACTTTGTACATTTTGTTCATATATTTTTCCTTGGTTTATTTAGTTATTTTTTATATATTCTTTCTTGGAATATTTTGTGCGTTTTAAATATATTTATATTTGAAATCCTTTGTTCATTTTGATAAACTTATACTTGCAATAATGAATTGCTACAAGAGTACTACTTTTCCCTACTCTGCATTTATTCGATAGCTTTAGTTACAGACTGATTGGTTATTAAAAAATATATATAATCGATGAACATGTATTATTGCAGATTAAGGTACAAATAAACTGATCCCCAGAGAGGTTTATTTAAAAAAAGAACCAGCTGCAAAATTAGTGATGTACACATGAATGCATCAGCAGGTATTGATGCATTAACTGCTACATGCACTGAAGCACCAGAGGATTTCTTCTTCCACTGTAATGTTTGACTCGTGAAGGTTTCATGCAGAAATTACTGCAGGGTATATGATGAATTCCCGACACTTAAGCATGCATTTATTATCAGCATCTTGGTTGTTTCAGTAATTATGTGTGGTTTGAGTTTGTGTTAAGGATACATATACATTTTTATATGTAAACCACAGAAATTAACATTAAATTTAATTTAATGTTCAAACAGTTTACCATTAACTGACAATTAAAATGACATACATGTGATTTAAAAACGACAAGTGGCAAAATAAGAAAGTACTTTTTTTTAATGAGGAAGGATTATTTCTGACCCTTCCAACATATTTCACATCATATCCAAATACAACACACATTATGCAGCATTCACAAAACATAAAATTTTTTACTTCTTTTTTACACGTTATATACATTTTTTTTTAAACATTTTTTCTTTACAGTGAGCTTATTTTGGTAAACATGAACAACATCCATTCAAAAATCACTTATTTCAATGTATCCATGCATATACAGTCTGGTATTTTCACACTACAATGTCCTATATGTCACATTAGGATAGTGTACGTATTACATACGCTGGCAGAATACTGTGTTTACGTAAAGGTATTAAGTATAAAAACAGGTTTTAAAAAAAGACTGAGGATGTGCTAGTGTGTTAGCTGGTATTCAACAGTGAGTGTACCTCATGACTGACATACACGAGTTCTCCGTTGTGCTTCACTGCGTTTCCTGGAATGTGCCGAGCTCGGACACAAACAAACATCTTCGAAAAAAGACATTCAGACGCGTTACCATCAAGCTGCCAAGATATTGCAATTTTCTATTTTGCATTTATACGATATGTTGTTTTTTTTTTGTTTTCAAAATAAAAGAAACAGACGTTAAACTGAATCAACACAGGCACTTAATGATTGAAACCTGTCACTCGTCGTACCTACGGTGGCCTGACAAGTGAAGACGCAGGTTTGCTCAGAAACATGGCGACCACCTTACATCAGAAACAGTTCAGGGGACAAAAACACATCCGTCACTACTGCACAATGAGGACTCGTTAATTTTTGCGGCGGAGGAAGGCGGAGGGGAAGAAGGCTCCTTCGCCGTCGCTTCCTGGAGAGCCGCAGGGGCTGTCTTCTCCACAACTCATGTCCTCGCAGGAGTCCTCACTGTGAAAGAAGAGGAGGTCATTAATACGCAGAGCTGAAAACAATTAGCTAATTAATCAATGAGGGAATGGGCAGAAAAGCTTGTTAAATGTCTTCTGGAGGAGCTTTGTGAACTCTGAAGCCTGATTTCCACCGGGCGCGTTACTGCAGCGTCACGTCAGCGTCGCGTATGACGTTGCAAATAGGTAACACTCTAATCAATGAGAGCATTTCCACCGGGCGCGCTGCATAACGTTACAGCAGCGTCACGTCAGCGTCTCTACACGAGCATTAGGTAGGACTTCTATTTCTCCGCGAGACGCTGCCAAATCGCGTGAATCTCAACAGAGCAGATCGCACCAGACAGGAAGTCCGACTCAGAATCAGCGTAAAACACTTCCGCCCCTTTCAAAATAAAACACAATACGCAGTTCATGCACTTCACATCAACATTATGTTATGACCGAGGCACCAGATCAGCAATCAATCAATCAATCAATCAATCAATCAATCAATCAATCAATCAATCAATCAAAGGGTCTCAGAGGATCGGCGACACGGACGACAAGAGACTGATTGTTGAAGTGGAACATCATACAATCATTATGACATTATGACATAACATATTGTTTTTATAAGGATAGATGGTCAGATCAACATATCTTTCACCTCAGAGAAGCAAAGTAAGTTGGTTGTTGTTGTTGTTGTTTACTTTATACACACAGTTTATCCATAGACTGTATAAATAGAGTTTAGAGTTTATCAAGGGATCTTGCGGTCTCCCGTATGGTCAGGATTATCGCGTGATCTCGTTATCTCGCGTGTATACGACCGGCTCGCTAAGCTGACGTGCTGCTGCTGTAACGCACCCGGTGTGAATTGACGTCGGGCAGAAGACGCAGCAAAAACGCTGTGGAGACGTGCTGCTGCTGTAACGCACCCGGTGGAAATCCCCAGTGAGGCCACGTTTATACATAGCAGGGTATTTAGAGAAACAAATATTTCCCCCCCTCCGTTTTCAAAAATAAAATTGTGCACACATCATTGTTTTTAAGAAAGCTGTCATTTACATCAACCCGCATAAATACGCCGTCGAGCGCCATTATAACTATGCCAAACCTATTATATGGGCGGCTGTGTAGGGAGAAGGATAAAGCCATGCAAGCCAATCAGAATCCTCAGAATCAACAACAACGAATAACACGAGCGACTTCCTGGTTAGGTCCTTTCAAAACAACTGAGCGTGAGAACCTAAAACTCTGTTTCTCCCAGTTGACACGACAACACATAACCGGAGTTTTCAAAATTCTCCACTTTGCCCAGAGCTTTTTTTTTTAGAAATAATCGTTTTCTGTGATAAAAATGGGTTTTTCGTGTAAATGAGAGGCCAAACCGCATGGAAATATCCGCGTTTTCCCTTCGTGGAAACAGGGCTTGAGAAAATAACTGCAGTGTTTTTCTTGCTTTGGGTGGGAGATACATTTTGAAAAAACAAAACAGAAAGCCTGTGTTACGAAGAGGAAGTGTGCACTTTAAAAATGTGGCTATTTAAAGGCAGAGTCGAATGAAAAGATGCTATTGAGCTGCATTACAAGTAGCATTATTGGTGCTTGACTGAGTCAGGGTATTTCAGGTCAGCCTCTGCAGTTTAAAAAAAAATGTTAATCTCTTTCTCGTGGGTCCCCCAAACTTTATGGAAGCACTGTACAAAACTGCTGGAATGCCCCTTTAATCTGCAACAATTTTGATAATTAATTTATTGTCAAAGTCAAGTCAAAGTCAAACAGCATCTCACTGGTTCCAGCTTCTCTGACATGAGAACTGCTGTTTAATTCTGTTTTGTGAATGAATCTCTGTTTTTTTTGGACAGTTAGTCAGACAAAACAAAACAAGTGAAGATGTCAGGGTGGATTCTGGGAAGCTGTGACGAACAGCCTGCACTATTTTCTGACATTTTATAGACTCCACAGGCTAACTGACAGATTAATCAATGGAGAAAGTCATTGTTAATTGCAGCTCTAGTTCAGAATGATACCAACTATCGCATTAACCCATTGAAGCCTGGAAAGCGGATACGTTGTTTTGTAGTATTTGTATAAGCTCTCAAATACTTTTTGAATTTCATTTCTATCTGCTACAGAGGCTGAAAAATCTATTATTTAGTAGAAGCGTTGACACTTCTGTTGAATTTCCAGAAAAACTTCAGGTTTTAGGGGCTTATTTTAAAATCGCCCAGAGGTTTTACAGGCGTTTCAGGCCTCAATGGGTTAAGGCAAGAGTGATATATATTTCATTGTATCAAATGAATTAAGACTTATAACTGGACCACATAGTGGACATTTTTAAATCGCAAGAATGCACACACCAGACGATTTAAACAGTAGCACACTTTGCGTTTATACTAAAGGATTTCAGAGTGGGGATTTCAGGGACTTTAAATTTTACGTAAGACTCAAACGGGACTAGGGCAACTTACTGCTTCAGGCTAATGTGTGTCTCGGGTCTGATTGGCCCCTTGCAGCTTGCTGCTCAATATTTCATTGCTGTTCCTTTCATACTACAAGATTTAAAGCTATAAATCAAACATGGGGTAATTTACCATTTGAAATCTGGGAGACTGATCTAGTCGGTAGCATCAAGATTATGTCTGTGAACTCCTCACACTACAGGGTCATTTTCTACAGTTGATCTGTTCAGACCAGCCTTGAAGCAGGGACAACCCCGCGATTGTCAGGCCAATCAGACCCAGTATCAACACAATTATCCTCTATTCATGGATCCAATTTTTTAACTTAATTACTATTAGCAACTGTGATCTTTTGTCAATATCTCACAGTTGATTCATTCTGCCACAATGCAGCATGAAGAAGATGGAAAGAACTGAACTATTAACCTCTCGCTCTCGTCCCAGCTCCCCTCCGGAATAGTTGGCAGGCCGGGTACACTGAAGTGATTGGCCTGAAGATTCTGAGCTGTTCTCCTGGAAACGATCCAAACAAGCTTTTTGTTGTCTGGTTTGTTACATTCACTTGAGCGGTATTCAGTCATGCATTTGGCCACAAGTTCCTTCCAGTGGAGCAGCTCGCTGTCGCCGATCTGTCGAGAAGACAAACAGGAAACATCTGAGAGGCTGCTGACAGAAGTAGAAGTCTTTAAATATGCTGTCACCACCAACTGTTTTTCCACATTCTATACGTATGCGCACGTGCTTAGGCAGTGACACGGTCATGTGACATTTTACGATTACAACACTGGTATTTATAATACAGAGCAAAGAGATGTGAGACAAATTGGAATTGAAAGAGTTTTAAATAGAGAAAACTTTATGGCATAATAGTCACATAAGAGAGTTAAATGTTGCTCAGTATGTCTGAAAAAATTGTGTTGTGCAAAAATAGTGACACAGAAATTATGGAATCTCTGAGTCTGAAGGTCGTAGATGAAAATACGTTTCAATAGTAATCTATCAAGAATATAGAACACCAGACACTAAAAAGAGCCTATTGGAAGCATTTTATTAGAGCTGCAACAATAAGTTGAATAAGTGATGGACAGAACATTTATTGGCTTGAGTTCTGATAACAAATTAACTGTTTAAGACATTTTTTAAATAGAACTGGACAAAATAAATCGGAGTTCAAGCTTTTCTAAAATCTTTATTATTAATATTATTTTAATTTTGGAGACATCTTCGGGAGTTAACAGTAATTCTTAAAATTTTAGACTATTGTTTCAACAAAACAAGACATTTGAAGACACTATCTTGGTCTCTAATAACTTGTGATGGTTATTTTTCACTATATTCAGACATGTTTTAAGAGAAAACTACATTGATTGATAGGGAATAAATCAGTTGATGCGACCCCACTCTGTTCATACCTTTAGGTGTCTTTGGAATTGCTGTACAATCTTCAACAAGGTGATGGACTGGAGGGCTTCAAACTCCTGAGCAATTAGGGACAGTGCCAGCACTGATGGCTGCAAAGGAGATAAAAATAGTAGATTAGTAAGTCACAGGACATAAAGTGTGAATGCTGCTATGCTGTGAAATTGTCGCCTGGGAACAATCCTTACTTTTGCTTTAGAGAAAACAAGCCGGCATAAGCAGGCTTTTAGCTGGGCTTCCAGTCTCCCAATGCTTGGGATCTCCTCCCTTAAAATATAGAGGGAATCCTAATGAGAGCCGCCAATACACAGCTCATAAAGCAGAATCGATTTGACCAACTCCATGCAAACTGGAGCCATGCATCACCTTAAAACAACAGGAATAATAATAAAAAGTAAAAGACAATGTTTACCTTCCAGCAGACAGGGATGTGAAGGCTGAGTAGTAGAGGTGTAGAAAGGTTAAGGCGGTCACTGCTTCAGGCTCCACACTGAGCTTCTCTGAGATGATCTTTTCCATACGACACAGGTCTGACACAGTGAACTTGCTTTGGCTGATGCGAATTAGTTCATGGGTGGGTGAGACATTGCTCTCTTCCTCAACCATTTTGGCAGCAATGTGAAGACAGCAGACTCCAATACAGGGCAAGTGTTTGGGCTGCACCTGACACAATGACACGACAGTGATAAGTGCGAGTCAACATCCCATGATTCAAGGTCATACAGGGTCATTGTGGCTGTGTTGTTTTCTGACTGGTGGCAGAAACATGATCTAAAAATGCAAAGTTGCAATTTGAAACATATAACACAAAGCTTTATTTATTTCCTACCTTCATAATGGTGAGGAATCTATCAAGCAAATTGACAGCTTGAACAAAAGTCTGGGTGCTGTAGCCGAAGAAACTAGTCAGGCCCCACAGTTCTTCCACTCTGGTGTCTCTGCATTTCGCAGACACTCCACTGTGATTCTGAAAATAAACCACTATATATTAGACAGACATAGCTGGGAACAGAATTTATTTTTAGTAATCCCATAAGCCAGCACAGACAGCCAAAACTGTAAAAGTGGGTCAGTGGGTTACCTCTGTGGAAGCCGACTCCATCAGCTTCAGGCCAGTCTCCCTGGGAAGAAAGTTGTACTCTTTTGCACGACATGACTTCAGCTCTGTCAGGAGCAAGCTGTCAATGGCTTGAAGATCCCTCATCCTGAAAAACAACATATCTCAGTGGTTCTGCATTGCAATGCAAAAGAAAGCCCACACCAATTGTTTCCTATTCGGTAGAGTAAAGGGGAGGAGGGCATATATGTAGTCTCCTAAACCACACCTCCCCCCGGGTGTCAGGTATCAGTGGATGATCCCTCCACCGCCCAAAAACTAAAAACTCCTCATCTTAATTAATGATCACATATATGTAACATTATAAACTGGTTAATTAGGATGATGTGTACAGAAAGACACTGAAGTATGATCATTAAGCATTCACAAAATTAAGTAAATATTGACATTGGTTTGGGTTAATGCAAAAGTAAATGTCTGCTGAACAAGAGAAACCAGGTCACGTAGTCATAATTGGGTCACTGTTACACATTTCAGAAGGAGGAATTAAGAGAATTACTCTATTAACTGTATTCGGCTAAACAACAACATCTATGGATGTCAAAAAGCTGAAGGTGTCGCAAACACAAATAACAGTCAATATTAGCTGAGTTAGCTAACGTTAGCTTGCTAGCGTAAATCAATAAACGGTCGTCTTACCCATAGATATCTATGGTCTTACCTTGCCCAAAAGCTGCCGATGTGCAGGATAATAATAGCGCTGCAGCTTAGTCACACCTTTCACTTCTTCATGTTTCCATTTTGATGGCGATGACTGGAGGGAAATGTTAAAAAAACAAGATCCTTGATCCCTTCTGAAAGAGAGGGTCCGCCCTGAATAAACAAACAACCGCTGACCTGCTCGCAAACTACAATGACCATCATGCACCGCTGGAAACGCCTTTGCGTTGCCTGATTTCGTCATTAGCAGGAAAAGAGGCGGATGTTGGCGGATTATTTCAAAGTATCGGCGCTAATGTTACTTTTACTGTAATTCTAGTATCAACTTTACTTGGTCAAATATCAGATCAACATAGGCAGTCAAACAATGTTAACTAGTTTAGCTATTAGCGCCAAGATACATTAAATTACTGATAGCATAATGCTAACTAGGAATTACCAACGGATGCTGTTTCCATGGTGATAAAACGTTACGTTTAACGACAGTTTACTGACTAGCTGTTCATGCTAGCTTCGAGGAGGTAACGGTAAATTACCGTTATTAGATGGTTTTTTTTGATAGTTAACTATATCAACAGCTTGATTACTAATGTAAACAGATATGTCATTGAGGTTTCAGCCCTCCAAACCTCACAGTATTCGGCTTTCCAGGAGAAATGGCACTTCAGTTTGAAATTCAAACAAAACGAGCACAAGCAGCGACAGGTAAGTTACCGTTACTTAGCAACAGCACGTGAAAAGTATATTACCGTTAGCTTACCTGCTTAGCGGACAATTTTGTTAATCGTAACTTCTTGAGTTGTTCAGTTCTTCACAAGTCCTCTGTTCTCCTCTGAACTTTCTTTACAGAGAGCCATGATGCCTCTCTTCCACGGAGGTTTAATAGTCTGACCCTGGATGAACTGAGGTGAGACTCGCTCATTTGTTCATTATATTTTAGCCCAACTGCAAACTCATGAGCAGCCTTGTTGTTTTGATTCAAAAAAGTCTCCAAAACAGACCGAAGATATTAAAAGACAGGCCCAAAGCATAAAGACAGGCCTAGCATTAAATCAGTACAGACTGACTATTAATACTGTAGGCCCCTGACCTCTTAAAGTCCCTCTTCATGTCTACTGCATAGCTCAATGAAGGCATTTCCACAATGTTATGGCAACTAGATTATAAAGTAATTGTTCATGCAAATATGGCAGCATAATGCTATTTTCAGCCTCTTGATTATGAAGATTTCTTACGTTTTTTGCTTCATATCACATTAAATTGGATATCTTTTGGGTTTGGACTGAAAAAAAATTGAGAAAGCATGGTGGACATTTTTCACTATTTGCTGAAGTTTTAAAGCTCAAACAATTAATTGATTAGTTGAGAAAATACTCAGTGGGTTAATGTATAATCAATATTTGTAAGTGCATCCTTAATGGCATCATTATAAATTATACTCCCCGTCCCTCCTATTATACATTTTTTTGGTTGTTGTTTTTACAGTGAGGAGCTTGAAAGGCGCACCAAGGAAACCCAGAGGCTTCAAGAAGAGGTGGAAAACGCAACAAAAATAACCTTGGAGAGGTTTGGCTGCACACATGGCACCCACAGCTCCCCTGAACAAAGCTGCCACAACCACAGCTTTAATGACTGTGAGTATTAGCAAAGTTATTTCACTTTTCCCAGCACCCTGAAATGATAGTGCCATATGACTGAACCATCAGTCATCAGACTATATAACACAAAAACACTGGGAAAGCAAAGTATTTTGAAAATAATTCAAAATTAAAAAAAGCCCAAAGCATTGTACAACGCCATGTTTCATCCACCCCAAACTAACAACAAACAGTGTGTGTATTTTTAACCTCCTCTGCTCTTTTGGCAGATGACTCACCTGGGGAATCCACTATCCTTTCAGCCCACCAGCAGGCAATGACTCAGCCACTGATCTGTGATCTGGATAGTTCAAACCAAGGAGACATCAGCTTTCCTGGAGAAGAAGTGTTAGAACATACAATAGATGACTGTCTTCAACAGCTGTCTGACTTGCAGCTTAACAAGGTTGATACCTTTATGTTTAGCCATTAATCATGTCATGATGCTGTTTGAATAACTCAATAGGTATTGCTACATAATGTATTATTTTACCCTTTCAAACCCAGACACATGATCAACCTGAACAAGAGAGTTTTGACACAGCCATCGGCAACCTGCAGACTAAGTTGCATGAAGTCCAGAAGGCGAAGGACAACCTGTCTGACCTCAGGTGAAGACACTGATAAAATTTGACTTCTGTAAATAAGTGTTTAAATCAGTTCGACCCACAGATCTTTTTATTTTTAGATTGAAGGATTCGAGGACGCACGTTGATCAGATGGAAAAGATGCTGTTCATGTTGGAGGAGCTCCAAAGCATCAAAAGGGCTGAGCACCAAAAGCAGGAAACGGACGATGAGTCGTTGGCACTTATCAAGAAAATAGAGACATTGGAACAAAATATAAAGGAAATGTACTCCCTGCTGTCTCATGAGGCACAATGTGGAGACAACGCCATAACTAGTCAAAATATCACAACTTCAAGACAGCAGTCACCAGCTGTTGAGTTACCTGAGGATTTTAATACTGAGACAGATGAGCTACAGGAAGGATTTTTTTTGGTAAGTACTAGATAAAGATAATCTTCAGCATACTTGAGACTTAGACGTGCACTTTTCCTTCTGTTATATCTAATGTATGTTTCCATCTGTTTTGTTGCAGTCATTAAAACATCTGGGGAGTGAGGAAAGCAGTGGAGAAAATAAGCAAAAAGAAAGGTAATTCAATGGAGAACTGATGTCATTAGTCAATTAATTGTTTAGTCACTTGGCAGAAAAGAAATCGGCTTATAATTTCATAATATATCTATCATTTTAGTCACTTCTCAAGCAAAAAAGCAAAATATTCTCAGGTTCCTGCTTCTGAAATATGAAGAATTTCTGCTCTTTTTTAAAAATCATAAAAACACTTACCACCTGCAGCTGCTGCAGTGTTTTTTGCATGCCCTCATCCCTTCCAACTAGTGTATGTTATTTTGCCACACTCCATTGTTTATTGTAAATATTGTGTGTGTATACCATAGGCATCTGGGGAGTGAGGAAAGCAGTGGAGAAAATAAGCAAAAAGAAAGGTAATTCAATGGAGAACTGATGTCATTAGTCAATGAATTGTTTAGTTACTTGGCAGAAAAGAAATCAGCTAATATTTTCATTATAGATCAATCATTTCAGTCACTTCTCAAGCAAAAAAAAAGCTAAATATTCTCAGGTTCCTGCTTCTGAAATATGAAGAATTTCTGCTCTTTTTTAAAAATCATAAAAACACTTACCACCTGCAGCTGCTGCAGTGTTTTTTGCATTCCCTCATCTCTTCCAACTAGTGTATGTTATTTTGCCACACTCCATTGTTTATTGTAAATATTGTGTGTGTATACCATAGGCATCTGGGGAGTGAGGAAAGCAGTGGAGAAAATAAGCAAAAAGAAAGGTAATTCAATGGAGAACTGATGTCATTAGTCAATGAATTGTTTAGTTACTTGGCAGAAAAGAAATCAGCTTATCATTTCATTATAGATCAATCATTTCAGTCACTTCTCAAGCAAAAAAAAAGCTAAATATTCTCAGGTTCCTGCTTCTGAAATATGAAGAATTTCTGCTTTTTCTTAAATCATAAAAATACTTACCACCTGCAGCTGCTGCAGTGTTTTTTGCATTCCCTCATCCCTTCCAACTATTGTGTTATTTTGCCACACTCCATTGTTTATTGTAAATATTGTGTGTGTATACCATAGCAGTGCTCACTCTGCACATTGCTCTGTCCTAGGATGGAAGACCTGATTGCAAGTCTTGGCCAGGAGATGGCGCTGTTGACTGACAAACTGAGCTCATCAAAAAGCAATAGTGTCAGCTTAAGTGTCAAGTTGGAGATGTTAAAGTAAGTGCTGTTCCCAAATCAGTTAATGTCTGTTTTAACATTGAGTGTTTAGGGCAGTTTAAGACTTGAATACAAATTAAAAATAATAATAATTTCTATGCTTAGAAAACTTGCAGAGAGACAGGCATCACTGCACCAGTGTCAGGTCAGTGAACTTGAATCAACCCTCTGCAGCCGTACAGACAAGGTAAGGAAGAGTGGACAATAATATTATGAACAATAATGTAAGCAAGCAGCCAAACGTTAACCAGCAGAAACATTCATCCACTTCACTAGATGATTAGATCAGTTAGACCCGCAGAGGGCAGTTGAACATTAGATGACAACAATGTGGAGATGCACACCACTATGATTGAACTCCTGTTTACTTCCTGTGCCAGAATAAAAACTAAATTAATATTTGATTCAATTTGTGAAATTGTAGGTTTGCTGTCTGGAGCAACAGCTCACTCAGGCTCAATCCCAGCTGGTGGAAGCCGAGAGAGAGAAAGAGCGAGCTTTACAACACGCAGAGGTGCTTCAGTCCCAGCTTGGCCAACTTGAGGTGTGTCAGCAAAAACATGAATCTGAAAACCAGCACTTTCTGTTTTTATCATACCCAAAAACCACTTATAGATGCATGTTTATGTTAAATAACACTTGTTTAAAGTATCAGGTTGACTTTACTTAAGTTTAGTCATACTTAAGTTCTATGCAGCAACATGTAATCTGCTGGTAAAACTGCTTAAGACACTGATGGGAAGAGTAAAAAAGGATAGTCAGGCTCAGGTGGAGGCTCTGGTTAAGGGATGGGCTTTGGTGGTCGAGGTGTCACAACTGAGGCTACACCAGGGGTGTGCAACCTTTACTAACAAAAGAGCCATTGTTTGCCAAAAAAAGAGAAAATATGTCGGAATGGAGCTGCAAACCTTATTTTGAGCCTCACAATGAAGATAAAACAGCCTACTCAGTCTAAATGAGCCTACCAACATTACTAATAAGTAATAACGAGCATTTGTTAATATGATTTTGTAATAAATATCTATGAAGACTTGGAATCGAAAGCTCGCCTAGCTAGAAAAACTCGAAACTAGACTAGAAGTTGACAAAATTTAGAGGTTAAAGCGCCGGGCTGTAGACTTTCGTAAGTTTTGTAAGCTATGATACACAATTTAGTTGATTTTTTAATGCCATATATTAGCTGCAGGTTTTTACAATTAAAGAATACAAATTCCAATGGGCTGGCCGCAATGATAAATAAATATAAAAATGTAAAGAAATCTGTAATTTCATATAATTATTTTGCTGCAGATGGTCTGAAGAGCCACATGTGGCCCTGGAGCCTCAGGTTGCCTACCCCTGGGCTACACTGTCTGACATTATATGTCCACTATTATTATATATTTAGTGGAGGGCATCTATATCATGGGGAGGCAGTTTTGTGACTTATTGTGGATGAGAACATTTGGGCAAGAGAAGTGCATGACAGACACAATGTATCACTGAGGATGGGAGCAGCAGCAAAATATATTTTAGCCACCTATTTAAAACTATTGACTAAATATTAGTTTAAGTGTATGCTATTTTTGGAATGTTTTGACTACTTTACCTTGCTGGAAAGATCTGCCTGGCAGCTAGATAAAACAATGAAAGTATTCTAGTTTGGTTTATTTCTTTTTCTGTTTGTTAGCAGGATTAAGGAAAAGCTACGAAAGTTCATGAAACTTGATGGAAAGGTGTAGCATGGGCCAGGGAAGAACATGTTTAATTTTGGATCAGATGTGAATTACAGGGTGTATACGCAAATTTTGTTTTCACTTTATTTAACATTATGAGATGAGCAAACCAGACCCAGTTCGTGCAGCTCTCTTTATCAAACGACCAGAAGAATGCGATTTGTTTTGTGACACTGCTAGCGAGAAGAAGAATTCTGCTGAACTGGAAACAAAAAACTCCACCAATCCATCAAGCTTTCATGAATGATAAAATGAAGCATTTGCTGTTAGAAAAAATAAAATTCACCCTGAGAGGTAAGATAAATACCATTTATACAATATGGCAGCCATTTATGGACTATTATACTAAATACAATCCCATGAAAAATTAACAACTGTAAATTTTAGAACACTCGACATCCTCCAAGTTGTGTTATTCATTTTTAAATCTCTTTCTTTTTTTGTAAACTTTATTATTGTTTTTATATTTGATTTGACTCCACCTAGGTTGTTTTTTAATTGTTTTTTTTTTACTACCATTCTGTTCTTTCGTGTTGATTTCAAGCATAAATGAACATGTACCTATTTTTGTATGTGAACGAAAGAAAAAAAAACCAATAAAGAGAAGTTTAAAAAAAAAAAAACATTATGAGATGAGCATGGCCTTGGTGCAGGTCTAGTTTTGGTTGCATTTTTACTATTAGTTGTACCACACTGTGTAGGACCAGGTGTACCTCTTCAGATGGGTTTGCTTAAATGCAGAGCATGCTTGATCAGTCAACCATCCAAGAATAACACAAAATGAAATGTCAAGCCAGTTTCTCTCCCATCTTTGAGATCATATCTCTTCACACTGTCAAAAGATTATTATTTTTTTGCCATTTTAAAAACAATCAGTCCACTGTGCCTCCTGCTTTATCCTCTAGAGGTGCAGTGAGCAGCAGCGCTTTGAGCTCCAAGATGAGGCAAAGGTCCTGAGAGGACAGCTGGAGGTGGCCAGGGAGGAGACAACCTGCCTGCAGGCGCTGCTGGAGCAAAGGGCCCAGGAGGGGAGGAGATCCCAGGAACTCCTGGAGGAGAAAAATGAAGAACTCCAGCTGAGGCAGCAAGAAGTTCAGCACGTAATGTTCTAGAGGAAATCATGCATCATTAGCATCATGAGTCATGGTTTACAGATGAATAAAAAAATCGCAATAGTAATAATAATTTAGATTAAGATTAGATAAACCATGATTGATCAACTATGTGCTGTTTTTTATGGCTCAATAAACTGAAGCTTAGCTGATTTACACTACTGGTCAAAAGTTTTAGAACACACCAACTTTTCCAGAATTTAAAAGTAAATTATGCAGTTTAATGTCTCAGTGTACTCTGAAATGAATGCACATTTGCAACATTTAAAATTCTTTATTGAGCATGATAGTGTTTTGAAAGTAAAAAAAAGATTCAAAATCACATTTTATGTTGGACTAAAGGACCAAAAAAAGACACAAAATGACAAAAAAAGACACAAAATGACAAAAAAAGACACAAAATGACCAAAAAAAAGACACAAAATGACCAAAAAAAGACACAAAATGACAAAAAAAGACACAAAATGACCAAAAAAGACACAAAATGACTTACAAAGACATGAAAAGAATTCAAGACTCCATAGAGTTATGTTGTTAACCCATTTCTTGTTCCCTGAAAAAGGCCTACTGATATAATTCTGAAATTATTTTTCAGTTTTGGTTAAGCTTACCTTTTTTTATTTACCTCTGGCAGTTCACCACTTACCTTTGTACCCTTTCAAGCTGTTCATTTGACTTGAACTGCTTGAATTTCCATAAAAAACTGGAAAAATTGGGGTGTTCTAAAACTTTTGACCGGTCGTGTATTTCAGCATCTTGCCAGGTTGGAAGAGGCCCAGAGCCGATGCCAGACCTTGCATGCAGAAGGAGAAACACTGAGGCGGAAGCTGGATGTCCAAGAGAAGGTGATAGAGAGCAGCGTCCAGATGAGAGTGCAGCAAAGCCAAGCTATCGATGACCTTCACCAGGAGAACAGCCTCTTCAGCAACCAGCTAAACCAGCACAAGCTGGAGAGCAAGCAGCTACGGGTCAGTAGTAGGGGTGGGCGATATGGCCCTAAAAGAATATCACGATATTGCAGGCTATTTTTGCGATAACGATATTCTTAACGATATTAGGAAATACTTAAAAAGATGAAAATATGATTTTTTTTTTTAGTCTGTATAAATAATTAAAAATCTAACATGTAGTTTGAAGTGCAAATCTCAACAGTTGCCAAATACAAAAAAATGTACTCTTGACTCTTGTGTATGAGAAAATAATAAAAATAACCATTTAGGGGTTCCAGGGGCATATTTTAATGAAATTTTGTAAAGGAGAATAAAGGTTCTTGTATGTTTCACTTAAGGCATCTTATTTTGACAGTCTTCTTGGAAATTCTGTGGTGGATTCTCTTAACACACTTTGCTCTTATTTTGAAAGCTGCATGTGTTTAGCGACAGGGAGTAAGCCACTACATCAAGAAGTAGGAACGTTGCCAATATCACGATATGCATTTTTTTGAACCATAAAAAAAATATACCGATATTATTGTGAACGATACGATATGGCACACCCCTAGTCAGTAGCATGGCAAGAAAAGTGACTGAAAAATGAATAGATCCCATATCATCACTAACCTCCCACCTTTTGTCTCTCCTGTGCCATATTAGGCTGAGTTAGACCGGCACAAGTCAGAGCTGGCTGCTATAGAGCAGGAGAAGCAGCAGCTACAGGCCTCTGTGGCTGATCAAAGTCAGCGTCTCCTTGAAGGAACTCTGGAGAAAAAGCAGCTCACCATCCAGCTGGAGGTCCAGTGCATGCAGTTACTCAGCCACACAAGTGAGTGGAGCTTTACTGAACGTGTATCACCACACAAGAGACCAATATCCATCATATAAACCAGGGGTGTCAAACTCTGGCCCGCAGGCCAAATTTTATTTGGCTCGCGAGGCAATACCAAATTATTATATTATTATAATTAATGACATTGATGTGTTTTTTATTTGAAATTTGATTTTGCATGTCTGCACTATTTAGTTATATATTGTATGTTTAGAAGCGTTGCTGGTTCCATATTTAATGTTAAAGCAAAACATGTTTGGTATATATTAAAAGGTTTATTTGTTCAATGTTGGCCCGCGATTTTATTCAAGTTTAAAATTTTGGCCCATTGTGTATTTGAGTTTGACACCCCTGATATAAACAATGGTTACTCAAAGCAAACTGAACGGCAGTTTCCTCACTATAATAATGAATGAATGAATAGTTTTTGTTTCTTGTGGGATTATTCAGAGCGTAATTTCTGCCGCTGATGGTCTTTCAATCAAACTAATGATATAAGACAGAATTTGATGACATTGTGAAGTAGAGTCGGATCATGGGAGTTGTTGTCTTCATTCATTTAGCAACCACAAGTGCCTATGAAAATTGTAATTGTGATTCAGTTCATCAATGAATAATATATAATGTGGTATCCACATAAAGTCACCGTGTCTTTTGTCTATCACAAGTTATTCATCCCTCCTATTCCATGCATTAACCCATTGAAGCCTGGAAAGCAGATACGTCGTTTTGTAGTATTTGTAGAAGACTCAAATACTTTTTGAATTTCATTTCTATCTGCTACAGAGGCTGAAAAATCTATTATTTAGTAGAAGTGTTGACACTTCTGTTGAATTTCCAGAAAAACTTCAGGTTTTAGGGGCTTAATTTAAAATCGCCCAGAGGTTTTACAGGCATTTTAGGCCTCAATGGGTTAAAAAAAGACAGTTAAAGTTCCATCCTTCTAATCAAATGTATCTAGAACTTTACATTTTCTCAAAGTCTGTTTGTATCAAACAATGACATAACGGACAGTAGAGATTAAAATGTATTTTCCACCTTGTTAGGATCACAATAATCTCCAGTAGTCTTCTGCAATAATCAAATGCTCATGTGGTTATTAATTGCCACAATATGATGTTGTATTCCATGTGGACTTTTACCCTATGGTACTGTTTGTTACCTCCGGACAGCAGACGGACGTAACCAAACCTTTTCATTCACCAGGAATTACACAGTGCTGTTTCTAGAAAGAGTTCAGGTCTCACGGCCTTTTGCCAAATCAAATGATCCTCTTCTCCTGCTGTGTTAAAAACAACAAAGAACCATGTTTGGTATGTTTTCACTGTCAACCAAGCCCTTCCATTGTTGTGTGTGTGTTAAAGTGCGTTTCTCTCCGTGGATTTGATGTATGTGTTTGTGCGGGCACGATTTCAGAGGAGCACAAGGAGCTGCAACAGCTCCACAGCTGCATGAAGGAGGAGCACGAGGGCGCGGTGCTGAAGCTTCAGAGTCAGCTGAGGAACGCCCATGACGAGCTGGACCAGGTCGGGAGCACATTGAGGGCCCTGGAAGGAGCTGACGGACACGGTTAGATCCATGACATAATTTAAACTGAGACTTAATTAAAAGATCTCAAGAACAAAGAAACATCCTCTGATTTACACACAATCTGAGATCAAGTGGAAAGATAACGGTGATTTATTTGGATTGTAATGAAAGCTAGGAATGCAGACAACTCTCAAAAGATGTAAAATGTCACTGAATAATAGTGCAAATATTAAAATGTGACATGTTTTATCAATAACACATGTCCTTGAGACGTTCAAAGCTTAAGTATCTGATTTACAATATGTTCTAAATAACATGTGCATAGTGTTCCTTCTCACTTTGCGCTGTTTGTTTGTCTCTGCTTCAGGTCTCCAAGTGGCCATGAACATGCAGAAGGAGATCACTGCCAGGAGAGAGCAGGTCGACTCACTGCAGGTTAAAATCCAACATTTAGAGGAAACTACGGACAAACTGTACCAGGTAAAAAAAACGTAATGTACCAGCGTTTCTGATGAATGTGATTAATCACAAGTGTCTACCGGTACAAAGTAACAAGTAGTAGTTGTCTCATTTTTTAAATAAATTAAGCAGAATGCTTTAACAGCAAAGTTAGCATCTCAGCTATTGACAAGTTCAGCCAAGAACATGTCCTATCTCGAAATATGAACTAAAGTGGGAAATAATCCATGAAACCGCCTTTCAGGCCTTTTTTTGTGTGTATTTATTTTTATTGGTTTCATAACAGAAAAATATATACAAATTAGAGATAGTTGGTGGAGCTACACAGAACAATACATGTTTGGTTTTTTTTACATGAGTTTTTGACATGAGACAAACAAAACATGGGTTTAACATAAATGGCACAACAACAGAATAGCACTAATTCAGTTTTTAGACATTAAATCAAGAAAAGGTTGCCAGATTAAAAAAAAAAAAAAAAAAGATATCCTCTTTAGCAGATATGATGTACCTGATTTTCTCTAAGTGTAATGTATATCCCAGCTCTCTCAACCACATTTCAAATGTAGGAGCCCTTTCAGATTTCCAAGACTGTAAAATTAGCTTTCTGGCTAACAATGTTGAAAGGGAGATAGCCTTAGCTTCATAACTACTTTTCACACTATCTGGATTTGCCACTCCAAACAACACGGTGACCGCCTTTCAGGTCTGCCCCAAATTTTAATGGGTTCTTCCTCGGCCCATGTTAAAAAAAAAAGATAAATTAAAATGCATTGTTCCATTTTTCTGTCGACTCTCCCTATCCTGTACAGGAGAAGCGCTACCAGAGCCTGGAGAACCAGCGCCAGCTCCAGGAGCTCACCCTCGTCAGGGAGGAGAAGAGACAACTTGCCAATGAGCTGGACGCCCTTCGCTCCAAAGATCAACAGTTGAGGGAGAGGATCAGCCATCTGGAGTCAATCCTTCATAAGGTGGCTCTCAATTACACTTTATACTAATCATTATTATTTTTTTCAACAATATTTTTTATTGAAGTTTCAAGTGCATATCAAACTTTATGTCGAATATACAAACATTTTCATTTATATCCCCTCGAACATACATTCATTCACACAGACAAAGAAAATGAGTAAATAAAATGGACAGTGACAACAAACAAGCAACGAGCAAAATAAAAAGGATCATTTCATAACCTATTGTTCAGTCAGTGTTATCCGTTCCATTGGTCAAGAATGACATAAATGATTCCCAAATCCAAGCAAACTCCTCCTGTTTACCTTTAACAATGTATGTCAATCTCTCCAGTCCAAGACAAGTCATCAACTCCTTCTTCCATATTGCCATTGATGGTGGTTCTACATTTTTCCAATATAGTGCAATCACTCTCCTTGCATGGAGAAGTCTATACTAATCATTATATTACCACAACACATTGTCTGGTTTAAAGAGAACCCTGGATAAGATGATGACAGGCTGAAATTCATATAAAGTTTTCAACTGAAAACAGCACACACCAATTCTCATGTAACGAGTCCTTGATATTTATTAACAATGAAGTGTTGGTGGCCTTGAGTTTGAAGTGCAGACCATAAACCGCCACATCCACATAAATGCAGATAAATAGAATTTTAATATGACGTAGGCTGAGCTTTTGTGGCATTATTAGGCCAAAAATCCCATAATAACCTTTCAGCATATTTTAATTCAAGTACTGTGAGAGAGAAAAAGACTTCTGCATCTACTCTTGGCCCTTTTTTTCAATCTAGCCCCTGAAAGGAGACTTTGGCAAATTACAGGTCATTTTAGAAAGAGAGTGTTCCTGTTGGCTGTTCTACAAATGCAGATGTAGCTTCATGTCCCTTTTGTTGATGAAAGTCTGATCCAATGGTTGACAATTCAGCAGAAAAAGATGCTATTCCAGCATTGGTAACAACTGCCTGCACTGCAAAGCAGCCAAAAAAAAGGGAAAATGGACTTATCTAAAACAGAGTTTGACAATAAATGCAATAAAATGTGTCAATTGCGGTAAAGCACTTCGGATATGGAGAGGAACCGTTTTTTGCTTGTTTTTTTCAAACCAAGAATGACAATGTTTGATTGTTTATTTAATTTGTAAGCTATGGCATCACAGTTATTATCTCCCTCTGGAGAACGAAACAAAAATGTCTGTTTATATATTCAGGTAAATAAAAAACCTTATCTGTCCTGTTCTGTCTATGTTTGTGTCCATCACTGTGTTATTGTTTCATATTCTCTGTATCTTCCCTCAGATGTCAGAGAGCTTTGCAGACTGCCAAGATTTCATCCAGCTGCAGGAGCAGGACTTTTTCCGTCTGAAACTCCAGCATGCCCTGGATTTGAAGGCAGGCCTTATCCTCTAATACATGGTTCCCAACCTTTTTCTTCAGGGACCCACATTTTTACCATAGTAAATTTTGGCGACCCACCCATTGTCCATTGCTTCTATGAAGCCGAACTCAATGTGACTTTCATGGTACCCTCTCTTTTTCTTTTTGAGATATTCAACATTTGCGCCTCCCTACCGTTCGCCATTTTTCCATTAGCTCTGTGTTTCTGTTGTTAGGTGAGGTTACCGCTAGGAGAGGTTACCGCTAGGAGAGGTTACCGCTAGGTGAGGTTACCGCTAGGTGAGGTTACCGCTAGGAGAGGTTACCGCTAGGAGAGGTTACCGCTAGGTGAGGTTACCGCTAGGAGAGGTTACCGCTAGGAGAGGTTACCGCTAGGTGAGGTTACCGCTAGGTGATGTTACCGCTAGGTGAGGTTACCACTAGGTGAGGTTACCACTAGGTGAGGTTACCTGTGTATACTGCAGGAGGGATGTTACACATGTCCTTATTCTTGCGATATATCCTTTATTTTTAAACTTTTCTATAGTGATTTTTCTATTTAAATAAATGCATAAATGTTTAATGTAGCCCTTATTTAGTTGTTTTTGTCCCACTAATGAATTAAATGCTCACTCATCAATATTTAACACATTAGATTTATTACATCCCTTAAAATCAAGATGGCTTCGCGACCCCCCGTGGATCTTTGGCGCCCCCCGTGGGGGGGTCGGACCCCCCCTGTTGGGAATCACTGCTCTAATACACACTTTGCCTATTTATGAGAATATATACCCTCTTTTATTTACAGTCTGTGCTCCGCTTCTCTGTCTTAATCTAGTTGGACTCACTCTATGACTTCCATTCTTTTCTATAGGAGCTCCAAGGTCAAAATTTGCGCACAGCTCTGAATGTACCTCCATCTGACCTGAACTCCCCGTCCCAGTCTGCACTCCCTGCTCCACCTTCTTCCCAGCACGGCTCCAACACCCAGATCACGGTACAGTCAGGAACTCCTTATATCTGCCTGCATGTGTGAATCATTGTTTATTTGGCTGCACAGACACAAGCTCAGCACATCTGCTCGGCCTTTAAATCAAAAACATACACGGCATTACATTCCTGTGGGAAGTAGAGAAACCTGACTGTAAATCATCTCAGTAAAGCGGTGAAATGCTGTTAACTGCGCTAATACAGTTTTATATGAGATGGTCTTGTGTTCCCTGGTTTCTCTGTTCAAATGCCAACTAATCAGATCAGCTATTTATAATATTGACATCCCCGCAGCAGAGCATTAACATCGTCTTTCTCTCCTCTCTCCTCCAGCAGGAGAGCCCCGCCCGGGAGCTCAGGTCTCTTGTCAGAGAGCTGCGAGGAGTGATTTCGGAGAACCGCAGACCACACACAGATAACAGGAGGAGGTCTGCCCCGGAGAGGGTGCACAGAACCACATTGTACGTCTGGCTCCGTTCCCACACACTGCAAGGATTAGCTTCGTTCTTAGACTAGCTTAGGTCACATCTGAAAATCATGTGATGCTACTGAGTGAGCAGGATGTCATTTGAAGTGGAGGAGGAGGGGTACATACGTAAGTGGTTCTACTGACCACAGTGTTTCCCTGTTTCTACTGTACTATATCATGAAAACAAGACAGGCCGTTGACCTTGTTTAGTTTAAAAACTCCTTTGTGTCATAACCTCTCTTAGCATTCCTGTAAAATTATCTGAAAAAAAAATCCTATCCAAGGCTTACTTAAATTCAAATCTGTTCTTGAACCATTTAGAGTGAATCCATGGTAGATGACATTGAGGTTTTTTCCCTGAACAGTCGTCATCATCATTGTAAGCGCTACTGGCATTGAGTAATAGAAGTTTTTTTTTAACAGCCTATTGAAAACAGAATCCTATTGATAACTATAGCTGGGACTAATTAGCTAGAAAACACAATGGGACGACAGCATGAAAGCCTAACCTACTTGATTATTATATGTGATTTTTAAAGCGTATGTCCAGGCCTTTTCCAAAAAAGGCCACTTGGAGAATGTACGTATTGAATGTTTGAATGTACAGTCATAGCTTTGGGCTCCAATGAAAGGTGACACATTGACGTATCCTATCCCATTTCCAGATTCACTGAAGGTATAACTGTAGCAGAGAAACGCAAGCATAGATACGTTATTGCATTTTCCCTTCTTGAAACTAAACTTTGTGCATATAAAAGAGTCAGAACTTCAGAAGAAGAGGTGCTATGGTGGAAAGGCAGTTTCAGATTTCTGTCAAAGACTCATGTAATGTGATATATAAGTTGTCAAACTTTGTATTTTAATTTCCCCCGCATCAACAGCAGCACTGACAAGGCAGAGGAAGTAAAAGCCGACTCCAGATCGAGAAGAAAAACCTGCGGCAGGTAGGGAGCACAGCGAAACCTAACCAACTCAGTGTTGTCTTTTTTTGTTTGAGTGTTTTGTTTGAGTATGATTTGTCTGAAGGCTACGAGACGCACCATCACACCATCTCTGCACGTCACCTTTTCCCCCTAATGCAACATGCGCGGCGCCACAAGAGTGCTACAGGCTGTGTAATGTGATGTTATGTGTGTTTGTGTTTGTGCATACACCGTGTACAGCGAGCCAAATTTCCCGAAGGCAGCTGAGCTCAACAGGACACTAATCAACAACAAATCCTTCAGCCAGAGTGAGTTTTTGTCAGCTACTCAAAAGGTTTTTCCAAAACATATTTTCTTTTGTAATCCTTTCATGAGTGCAGTGTTTATCTGCCATACAGCATAATCAAATTGTTATATCAACATCAAAACAATCTGCAACTTATTTAAAATGAATTCGTTGTTTGAAAAGTAACTTTTTAAAGCAAATCTGGCAACTATTTTTGTGAGGTTTGTATTGTTGGACATGCAAAACAAGCAATTTATAGATGTCACATATTTTCTGTCTTTTTATAGCTCAAAAAATTGAAATGATCAGCAGATTATTCAATAATGAAAATAGTTAGTCGCAGCTTCACACTCGCAAGTTTTTGTCAGAAACAATATTAAATTATCTAAGTAATAAATTATGACTTTTCTAGGCCGTGTTATTTCGAGTCCAGTGCCTGCAGCGAGGTACACTTCCTCCCCACAGCTGCTCTCACTGGGCCGCAGGTCACCCGTCCATTCTCTCCTGACCTCTGACCCAAACAGCTGACAGTGACACAACACAGCAGACTTATAGGTGAGTCATGTTATCCGTAAGTTGATAACATTTTGTGAAATCTGGTGCGTCAGGATGCAATGAGGCAACATAAAATCCATTCCAGCAATAGAGAAGTTCCCTTTTACCTGTGTCCTTTAGCAACTCACAATCTTCTCTGTTTTAATAAAATGTTGTAAATGTTACTGATTGATCATGATCTGTCATTCCATTCCTCCGAATTAATTAAATTACTTTATTTCTATATTTTTTGTCTTTCAGAAAACTCCTTTTTTTCCCCAAAAGACCCAGCCAGATGAAGTTGTCAAAAAAAAAAATGTGGACGTTTTTTGTAATTTATTGTGTAAATAAAGTTTTTAAAATCTGAATGTGTGTTGAGGTGTTATTTCATACCAGAACTGATCTCAAATGCAACCAAGGTATATTATGCACATCAATTTTGCATTTGTTTTGTAGTGCACACAGTAAAACAAGCGTAAAAGTATAAAGCAATAGAATAGTATAACGCAGCATCTTTATTTCAGGCACAAATTAAGCAGGAAAATGAGTTCCGCCATCTGTTTCTGGTGTTTAATTGTCTGTGTTTCCTTTTATACTGAAGCAAACACCCCCATCTCCTGAGTTCCTTTTTCTTCACAAAAGAGATTATTTAGAAACAGAGACACATTTCAGATGCACTTCTCCTTTTGCACCTTTTTTTGTAGTTTGGTTTTGAAGAGCATTTCCTGTTAACGCATGCTGTGAACACACCATACCCAGGTCTGCTTTTAACTCCTCTAAATGCATAGTCTGGCCTTGTAGCCTTGGCATTCACAGTCCATTGTGGATTACATAAGATCTTACATCTTAGGTTTCATACATCTGTTTCAGCTCCTCATTCTGTCAACAAACCAAATGTCTCTCATCTTATCTTATGTGTTGATCCAGCAAACGCACCTTGGATGGTTGCCTTGGTCTTTACTGGATGTGTTGTTGGATTTTTCTCATCATCTGGCATCAAAAAACATATTTTTCAATTAATCTTTGTGGTTCTTGTGAACTCTGTTGCTTATGACAGGATTTCATTCTTGACCAGAAAAACTGCCTGCGTCCTCCACTTGAACTTGGAAAGTGTGTGATGAAAAGTTGTGACAGCCCAGTATTGCAGATTGAGAAACATTGCTCTCTTCATCCTGCAAGATTCAAACATAAGTCTCACATGTTAACATTACAGTGGTTATTTTATCTGTTTGTTCCTTTCATGTCTCAAACTTACCGGTGAAGCAAACCATCTGCTGAAAAGTTTGGTTGCTACTTTCATGTCCTTATGGGTGCTCGGTTGGTTCACTTTGACTGCCCGGCCTTTCTTGATACAATTTCCATTCATTTTTAGGATATAAGGGTTTCTGGGACCTGGATTTTGGGCATCAGCGCTGCTTTGAGAAGTATTGTTTAGCCTTATTACAGACTCCACTTGTTTATTTTCCATTTAATAGATCAAAGTAATTTAAATTGTATTAATAGTACAAATCAAACTGCCTTTTACTTGCATTTTATCAGCAGAAACTCTGTCCACTTCTTCCTCACTTGGCTCTGCACCGCTTTCCTTTTCTTCTTCCTCCGCATGGTCTCCTGTAGGCGTAGGAAGTGCAGAGGCACAGTTTACGCTTATGTCTGGGTCCAAAACGGATACCACCTTCTTGAATAACTGTGGAGAAACGAAGACACCATTTAAATACGTTTTAACACAAGATAGACTTTTAATACTGGCCCTTACTGTTCTGGCACATAGCAGCTTGGTAGTCCACACTTCTATCATGTCCACTTACCTCTGGGGTCATGTGATCCTTATAGTGCGGGAACATAACCAGAGGATGCTGTTTGAGTTTCTCCTCCACAGCAGCCACATAATCTCTGCGAATCTGCTTTTTGATCATCTGCTTCGAAAAGCAGGCGTGTTCTTTAGAGATGCACGTTTTATGCTTTTGACTGGAGTTGTTGTTTGGAGTTTCATGGAAGATAACTGGTGAGACACCTGTCTGGTGTCCAGATAAGACTGACAAGCTATCGCTGAAGTCATTGAGGCCCACGTTTGTAAAACGGCAACAACTGCCGACAAAGGAAGTCTTGTTTGCTGGGGCTTTGAGATACTTGGTCTGCACCCTCTCCTTGTACCTGTGGATTTACAAAAAAAAAATACAATTTATAAAGCACTTCAAAATACTTAAACATCTGTTCAATCAATCAATCAATCAATCAAACTTTATTTATATAGCGCTTTTCATACATATAAATGCAACTCAAAGTGTATCTGTTGATACAATATGGTTACAATACAGGTAAAGGGTAACTATAAACAAGGATACTTAAGTGAACTGCAGTATCGACTATATATTCTGCAGAAATAGCCTTGCCTCAAGGATACTATAGCAAACACAAAATGCCAGACAGTGTAATTAGGTCACTGTACAGTTGCTGCTGAGCACCACAGTTATCGTTTCTGTAGCAACAATATGTTTCCATCAGTCACACACTGTAAAGAAGACAATACAATATGTATGAACAATTATTACAAGATTCAAAGGGCAACATGTTTCTGCCTGCAAAGGGACTATTTCTCCTTTATCTCAGAAGATCTTGTAAGAGAACTGACTTTTTGTTTCACTTAAAATTTTAGCATGAGCAGGCGATTTCTTTGCTGTAGCATTTCTCTCTATTTGAGCAGGAAGCACATCTCTATTTCAACCACATGCACGTTGCTCTCTGAGTCGTCTTTTTATATCCTCCTTTATGTTTTGCCAGTTGGACACTCAGCCGATACTTGACTGAAGATCAGTCACTGCATCGTATCTCTGACGAAAGAGGAGAACACAAGACGATTCATATTCTCTCTATCGAGAGCCTGATAATAAAATCTGGCGACTATGATATGTCTTCTCAACATGTTTCATAACTGTAATTCTTCTGTTATACCTTACAGAAACAAATATGTCTTTCTGTACTTGTACAGAAAACGGCTACTTTAGTTGTTTGTGAAATTATGTTTTACAGCATCACAGTGCAGTTGGAATGTCAGTTTCTTCTGTACTTCCCTTTAACCTGTTTCAGTTACGATCTGCAGTAAAAAGATGTGCTTTCTGCTCATAGTTGAACGATTACAGAGGCAGTATTATTTGCATATATACTGTACTGGCTGCACAATGCTTCTGGCTTTATGATACTTAATTCTGTCTCATATTTGTCATTAGCATAACACATTTTTTTTTAAAACACGTGTTTATTAGATTTTTGTTTGCAGATTACAGCTAGTCAAACAAGACATTATTACATGCAACAAAGCAAACTTTTTCTCCCTATTCTCCCTCCCATCCCCTCTTCCCCTCGCCAAATAAGTATAAGAAAAACACAGTAAACCTATAAAAATTTTTAAAAAAAGATGTAAATAAAGCAAAAATTAAATACAAATAAATAAATAAATAAAAACAATAAATACAAGTAAATAAAAAATAAAAAACATACATACATAACAATAAAGAAAAAACAACAACAAAACATATATATATATATATATATATATATATATACACACACACATCTTTAAATTTAGTTATATAGACAAATACTGAAAATAGTTATAACACTGACAAATTTCAAGGGTCTCTCTCAAAGCATCATCACCAAATAAACATTCTACTCCCTCAGAGCCTCCTGCTGAAGCAAGTTACCAACATTAGCATCATGTCTTATAAAACTCATAAAAGGTCTCCAGATGTTATCAAAAACATGTTGTTTCCGTCTAATAATGTATGTTATTTTTTCCATTGTCATGTTTGATGCCATCTCTTTGATCCATCTTCCAATTCTTGGTCCATCAACATTTTTCCAATTAAGAGAAATTATACGTTTAGCTTGTAATATACACATATCCACAAATCTAGATTCTTTATTTTGTAAGTGTGGGAGAGTTGGATATATGCCCAGAAGAAAAAGCTTGGGGTCCAGTGGCAACTTCTTAGCTAATATTTGATCAATCATATTAATAATATCTTGCCAGAAGGATTTCACTTTCACACATTCCCATAGACAGTGATACATCTAGCATAACACATTTATTTTGTCCTGTTAGTTTGTTTGAAAAGTTTAAAACACCATTATTTCAGTAATTCTGGTCTCTTCAATGCTTGGTGCAAGGTTGGTGATGAGTATTACATCTGAACAAAGGAATTTAAACTTTATTAGAAAGAAATTTGTCTTCCTGCTCTCCTAAACATAATGTAGGTCTAAATAGAGCAGCTCAGTAACCATTTTAAATAGCAGTCTGTACATGTCTGCAGTGATTTATACTGTAACATATTTGGCTTATCTATTTCTGCCTCTCCCTTTTCCTTCTCCTCTGAATTCTAAGTATTTCTCACCTCCCCCCATCTCTGTCTATTTCTCTATCCTCAGTTCAGGTGAGAAAACAGATGAGAAAGCTATAAATGTTCAACATAATAAGCTGTCACATTAACATACTGTACAGTACATCCTCCAGTGAAAGATACAGAGACCCCAAAGTGTCTTTATAATAGCTTTACTTTATTCTTTTACTTCACTGGATTTCAGAGGGTACTCATGCAGATCTTTGCACCACTACATTAATCTGACAGCAGTAGCAGGTGACTTTGCAGATTAATATTTTACTGTACATACAAACCATATACAACCATTTTTTAAATAATATGATATGATGCAAAAGATGAAACTTCTCAATTGCACACAAAATAGCCAAAATAGGCTAAAACAGTACTGGTAAAGTAGCAGTATCATAAACGTATTATTTATATTATATATTTATATTATATTTATTTCCACTACTACTTCCAATACTGGTCTACATCAGTAGTGGAAGTAAAAGTAGCAATATCACATTGAAGAAATACTCTGTTACAAGCAAATGTCCTGCATTAAAACTATTACTTAAGTAAGTATAAGTATCAAGATATACTAGTAAAGTAAAAGTATTTATAAAATGGCATGGTAAAGGTGGCGCTAATTTTAGTGTCCTTAACTGCTGGGCAGCTTAACATGTAATAATAAATAATTTTACATCATTTTATATTTGTTATTATTCTGAAACGGCAACTAATTGAAACTATTATAAACATGATGTGGAGCAAAAAATGGCTGTCTAAATAGTACATTAGTTGCTTTTAAAATGTAGTGGGGTAACTTTAGAAGTAGAAAAAAGTGCCTTATAATTGTTTAATACTATATATATACTATACTATAATATTGTTTAATGATTGACTAAAGTGCTGTACAATTTGAAATTTGGGGGGCGGGAGGGGGGTTGTCTATCTATTTTTCATTATTATTATTTTTTATTTCATTTAATTTTTTCCTTTTTCTTATTTTTCAACACTCAATATTGTTGATATGTTTGCTTGGTAGTATTGCCATTGTTATTTATCTATTTTTTGTTTGTTATGCTACACTACCATTTTATCTTCTTTGTTGCTGTTGCTATTATTGCCATATTGATGCCTGCCACACCTGCTTGTTTGTTTGTTTTAAACTAAATGGAAAAAACAATAAAAAAAATGTATCACAAAAAAATTAAATCAATATAGAAACAGCAAACAATAAAAATAATAATAAAAGAAAGAAACTATATAACGTTGTTAGCTAGTTACATTCTACCACGTGGTCAATATTCACCACAAAAAACACCATAGAAAATAGTGTTCATAATTTCTTGAGCCAAAATGGCGACGTTAAACGAAGTCAAATGTCACTTACCAAGGGAAAATAGGTCTCTCGTTTTTTGTTTCCATACTTCGTTGTCGGTGTTATTTATTTAATAATTAACTTGTAGTTTTAGAAAAACATTTGTTTTAACGCTAACGTCACATTTGCGACGGTTAATATCTAAAATCAGGGTCGTGACGTGTCCGAGCAGTTAGTTTGTTCCTTGGTAACCACGGCAACAGCGGAGGTTGTTGTCTTGTGGGGTGGGGGCCGTTGAAGTTTATGAGGTAAATCCTTTTATAGTAAATAAAATATAACTTAGTGAAACAATAACTTATGTTGTAAATTATTTAACTAAAATAGATGTTTCAATTTAAATTAATGTTATGTATGTAGCAGTGGTGGAATGTAACTAAGTAAGTACTGAATTTAAGTACAATTTTGAGCTATGTGTATTTCCATTTTATCTAATTTTATATTTCTACTCAAATATTGTACTTTTTACTCCACTACATTTGCTTTTAGTTACTTTTCAGGTTAAAATTTTACATTAAAACATGATCAATTAAAAAATTATTAGACATTTTATTTTTATATTAAACCTCATAACAGTATATTAAGTAGTTTAAATTAGCCCTATCCTTACAAAAAAATGAAATGCTGCTTACATAAATGCATCAATACAAATAATCTATTAATATATATAATAATAATCCATTCTGCAAAAAACAGTACTTTTACTTTTGATATTATAAGTACATTCTGATGCTGGTACTTATGTACTTTTACCTAAGTAAGTTTTAAATGCAGGATTTTAACTTGTGGTGGAGTATTTTGCGAGTGTGGTATAAGTACTTTTACTTATGTAAGTGATCTGAATACTTTTTCCATCACTGGTATGTAGGCTATGATAAGTATGCTAGCAATGTATGTGCAGACTTTAAATGGAGTATAGATAGCCATAGCGTATTTAATTACACATGTGCATTTATAGTGTGAGTGTTTAACTGCAGCTGCTGTGTTGTTTGAGTGACAGAACAGAATATATTGCATTACATTAGTAGATATTGTAGTTTTAGTCCAGCCAGCTGTTATCTCATCTTACATTGTGAATGAGTATGTATGAGTATAAGTTAATAGTCATTAAATTATTTAAACTTCTCCTTTGTTGACCTACTGTGTGAGTGTTTGAACACTAGGGGGCTCTCCCTGTTAGAGGATTTGAAGTTTAGTTTATGCCAGCCTGAATCCCAGCACCATGCCACCATGACCTGTAATCACTGTTAATACAAATCTTTGAATGCTGAAGTATACTAGTCAAATACTACTTCATTCCAGTGGTGGACGATGTATTGAAGCTTTTTGCCGATGTAGCATAAAGCGACCACAATGTAAATATACCTCACTGGCAAAGCATGGACATTTTATTTTAAAAGTGTATAGGCTTAGTATTATCAGTCAGTGTACTTAAACTATCAAAAGTAAAAGTACTCATGTATTCATACTGCTGTGTTGAAGTTGAAGGGGGCTGTTTTTTAAATGCTTTAATTACTTTTTTTATACTTTGATGTCTCTTTCTGATCGCAATATTTCATAAAATGAAAAATCACGTTTTTATGTAAAATCCTCATCTGCAAACTGTATCTGTTAGAAAAGTAGTTGGGTAAAAGTAAAATATTTGCCTTGTATTAAGTACAACAAAATGGAAACGTAAAGTACATCAGGTACAGTACTTAAGAAAATGTAGTTCACCATAGCTTAAAGTACTATTAATTATCTACACGGTCACCTATAAAGTTGGAATAATTTTTATTTTCAGACACAATCCCACCAATTGTGCTTTAATTTTAATTGTGAGCTGTTTGGAAGAGTTTAATTAATAAAGTTTTGAAAAGATATAAATATTATCAGTCAAGAATAAATCACATTGTCACAATCATTTCATGGGAAGAGGTAAAAGTATTTTAATCCAACTTTATGAGCAACCGTGTATGTTAAACTATCTGCTTTACTTTCGCTATTCCCTCTCAGTGACATCACATGTCACATAGCAGGTAGTTTCCCAAGCTTACAGTTATTCTGTGAAACTGTTAAGATACTGGAAAATTGAATGGCAACTTGTTTTGCATAGATAAGTGATTGTTGTTGACTGCATGTAATCACATGTCATTCCCTTCAGGGCAGATGAATTAGCTAATTAGCCCAAGTTCAGGTCCCCGGACTCTCCTGCTGTTCAAACACCAGGGAAAACACTGCCGGGACAGAGGGACCACTGTTTCCTCCCTTTCAGCGCTGATGAACCCTATTTATAGCAACAAACTAACTTGGTAAACAGTTTCAATGCAGTCAGTGAACTGTCTAATGCGCTGTTTTAGTTTGTTTGTTTGCCAGTGCCACAGCCAGTCCCAGTGCAGCCATAAAACAGTGGCATTTGAATACCCATTTAAGATTTGACAACTTTATTCCAATATATCCACACTATTCAATTCAGCATATTAGCCTGCTCCGGTGATCCTGTTAACAGTAGCGCCTTTTGAGTTCTTTTTTTTTTTTCTTCAAAATATTTTTATTGTCAATTTTCAGAGTGACAAATAACATACATACACAAATAATAAAGATAATAATAAAAGGCAAATAAATAAAAATTAGACACAGACTATGACATATCAAAACAAAGTATACACAATATAATGTCAGTGTCGAATGTCCACTTAAGTGTATCAAATGTCACAATAGGTACATTTCACGAACATACGATAATAATAATAGTAATAATAATAAATAAAATAGAAATATAGGTGAATAAATAAATGAGACAAAAAAATAAAATAAAAAACTTGACAAATACCATAACATACCAAAACAAATTACAAACAAAGAGGCACAGTATAATGTCAAAAGTGAGTGTCCACTTGAGTGAATCAAATACGTCAGACTAGGTACACTTTAGGGGGGTTAACTAAAGTTTCAAGCGCCTTTTGAGTTCTTTATAAATTAAAGATATTTTTGAAAGTTTTTATGCTTTGCAAAAGCCCTAAAAAGCCCTAAGATCTGAATAAATACACATTTTGCTAATTGCTGGCACTTCCAGAAAGATCTATGCCCACGTGAGCTTCTGTGAATGGGTTTGTTCATCACTGCAGTCATCCTGAGCTGTTTCCTCTCGCCTATAGATTCCTCGTGCTGTCACAAGACACAAGCGCTGAACCGCTGACATGACGCAGCAGCAACACAGACACATGAATACATAATTTAGCCATGGCAATGTTACGTTAGTGTGGCGCCATTTCTCTGAGGAATTTCCAACTTTATATGGAGGGTGGATCTTCCCTCGTGTGACTCCTTACAAAGTGTTTTAGCAGCTTTCTCCCACATACTTCTGTCAGACTGGGTGGCACACACAGTGACCTGCAAAGGCCAAGTGTCAGGTCAGGAGTTTTTCTTTCTCATCTGCTGTTCCCATTTAAGTACTTAAAATGGGAAGACATGCACAACATATTCTCTCAAACATATACCTCTAACACAGGCTATTTCCACAATTTTACCTCTAAATTAAAAGCTAATTTGCCTTCTGAGAAATGTGAAAATTCTGTCATCCTTGGGCCAATAAAAGCAATACTGTATATTCTTGTCTAGTAAGGTCAAACACGTGCATTTATATGTTCTGTGTGCCCACAGGGAGATACAGACCAGTTGAAAGATACTGTTTTATTCCTTGCCAATCTTTGTCTTATTTGCTTCATCATAGTAAGGAAACGCCTGAGACTTTGTGTACTCTAAGTTTCATATACCAAGATGTACCGTTCTTTTCCTCTTCAGGAGGATTTCCTTCTCATACATCCTGATTTATAAATATTGAAACACGAAACCTGTATAACTTTTCATTGTCTGCAAACAGCTCTCTAAATGGTTGCACGGAGATGGCCTGACCTGGGAAGGTTCAGCCCCTTTGGAAAAAAACTTCTGTAGTATGGTATCTGTTTACACATGCAAACTTTGAGTCACTGTGTTTGCTGATATGCCTAATGAGAGCAGTGCAGATGTAGTGGAATGGAGAAATTCAAAAACAAATACCACTTAAAATTGAATTAATAAACATATCCAAAATGACACAGATTTTAATCATTTAGCTTCATTAATTGCAGAACTTTAATTGCATTTTTCTTATCCAGAAAGGTGAACAGAAGCCAATGTTGTTTGTTTGATGACGTGCGTTCATTATTTTTATTTATTCCAGACATGCACAATCAAATCAAAGAAACAAAGAAACAGGACAACATTAATTTTCCTCCAGAGACTTTCTACTTTTCATCGGTAAGATAAATACAATTGGGGGAAACTTGTGCAATACACAGGAAATGTTTTTGTTTATGGTCAAATTAGAGGGTTTGGCAGCATGCTGGCTTTCCAGTGAAAAAGTAGTTGACTACCATGTTTAACAGCCTTTACAGCCTTTAGGATGTTTGCAGCTGTAGAAAACAATAAGCCAGAAAGGATGTGCAAACCTCCTAACACCCTATCTGCACAGGATGCCTCACAGGTGTGGCACGACAGGTTCCCCGCTTCTTCATTTTTCTTACTGTGCTGTGGTCAAGGTCCTGTCAACCTTGGATAACCTGAAATTTATTAGCCTGACCTTTATTCACAGTAAGAGTCACAAGAAGCTCCACATGCCACATATTTTGATAGAATAAATAAAAAATGGCTTCCTTGGGTATTACCGTCAATGCAAATAAAACAAAAACAATCTGACAAATACATTTAATATAGGACATAATAGTCAAGACCCCATTAAGCAAGGCTGTTTTTGTATTTTTTATTTTATTTTAATCTTATGCAAGTCAACTCCCTATTTTCAATAGGCCAATTCAACTTTATATATACAGGTATAGGGCCACAAGAGTTATTTTTATTTTTGATTAATGTCAGGATTATTCTTTGGATTGTTTAATTTTTTTAGTCAACAAAAACTAGCTAATTTTGTCCCTCAAGCACCTCAAAGCCAAATAAATGCAGTGATATATAACAACTATATACATACAATTATAATAAACAGAGAAAACATTTGAGAGGCAGAAACAAGAGAATGTTTGCCATTTTTATTAAATGAATGGCTTACAGTTACTCCAGTTACAGACTCCTGTGCAGGCCTCCATTTCTTATTTAAAAGATTTAAGTGTTTTGTTTTTTTTAAATCATCTCTCTATCTCCACATTTATTCATATTTAGTGTGATTGTTATAGTGATCTAGCCTTCAGACAGAGAACATCTTGCAACCTCACTTTTCTTTCCACTTTACATTAAAAATGAAGGAAATTGTGGCCTGACTTTGTCAGACTATGTCTAATGCACAATGCATACATTGTTGCATAACTCTCCCCTCAGGCCACAGCAGGGCTAAGCAGGGTCACCACGAAAAATTTAAATCACGTGTTTACAGAATATGTTGTTGCAGAGATCATATTTTCTGTCATTGTAATGTGGTGTGAAAGCAGTGGTTCCTTGAATTCTTAAATTAACACTTTGTTGCTCCATGCGGGAACAATGAGACGTGGCCTCTTGTTACAAAACACATTAGTTGAATGGTGGGAAATGAGCCACACCTATGTGGACAAAGAAATTCTATGTGGTCAGCCCATCACTTAACTGCTGTTAAGTAAATAAACTAGAAAGTCATGCCATGAGAAATACAATACATACAATTACAAAGATACACCTTGATTGTTCTTTAGTCTACTGTATGTAGGCCAAATGTTTAAGTTACAGGGTTCAGGTTATGCTGCAGCAGTATTGAAGTTTTACTTTGATCAAAAATAGCAATACGAAAAGTATAAGAATACTCCATTACAAGTTCTGCATTCAAACTATATCTGTTCAACGTGGTTCTACAAAAAAAATGACATTTTGACTTTATACTGCTTTTTAAAGGTGGAACTGATTTCACCACTTTTACCACTTTATACTGTATATAGGTAGGATATTCAGTAGAAGTTCCCAGCCTACGGGTCGGGTCCCTTCCAAGTGGAAAGCTCCAGTGCTGAAAAATCAGTCAAAGTCAAAGTAGTCTTTCCTGATCAGACCTATCTCTACACCGCTGTCAGCTCTGGAGAAAGATCTGCATCCATGTCGTTCTGGAATTAATGAAAAAAAGCTCCAGCTTGTTTTCATTTCTTAAAATCAATCACAATCGTCTTGGTTGGAGCTAAGCTCCGGATTCAGGGACCGTGCTTTTGCAAAATGGATAGCGAAGTTAGTGGAAAGAGGGAGGGGAATCCATCTGAAATCAGCAGTAAAGACAGGTTTATCCCAACAGTCTACATCCACTGAGTCAGATAAATGTGCCAAAAACCGCAGTACCTCAAATGGCCACTTCAGGATCTCTCCAAAAGCGAGTTGATCCCTTATTTATACAGTCTATGGTTGATCCCCACAGACCTTAATGTTAAAAACCAGTCAGCTCCACCCACTCTCCACCTCTTTTGGATTAGCCAGGATTTAGGCTACATTCACAACAAATCAGGCAGTACGACGAAAATGGCAGTCGTCCCATGGGTAATTAGTTTAGGCTGAGGCGGTGGGGACCACATCAGGCCCAAAAAAACCCACATTTTTAAACTTTTAGAGAAATGCAACCTGACATTACGTTGCTTTGGCCAATTATGAACCAGTGAGGTGCTGAGAGAGTAGAGTAAACATCCTATAGCTGCAATGGGTTGACGGCCAAAAAACTTGGTACAAGAAAGTTAAATAAATAGATGACTAGACAGCTGACTACATGGATGCTTGTTGGAGCAATTTTATTGGGAATTTCCTGCAACAAGCTCTAGCACAAGACACAGTCCCGCTATCTTTTCTCGTCTCGCTGCTGTTAAATGAATGAAGCTGCTGACATCATAAAGACACCGTGATGTTCCCACACCACCACACAACTGCTGCACTAATTGACGCTTGATTTGAAGCATCTACAGCCTGAGGAGTGGACAGGCACTGCCAAGATGGCGATAGCAGGAGTCACCACACCGAGCTTCACAATGGCTCTTTAGAGACCTTTTGGTGACATCACAGGAGACGATGTCATTAAAAAAAAGCTCTCTGTGGAAAACATTATGAAAATGTAGTACTTAGCTTGTCAGTGGAGTAAAAGATTCTGCTTGTGTACCTCAAAAATACCATATTGGTTGTCTATAATATATTGTGTTTTAAGAGATTATTTGGTAACGCTTTATAATAAGGGCCTTAATAACCATTAATTAACAAGTAATAAGGCATTGTTGGGTCATGGGTGTTTGTTATGCCATTATTAACACTTATATAAGCTTATAAACACACAATAATGCTAATAAGCATCTTGTAAGGACTTACAAGGGCCTTATTACTTGTTAATTAATGGTTATTACAAGGACCTTGATGTAAAGCGTTACCGATTATTTTATGCTTTTATATGTAATATGAATTGAATTGGAAAAATAACCAGCTGCCAGATAAATAAACTGGAAAATAAAACGTATCACTCTGAAATTGGGGAAGTAAAGGTAAAGCAAAAAAATGGAAACACCCAAATACAGTTCCTCAAAATCATACTCGATTACAGTACTACAGTAGGTGTATTTAGTGACATTCCACCACTGTAGTATGGTAGAGGGCATTGGATCCATTTCTTTTGTCTGCTACAACACAGCAAGTTCTTTCGGCCACTCTGATCCTCTCCAAGGAGAGCAAGGAATGGTTTAACCCAGAAATAAATTCACTGTAGTGTACTCTTCCCATAGAACTTAATGGCTTAGTTTGCATTAATCACCTCCAGTGAAAAGGTCTGCCACTCCTCACAAGTCTCCACTCCCCCAACTATGCCTGTTTATCAGTCTGTGGCCTTACAAAGACTGTCTCAGCCTCCAAAGTACCGTGACTTAATGGTTAGTACCAGGCTCCACCGCGGTGCAGCCGTATGGGGCGGAGGACACCGCTTACTATGTCAAGCAGTATTGACAGAAAGAGTTAATGTTGTTTCTGTTGTGTTGATATAAGGAGGGAGATGCAGATAGGGAGGACAGATAATGGAATGTGACTGGTGGATGATGTGGTTGGTTTTTCAAGTTTTCACCTCATCTTACAGACTGTACATTGCTGCTGTCAAGCTAAAATACCACTCCTCCGAAATGTTTATGTTTAAGAAAAGCTGCCTCGATTTGAGCTTGATTACCATGCAGTTTTGAAATGGTTTAAACACAGAGCTGACAGGCTTTACTATAACAAAATGGGTGGAGTTCTCCCAAACCATGAAAATCTAAAGGTAAAAACTTCCACATTTAAAGCAGATCATAGTGTTGTAAGTTGAACTCAAGAATTCACATAGTGATTTCATTGTGCATTACTTTTTAATAACCATGAACAATTTATTTTCAGTAGTGATCATGAATTAATTATATCATGTCATTACTGATATTTAAGAAATGCCTAACTCTTGTTTTTGTTTATTTGTTTTGCTTTTGTTAGTGGCCGTAGTAATTATTAAGAACAGCAAGGCGGAAGTGACATTATGAAGTCTATGGCGAAGGGGAAATTGAGGATAAAAGACTTTTTAGGGTGTGTTGGCGGGATGATGGATGAGTCAAACAAACACGCCATTGACCAAAGATTCCGCTTTTCTCATCCCTTTTTGAACCAGAAGTCCACATTGTTATTTAAAGATCTGTACGTCCATTTATTTTACTTGTTTAATTACAATTTGTAACACCTAACCATGTAATCCCCCTCTTAACATCAAGGACAACACTTCTGTCCAGTCTCTAATATTTCAACAACTATTGGATGGATTACTGAAGACTTTTATATCGACATTAATAGACTTTTTCTCTGTAGCGCCACCTTTAAGTTGATGCTTCTATGCAAAACTGAGCTACAATGTAGTTTGTGCTGAGCAAATTATCTTATGTTAGCATGCAAACATGTTAAATTAAAATAGTTAACATGAACCCATTGAAGCCTGGAAAGCGTTTACGTCGTTTTGTAGTATTTGTATAAGCTCTCAAATACTTTTTGAATTTCATTTCTATCTGCTATAGGCTGAAAAATCTATTATTTAGTAGAAGAGTTCACACTTTTTTTTCCAGAATTTTTCCAGAATTTCCAGAAAATTAGAGGCTTATTTTAAAATCGCCCAGCGGTTTTTCAGGCCTTAATGGGTTAAACCTGCTAAACATCAGCATGTTATTGATGTTGTAAGCATGTAAAATGTCTTGTTTGTTGAAAAAGAAAGAGCAGCTTGTGTATTTTGTTGTTGTTGCTGCAAAGCAACCACCCCAGAAGGCCTGCCTGTCTGTTCTTGTGATTGAAAAAACTGAAAAGTCGCAAATGACCATGTTTTTTCTTGTGTACAGGGCACTCCTGCAAAAAATATGCGCCTCTCAGCAACACAAAAGCAGCGAACAAAAACTTTCACTCTCATTAGAAAACGATTACAAATTTCCGCCCTAGGCTACTAAAAAGCGCACTACGTGATATATGAGTCGATTTCGACACACCTGTTTTTCCACGTTGCCTTATAACCTTAGATAGCTTTGTGAGCGAGGGCGTTGGCAGTCTTACTGGTTCAAGGCTGCAGATGAATACAGTCTAACAAATTGTCATTTGAAGGATATGTTTGCATACTGTGTGTGTTATTAGATATCTTATTTACCAGGTTAATGACATTTACATTTGGAATCCGCCCATCAACCTCAAACAGGATTTTACTGTTAAGTTGTGAGCATGTCTGCAGCCAAAAAGCGCTGTGTTAACTGGATAACAACTGTCGTGTCTGTTCACCAAGTGAGTTACTGACTTTACACTGAACTCTTATTATAATTGATGGGTGTGTGAGGATAGTGACCTTAAATTGCTCCTTAATCACAATGTGAAGTGAAGCCCACGAGTGAGCACGTAACCCATTTTGCACTGTTATCACGGACGGAAGGCTGAGTGTGCAGAATGTATGAAACATTCAGAGAATACTTTCTTTCCCAAACTCATGAATGGACATCTGTGTCCAAATAAATGTGCTTGCTGTTGAGCCACATTTGCACTTTAGCCGTGTCTTCAAAGTGCGAACCAAAAGTTACGGGTGCAGTTTTTTTGTGGGGGGGTCAAAATGTGTCGAAACACAATGAATGAACACTAGTTCGAGGAACTTGTCCCAAATTATTTACCCTCTGGATAAAAGTCTCCTTGTTGTGGTATGCATGAATGCTCGCCTTCTTCTCACCATGAGCCCCTTTCATGATGCTGTACATAGAGATGGTGACATAAAAAACAATCTCTAGTCATCAAATAGCTTTGTGTCGGCCTTCAAAGCTGGGTGTCTTCAGCGTCCAACAACAAAATATCAGAAGAAAAAAAAAATCAGTGTCGCTCTGCTGACCAAACATAAAAAGAGACCATTACAAAGGTTGAACTGTTTTACCCCTCTTCACCCTCCCGCCCTTTCTTTTGGCAGAAACAATGTTGCTGCATTACTTGACTGTTATCCTTCCCCCCTGATGATTTTCTTTAGCATTTTTTACTTCTCTTGTTTGAACAGATGCTGCCCCCTCCTGTAGCCCCCATCCTCTGGGACTGCTATAAGGCTTAGCACAATGAGGTAAAACTCAATTACATTAATGCTGAGAGTCCAGCCCAGCCAGTTCCTTCCAGTAAGCAACATCAAACAATATGATGTATATCACTTCCTGGGGAAAACTTGTAGTCCTTTGTTTCTGCTTTATTTATGAATGGATTATGAAAGAGGTAGCTGCATGACCCTGGTTACCTTTCAGTTCGTCCATTACTGTCCAGTATTTTATAGCAGGATGCAACCTAACCCTTTTTTCCGCCAATCAAACTGCAAATAAACCCCATTCAATGAGTTGAGTGAATCTGTGAATGACGGCTTGAACCGGGGCAGCAAGGACAGATTTAGCCGGCCTTTTTTCCTTCTTCTTATCAGATCCGGCATCTCGTTCACTAAAAATCCTGAGTAAAAGCTATCGAGATAAGCAGCTGCTGTTTTCTGTAAATAAGGATGGTGGTGGCTTTCAGCCCCCAGTGTCCTATTTCAGCTTCACACCACCGACATGCTTTGAGAGCCTCTGAATCAAAAAAAGCACCCAAGAATCCAAGAAAAATGTCACCTTTGACCTTTGGTGACATTAAACTTAATCGCATTTCATCCAAATTCTGGTAGCACATTCATGAGCTTGACATTGTGAAGAAGAAGTGATGGCATTCAAAGGTTTAAAACATCTTTAACGTCATGCATTAGACTGCAACAGTCGACGTTCAGGTTCATTTTCTGCCTTTTTTCAAAGTGACTTTGAAATCTGAAATGCATTAACAGTGTGAACACCGTATCGCTGCACGAGAGCTCCTGCTACTGCTCAAACCAAACCATAGTGATAAATGAGCAGAGAAAAATCTGCTTTGATAAAAAATCAATATTCACTGGACCGACACTCTGAAAGAAAACTGTCCAACCAGCAGCCGAACGCTGCTTCGCACAGATCTGTGTTTGCTCTGCTGAAACCAATGGATTTTTACAACTGCAGCTGCAAAGTTAATGTCATTGCTGGTTTCTGCCTTCTTCATGTCACATTGAGAATCTATGCTATTTAAATATAGTAAATTTATTTTTATAGTATAGTAAATATAGAGTATAGCATGTTTGCAAATGGGGAACAGCTTTCACCAAACCAGAACAACTCATTGTGTTTAGAGTCATGTGCAAGCTTTACTGTCACGTCAAACACTACTTCACTAACAGTTGTATTTGACATGATGGCTGCACATGGACCAGTTATTAGACAGTGGGCCTCAGGGCACAGACATGTACAAACACTGACATTTTGCAGGTAAAAGCATTTAAAAGAAATGCTTATATGCAGGTTAATGTGGCGTTCATTTTTCATCATGCTGCAGTATTTTCGCTAGATTGGCGTCATATGAGGACATGTCCACAACACTTTCTGAAATCTTCAAGTCTGTCCTCATATTTTTTTTTAAAGAATAATTTGTTAAAAAGAATTTCTGAAAATAGCTTTCACCAAGAAACTAACTCGTGAGAATTATTTGAGAAAAGTTTATTTGCACAATAAGAAAGCAATGTAAGTCTAGGAAAAAGTAATTCATAGTATCTTTGTATTCTCAACTCTGTAGCAGTCTATGCACACTATGCCCTTTTGATGCACCATTATTCTATTATTCTATTCTGACCTCATGCTGATACCACTTATATTGCTTATTGCCTATTATATTACCTCATAGACTGTTTAAAAACTTTTTTTTTATCTGGGCCCTTATGTCCCCACAACACTTCAACACAAAGTGACGTCCTTGGTTATTTTAAATTCTAAGTGGTGCACAGAAACAACATGACATCACTTTTTTTCCACCTGAGCTGCGCCCAACTTAAACCAGTGAGAAACATTTGGACGAATACTCAAAATCTGCCTTGTAAAATAACCTAAATTTTAAGATCATAGCGTTTTAACTCAGAGGAAGGACTGAAAAAATAGGTTTTCTGGCCTTTAACACAATGTGAAGTGTTGGTATGCTGCCCATATAAAGGAAAATATAAACAAACTTTGGGTTGGATTTGGTTGAGAGATACTTTATAGGCTATTAAAAGACTCCTAAAGACTTTTTAAGAAATCTCAACTATGGCTTACTACCAATCAAGTCAAATTGCTGCAACATCCTGTTTGCAGAATTGCATGAGATTAGAAATGTAGTTTTAAGGCTGTAAACCATACTGTATAAACTGTATACCAGAAACATATTTTAAAGCAATCTGCTTTACAGAGATGGATATTGTGTCTGGTAACACCTTAAAAGATTAGATCCAGTTTAGTCATCAACTTCGTTTAACATTAAACTGTCTTGCAGTGGCATTTTCCCTCCACGAAGAAGACTTTATATGCTCCTGTGTACATGTGATTTATGTTTGTCAATATTTAGTGGTACTTCGCGTCGTGATGACCATAATGCATGCCATTAATCAGCCACATTTTTGCTGTTATCCACCCCACAAAACATCATGTGTGGTTACAGCGATGCTCCGCTGCAGCCGCTGCACATCCTCTGTGTGTCGGTGGAGAGCATCACGCCGTCGGTTCCCCCTTTATAGGAGCCCCGCCCCGAAATCAGTCGATCAAATTCAGCATCGCACTCACCAGCGTCCGGCCAATCAGCGCGCAGAGGGGGTGGTCTTGAGACGGTGGTCCGGGAGGCCAGCAGCCAATCAGAGCCCGAGCTGCTCGGACAAAGGGCTCGCGTCAACGATCGTTGGCTGTTTGAATGGCACATTATTCATGTGGACGCTGAGCTTTTAAGGAGACGCGATGAGGCGAGGTAGCGGAGACCCTATAAAAGGTAACGGATCTCCTCAGCGTTCACTTTCTGTCAGTGGACGATCGTAGGAGGTTGTGCTTTTTTTTAATGTTAAAAGTGCCATTTTCAATAAATCCCCCCTAAACATGTGCAGAAACACCCAGTAAGCTCATCATAAAGCGGCCAGGTGAGCTGCTACCATGTGTGAGAGCACGCTGCTGCTTATTCATTCATAATCCTGCTGCATGCCTCATACATGCCAGGAACTTCAAATGTGATCGCATCATCAGTGCAAAAGGGCGCCTTTAAGTTACTTAAAGACGGATAAATTATGCTTAAATGCACGCAAAAAGATGAAAATACATATAAAAAATATATATTTTTTGTTGTTTTAGTTGAGTTATGTGTTTGTTTGTTTTTTTTATAAATGGTGGTGACATCAGCCATGTAAGCAAAGCACCATCACTGCCTTTTCTTTCTGTTTTACACACACCCACCGCCCATGCAGCCTCCCAAAACGACGCTTTTCGCCTGACCGGGTTCATTAATGCGTAGAGGAAGGGGAGGAGGTGGACAGCTCTTCTTCTACGATGTGCTGAGAGCTGCTGTTTCATTTCACCACCGCCTCAGAGCAGCTCAGTCCTCCCTCTCTCTCTCTCTATCCCTCTCTCTTTTAAGTGTTATATCTCGGATTTTGATGAAAAGTGCCAACATTTTTCAATCTTTTTGTACCCCCAGCCTCGCCGGGAAGACCACTCCACAGGGCGGCGGAGAGAGAAGTTTAAAGCCCAGCTGCTGCTGCTGCTGCTCAGGACACGGCGGATCAGAGATCGCACCATCCCATACATCGCTATATTTAGTGTAATTTTTATTTTTTTGGGAAGTTATCATCGACTTCAGTGAAGTTTTTTAAAAATATCTGCCCCGAGAGGACAGCACATCCGCCCCGGCATCATCATGACTCGGAGATCCTGTGCCATTTACGCCACCGGTATCGTGTGCGCTCACCTCCTGATAGTGGGGATCGCCCTGGTCGTGGCTCAAGTCTTCCAAACAATGATCCACAGCCGGTTAAAAAAGGTAAGTTGTGTGTCACACAAAGCCAGTGGTTTTCTATGGTTTCCTATGTGCGCCTTTGCCTTCACACTTCTTCCATCTGTCACACTTGAGGGGTTTAAATGTTGGAGCATTTCATCTGCAGTGGTCAATCACGCGCATTCAGCATCTCACTCGTGTTAGTTGACAGTATGCAGGGTCACACGGTAATCCAATGTGTAAATTGGCTTAATTCAGCTGTTTACATTAGTGATAGTAATGTATATTTTGCTGCATTCTGCAGCTCCAGCTCGCCGCGATGAAGCATTTCCCTTCATGAATCGGCATTTAGTCCTATTACATGGTTGTGCAGCTTCGGGTTTTTTTGTTTAAGCTTTCGTTAAGACATGGTGATGAACAGCTGCTATATTCTGAACGATACACAAACACCTAAAGACTTCGCTTCAGGTAGAAATCCCCTGTAAATCCCAACACAAGGGGGAATTATGCTTATGTGACTCTCAGAGGTGAGTTCATCGTGACCTTACCTCATTTTAATGATTTTTCTTATGTCACCTTTCACATTCCTTTACACGTCTGCAGCGCTAATATGATCTGTCAAGTCAGCACTGTATCCAATTATCTTTTTATTGAATTGAGTGTGGAGAAATGAGGAGCAGGCACGATCTGTTCCTTTCTGTTTGCTGTAGCGTTTGGACAACCTGTCCAGGGCTGTGCGCATGACCCGGTGACACATTTCTGTTGGTACAGGCTAGATATACTGACTTCATGATGGTTGCTTACCCGGGGCAGGATTACCCACAGTAGTAGTAGTAGTAGGAGTTGTAGGAATCTCAGCCAGCAGGGACACGGTGGGTAGGGGGGAGGTGAGCTGGTCTGGAGGAATGGGGGAAGGGAGACTGGGTAAGTGGACAGGCGAGTCAGGGAGTCCCTGACTTACAGTGGTGGATCTGTAGCAAGTTTTACATGATGTGTCAAGAGGAGGATGAGAGGCAGGCATCCAGGCTTTCTCACAACCAGGCGTTTAACTTGTATAAACTGGGTAAATCTACATTTATTCGACTGATGTGTCCTTATAGTTCTCAAACGCAGGTTTAAAAGGCATTTCAATGGTTAAATGCATTATAATATACCTTATATTCTAAGATGTGCCCTTCAAATGTCCATTTGTATGAACAGGAATCCCCATAAACGCCGCTGATGTTTATGAAATTGTGATTCTGTCTTTTTTGAGTCGTCACTGCTTCACAAACCCAAAAAAAATGTGTCAACCAACACAGGTTTAATGATCGTGAGCAAGTTTTAGGGTTTAGGGGAAAATTAGGGCTAAACATTACATTATGAGTTGATTTAAATTAGCATAGAAATGTGTTCAGACTGGTGGATGCGTGCAGTGACCTGTCTGCATTTCTGGGGCTTGATGCCCCAGTTTGGGGCATGTAGGGGTGATGGTGCGGGGGTGTTGGCAGCTGACACCCTATCCCACCCTGCAGGCAGACCCACTGCTGCTCTCCCCTTTAAATACCTCACATTCCTCTTACTGACATGAATCACTGTTTTGGATGCTCCGTGCAACTCCACAATCTGTACTTAAAAAATCTCTCTGCTTCTTCTCAAAGTCATCCTCCTCCTCCTCCTCCTCCTCCCTACTTATGAAGAAGAAAACAGCTCGACACACTATTTTGTCCAAGCGGGCGACTCACAAACAGCTTCCTCCCTGACACGGTTTCCCCCTCCTGCGGTTAAATTTAGGTCGGGGGCTCATTTGTGCCTCATTCTGAATCACGGCAGCGACCCAGGGGACCCAAATTAAAAGAGTTAGTCGAAGTTCATCAACGGGGGACGAAATTCTGATGTGGCTGGCGATTACATGAAATGACAGCATAGCTAATCCTCTTTAGCCACAGTCTTTCCTATTGAATTAGTCAGGCCCGGGCAAACTGAACTGACTCCAAAAATCTACCTAATCTGGTGTTTGGCTCTCTGTAATAATGATGTAGCCTAGTTGTTTGGGACAAGCCACCTCCAGGATACAGACTCTGTATGTCTGAGCTGGGTGCAGAGGGAAGCAGTGGTAAAGCCATGCCAGGAATTTGACAGACTTCTTGGCCTCGGGGGCATGATTTCTGCCTGCGAGCAACCTCGTTGTGCCTTGTTGTTCCAGCCTCGGCCTATCCCGAGTTGCTCAGCTCAGACGAGGAAACACCCACTCATGCCACTCCTCTTAGCCTTGTTGTGTTGAGAGGAGACTTTTCAAGGTAGTATGACTGATTTGAGCTTTAAAGCGTTCAAGAACAAGGTCATACAGCTTAAACACAATGTTTTCACTCAATGTGTCAATGACGCAACGCTTCAATACAGAAGGTAGCATGGGACAACTTATGAGGATTTCTTTGTATTTCATTTTCCACTAACTTTTTTTTTCCACGTGCTGTTCAAAGCAGGATCTTGTCACACCACACCTAAGCTGCGCCTGAGGTTGTTTGGCTAAGGCCCAGTTAACTTCAGCTCAGTTTGAGTGCTTGTAACTCATTCAGGCTTCCCACCAGTGAATGAATAACACTGTATTTTGATAAAACTGACAAACCTGTCCACTTTGTCCCTCACTTGTTTTTCTTTGTGATAGATCAAGGTTTTTTCTTTTTTTTCTTACAGAGAGATAAATTATGTTCATATAACTCTGTTAAAGGCCTTTTAAAAGACCTTTGTTCAAGGTGGACAAACACAGGGATTCATGCGGGCTACAGTCGTACGTAGTGCTGCAGGGGAAAAGCTGGACGAGACAGAAGCCTGTTTCAAAAGTGACAGTTTGCATTTTGTTTTTGAAAGAGAAACAAATTGGGTCATTTCTGCTGCTTTTGCATAATGTTTTATACAAGTCCTGCAGTGTGCTGACTGCTCATGAGGGTCATGTACTTCTGTTGCATTACCTGGTTTCACTTCAGCTCATAATTAAGAGGCAGGCAGAATAAATGATCCTGAACACTCAGGGGAGTCTCACTTCTTAAATACCTCAAGATCCAGTTTTTGGAAGTAGTTGCACAGCTGTGACGTCAGCTGAATTGATAGTTCTGTGCTTTAGCAAGACTGTGATGGTTTCTTGGGTGGATTCCGTGATTGTGCAATGCAACATCTGCAATTCACTACAGACTCAAAAAACAATAGCAAACCCCTCTAGAGCTGTAAAGATGAGTTAAAGTATTCATTCATTATCTTAGTCGGTATGAGAATTTGCTGTTTTTCTGTTGAATATTAGTGTAAACTTGTAATTCTTTAGGTTTTGGCCTGTTAGTTTGACAAAACAAGACATTTGAAGATGTCACTTTGGGACATTGAGATGAGCATTTTCAATATTTTGGGTCGTTTTACAGACTAAACAATTGAGGAAAAAGTATGAAAATAATCATCAGATTAATAAAAAATGAAAGTAATCGTTAGTTGCAGCCAAATCAATTGCAAACCACGTAAAAAAATGCATATCGTGGCCAAATGGTTTTTTGGTAAAGGAAAAATTCATAATCACATACTCAAATGAGTCAAACTAGCTTTATCCCCTCCTTTAATCATCTCACCTTTTGTTGACTACCAGAGTAAATATTTTGGTTGAACCGCTTTTGATATCTAACATCAGTTCTTTTTGCAAAGATGAAAGTGAGATGTTGCTACAGAAACCAGGCAAACATTTCTATAGTGTCAAACATGTTTGAATGTCGGAAGTTGTAACCCAAACAGGAAGTGCCGCCACACCTTAAACTGCTTTTTCTCAACGTCAACTGACGACAGAAGACAATGTATAGCCTCTAAGTGCACTTGACTGTACTCAGGAGACAGAAGGTTTTCAGGAACTCACCATAAGAGCAACACGAAAGGAAGTGGGTCATTTACCTTTTCCCTAGTTTAAAAATACACCTCTAGAATAGAAAAAGCTTCCTTATTTCCCCTGGTAACAAACACCTTCAGTCAACATACAGGAACCTTCAACTGCACTGAAAATTGTGTGTTTTCCTATACAGCTGAATGATGTCGTGCTCATGTTCAGACATGTGGCAGCTTGGCGTATGTCATACAAGGTTACTTATTACGGACTGCAACTTTCAGGCTGTTTTTTCTCTCTGCATGACACAATCAAAACATTTGTCACACAACTGCGAGTGAAACCATCTTCTAGTTTTTGTGGTTGTTTTGGCGTGCGAAAAAAAAAACAACCTCATCTGACACCCAGCGTATTTGATGGTTAACACTGCAGAGAATTTCCATTATAGCAACACGTTTCTATGTTGAGTGTGCTGACAAGTAGCCCACAGTCTGGTTCTTGCCCAGGCTTGCTGAGGTCAGAGACTGGGTGCAGAAATTTTCTGCCTGTCCTGACTGTTTTTTTTCTGCAGCTCAGAAGGACTTTTCTCTGCTTCCCTCTGGGTTTCAGGGTTTTTTTGGCACGGCATCAGCTCCTTGCAGAAAAGTGCCATGTGTGCTGTCAGATGGCACTCATTCAGAACAGTGAAGAGCTCTGAAAGTGCCCCAATTTTGGAGAAATCTTGTTCAACCAAAGTGTAAAATTTGAGTGTCGGAGCTGTCCAAACTCATTGTCTCAACACTTGTTTCTCAATCTGAATGTGTCTTTTTTTGTGTGTTGATAGGAAATTACTCTGACAGAGAAGAGTCAAGTGTTTGAATCATGGAAGAATCCACCTCCGCCTGTTTACATGGAGTATTACTTCTTCAATGTGACCAATCCAGAGGTGTTCTTGGCAGGCGGGAAGGCAGCTTTGCAACAGATCGGACCTTATACTTACAGGTAGGTTTGATATGAAGAGATAAACCTGCAAAGATCTGCAGCTGGAAATGTGTGTAATATACAGTGATGTGATCATTTTAGCCATGTCCATAAAAGTCCTGTTTTAAGGAAAGACATCTGGTGTTCTTTTGTTACTGCTGTGTGAAATCAAAACAAAAGACATCTGGACTAACATGACAACCGAACATTTCCACACCAGGGAATACAGGCCGCGGGAGAACGTAACTTTCCTGGAGAACGGCACCAAGCTTTACGCCCTGAACCCCAAAACTTTTGTGTTCGTGCCCGAGAAGTCAGCCGGTAACCCCGAGGTCGACCTCATCAGGACTGTCAACATCCCATTTGTGGTAAGACATTTTTGTCTGGACGGGATAATGTGTGTTATTATGACCCGCAGCAGCCAGTAATCATGTCCCTTAGATTTGTGTTTTAGTCATTTGATTGGCATGTGTGTCTTTGTTTTCTCATTATATTCCCCTCTCATACTCCAGCTCATTGTCCTCTTAGTTTTATTGTGACATTTTGATATGTTAAACATACAAACTTGAGTCACATCAGGCCAAGAGAAACTGCGGCATGTATTGTGAGATTTTCCACAAAAAGGAGTACAGAAACCGTTCCGTTCTCTGACTCTGTTTTTTTTTTTTCGTCCTCAGGCGATCATGAGCGAGCTGAATTCCTACTCCTTCTTCCTGCGAACTTTGGTTTCAATGTACGTGAACAGCCTGGGCGTGGACGTGTTCATGACCCGTACTGTCCACGAGGTCCTGTGGGGCTTCAAGGACCCTCTTCTCACGAAGGTCCACTCCATGAAGCCCGAGGTGGACGAGTATTTTGGGCTGATGTGGAAGGTAAGATTACTCACTTTCCTGTCTGTTTTTTTTAGATGCGAGATTGACGTTACTGTAGTGCAAAAACCTTGAGAACGCCTGTTGCGTGTTGGTTTGTCAGGGGTTACTACGACAACAGACAACAAGTGCCCCTGGGCAACGTCACGTAAGAGAAGTGAGATTGGTCATTTGCTGATGGAAGATGCTTGAACTTCCTGTTTATAGAGCAGCGTCTGCAACTTGGCACAGACTGTGACAGCAGCAGCCTTGTGATCCCGAGAGCAGCATTTTTCTTTTTCTTTGATTAATCGATCTGTACATCAGCAGAAAATTAGCTACTTTATGATTGTTTCTATAAAAAGTAACATACATACGCACACACACACACACACACACACACCTGGTGGGCTCCAGCAGAGCATGCAGTCCTGTCCTTTGTACTCAGAGGTCGGCAACGTTGGCATGTTTGTTTGACATGGCCTGAATAAATTGGTGACATTGGGATTATTCAACTTTGTCCTTTTTAAGTCTGTGTGTGTCTGTGCTACTTTTTTTATCTTGTCGATATTCGTCGTTGGAACTTGATGAACTTTGGTTTAGCACCACAAGCAAACACTGGGGAACGATTTTATTTCTTTCAGTAATCTGTAAAGCAAAGATTCACAGCTTTCAGGAACTCAAATGTGAGAGATGCTTTTCTTGAACCGGAAATCTGTGTTTGTCAGACAAAACAAGCAATTTCAAGACCGAAAATTGACCCTTTTCACTGTATTATGACACTTTAAATCCAGACTAATTAATCGATCATTCTAGACAATAATGGGCAGATTAATTGACAGTGGAAATAATTGTTAGTTGTATCCTTAAACATAAAGAATGCACTCTAAAATATCAGTTTTCTAACGCTGTTCTTAGTAAGAGTCTGGTGAGTGCTAATGACTAACACAAAGCAGTATCTCTTTCACAATTCCCACCGTCCTTTGTCAACAGACACAAACACTGTCTCTGACTCTTTGCTGTATTCTGAACAGCTGTTCTCTAAATCTCGTCTTGTTTTCTGCAGAAAAACGGCACCCATGAAGGAGAGTTTGTGTTCCACACCGGTGAGGAGAACTACTTGGATTACGGCAAGATCGACACTTGGAACGGCCTGAGGTAAAACATAATTTTTTTTCCTTTTTCCTGCTTTCCCCGAAGACGGGAAGCGATCTTTGTTGCCTGCATACGGCTTCCACTTCCTTAATGAATTATGATATTCATGACATTCTCCTACAGTAGTTGCACAACCCGTATTTGAGAGTCCAAAGCCTTTGCTCCCTTGGCTTTAGGTAGAACATGATTGCAAAATGAATGTTTGGAGATCGACAGTGACTTTGTACTTTGAATGTAATCAGCATATGTAGGCCGATGTCAGCACTGGAATAAGTTTCAGATCCTTTACAACTTTTCCAAGCCCAGTTCCAAGTAAAAGACCGGAGTGGCAGCAGAATATATTTAAAGAAAGCAAAAGTGCTCATTCTGCAGATATGTGACCTCTGAGTCAGAACATACGAAAGGGTCAAAAGACAATCTGAGATGTCATGAGATGATTAATATGGTAGTGAAGGAAGAAAAAACATCTTTCTGTTCTCATTTTTCGGACTATGGGCTGAGTCATTGCCTTTTTAGGGAAATAAATGTACACCTCTTTCAGGCTCGAACAGTCACGTACAAGATAAATCATTCATGGGAGCTGCTAACTAAAGCATTAAGTTGATCGCCAGCAACTATTTTCACAATCACATTATTGCTTCAGTCTCTTTTTCAGCAAAAAACGCCAAGTTGTTTGCAGATTTCATCCCTTCAGATGCAGAGATTTGAAGCTTTTCTTTGACATAACCTGAATGTTTTTGGGTGTTGGGACTGTCTTTTATACGAAACAAGATATTTGATAATCGATAAAAGGTAGTGAACAAAATCGTTTTCGCAGCCCTATTGCTAACAACTCACAAATATCTGGGTCCCAACTATATACTGCTTTCATGGTTTACAATATGTACAATGTTTTCTCTAAAGTGGGGTGATGTAGAAGTATAAACTGGCATAAAATGAGCATAGACAAGTACAAGTACCTCAATATTGATTATTTACTCTAGTACACCGAGCACTTAAAATGACCAGTGTTCTTCCTGATCAACAGGGAGATGTCATGGTGGTCTTCCAATCAGAGCAACATGATCAACGGTACAGACGGCGCCGTCTTCCACCCTCTGATAAACAGGAACGAGCTGCTCTACATCTTCGCTGCTGATCTCTGCAGGTATGCACGTGTTGCTGAAGTGGTTATAAATTTGTTTACAGTCAAAGCGTTCTGGCGGGGCGAGGATCAGAAACTCCTGGTGACGTTTAAGATAGGAAATTGCAGCTTAGTCATACACAAAATGCTGATAAGGGGCCAGAGTTGTGCTAATTACAACTTGTGATAAGGCGATGGAGTGAAAAAACACACGTGGGAAAGTCGGGATGGGCGCATACTTTTCAAGGAATAATCGGAACAGGAAATGCTTATTATGTGCATGACACTTACCGTACTTTTATAGTCGTAACTGCCCACAAGATTACTTCTTCATGACTCTTTTATTATTTTAGACTTCTGAAATACTTTATGATTCCCTAAAGGAGTCACTGAACTTGTTTCATTACATTACATTACATGTCATTTAGCTGACGCTTTTGTCCAAAGCGACTTACAATAAGTGCATTCAATTCAATTCAATTCAACTTTATTTATAGAGCGCATTTCATGCACAAGGCAGACTCAATGTGCTTCACAATGGATATACATAATTACAGTTAAAAAACAAAACAAAACAACGGAAAACAAACAAAAACAAACAATTACAAAGTAATTGAAGAGTGCAGGTAGACAAGCTCTGCCATATTCACCACATACACACTTACTTACTCACACATGTGCACCCACTCCCACAACCACATGTACACAGTTCAACCGAATGCTGTTGAAAAAAGATTGGTTTTTAATCTGTTTTTAAAAATGGCTACTGATGTGGCATGTTTAACTGAGTCAGGCAGGGTGTTCCACTTTCGCGGGGCATAAACACTAAAAGCTGCTTCTCCTTCTTTGGATCTGGTGTGAGGGATGAGTAAGTTGCCACTGCCTGTTGACCTGAAGGTTCTAGACTTAGACCACAGGAATCAAGTAATCAAGTAAGTTTCCTCTCCTCAGGTCCATCCATTTAGGTTACGTTGAAGACGTGGAGGTGAAAGGCATCCAGGCCTACCGCTTCGCTCCTCCTAGCGACGTGCTCATGAACCCTAAAGACAACCCCACCAACGCAGGCTTCTGTGTGCCAGCTGGAGACTGTCTCGGCACCGGGGTGCTTAAAGTCAGCGTTTGTCGAGAAGGTAAGGGTCTGCCCTGTTCCCCGCCCTCCCTTAGTTGCCACAGAGTCTGACCCAGTTACCCAGTTACCCCCCTCCTGTTTCTACCCCCCAAAAAAATGTCCTTTCAATTAGCAGCCTTGTCCCCAGCCTGGTTCAACACTGTTTGGGCATGCCAGATTTTTATTCAATACATGGTTCAATGATTAACTGTGCTGTCTGTGTGTGGAGGCTGTTGGGGTATTTTATGGCGGTTATTGAGTGGAGTGTGATTGCTCTGATAAGACTCGACATGTGAGGACAGTGTAGTATCTCTACAGATATGCTACTGTAATCTCACAGCTCTGTTGTTTGTACAATTTACAGGCAGTTCATTAACAAATATTGCCTTTTTCTTCAACATATATAGTCCTAGTGGGAGAAAACACCTAATTATATGTGTTAATGCATGTGCTGTAAGCTGATTGGCTGCCTGAATCAGCTTCTCTGATTCATACGAGAGAAAGGCGCCTGATTGGAAGGATTTCTGTGATGCTTCTGCAGGAGCCAATCACGATCCAGCTCTGTTATCATGTCATGTGGAAAGCAGTGTGTCACTCTGAAACTGCCTGTGTGGTTAAAGAATGAAGTGATCTGTGTGCTTTCCTTATGATGTATCGTAGCTATTACACAAATGGAACAAATTCCTTTAACCTTTTGTGTAAAAACATCCGCTGCGGTAGTTTAGTGAAATATAAAAAATAGATCATTGTTTATAACCCCATTTTAAAATAAATTAATTAATTAAAATGTCAGTTTTAGCAACAGCAGCTGCATTCTTAAGGCTGATTCTAGTATTTTGTAGAATAAATAAGTTAAATTTGACTCCTTTTAGGCCTAAAAATAATAATTAACTAAAGGTTTCAGCATTTCTCCACCAGAATGTTTTTCCTTGCAATGTAGAGAATGCTTCAAATCAGCATTTAGAATAAATAAGATTAAATAATATAAGAAATTTGACTACTTTTAGGCTTTAAAATAATAAATAAATAAAGGTTTCAGCATTTCTCCACCAGAATGTTTTTCCTTGAAATATAGAGAATGCTTCAAATCAGCATTTAGAATAAATAAGATTAAATAATATAAGAAATTTGACTACTTTTAGGCTTTAAAATAATAAATAAATAAAGGTTTCAGCATTTCTCCACCAGAATGTTTTTCCTTGAAATATAGAGAATGCTTCAAAACAGCATTTAGAATAAATACGATAAAATAAAATAAAATAAAATAAGAAATTTAACTACTTTTAGCCCTCAAAATAATAAATAAATAAAGGTTTCAGCATTTCTCCACTAGGATGTTTTTTTCTTGCAATGTAGAGAATGCTTCAAAACCATGTAGACCTTTTATATTTGGGAATATAACCTCCAATTGGGTAGTTTGGTGAGTAAATAAAATATAAGAAATCCAAATTATTGCACAAAAAGGTAAAAGCAGTTTAGTGCTGCAGGACCACTCCTGTTTTTTCTGCATCGGCCAATCGTTACACACTATCTGCTGCACTATATCGCTTGATCTATATCTCTACAAAATACCTTCCTCTTCCTATCTTATCTCACGTTTCTTTCATCTTTTCACGGCCCTTGTTGTTCAGAGTCATCTCAGGATACAGATACTTAACATGTTTGTCTGGTCTTGTTTCCTTCAAGGTGCTCCCATCGTGGTGTCTTTCCCCCACTTTTATCAAGCCGACCCCAAGTACATCAACGCCGTCGAGGGGCTCAACCCCAACAAGGAGGAGCACGAGACGTACCTCGACCTGCAACCGGTACACATATATTTGATATCCGGACAGATTAGAGCCATGTCGAACCTTTTATCTGCTGCTTAATGGCTGTCTTTATCTAAATTACAGGAGTTGTTTTGACTCTTAGTGATAGTCTGCTTGTTTTTGTTTTTGCAGTGAAGGTTTCTCTCGGTCAGCTTACAATTATAGAAAAAGAAAAAATGCATTCATCTCATATTAAGTTATCCATTAGACTGGTAAAAGTGTTTTTATACATTTAATAATAATAATGATAATAATAATGCTGAGATGATTAGAACAGAAAATAATAATAATGATGCAAAAAAATCACATGAATAAATAAGATCACACCACCAATAAAATATATTTTAAAACAATATGGCCACATATTGTTTCAACAGATTATGGCACATATTCCTCCATGATAAATTTAGTTTATAATCGTCATTTTATCCTCACACTTTCAATGCAAATGCTTTAATTCAGATTTTAAATAGGTAAACACTAAAAAGAGACGAAGAATAGAACAGACAAAACCAAAAATATACATGAATAGCAGATTTGATCACCAATGATGTGATTGTAAAAGTTAAATAGTTGCATAGCAAATATCATAAATTCTAAAAATAAAAGATATCAGATGATATCAAGTTAAATTTCACACATATCAATATGTGATTGTACATACAAAAAATGAGAAAATAAATGACATGGGAGTTTGGGTCACATTGTAAAGATCTTGATGGTTGATGGTTTACATTTGATATGTGATAATTATATGAAGGAAAATGCATCTGTGCTGTTTTAAGACTTTTTTTCTGTTTTATCTCTTTGTTTTAGACCACAGGAGTTCCCATCCGTGCCTGCAAGAGAGCTCAGCTCAATATCATCCTGAAAAGAATCCAAGGCTTCCCGTAAGTCGAACTTTGTTGAACTCTGACCCACTTCTCTGTTGCCACACTTGTGTGTCCTCATTTCGGCCACATGTTGAGCCAGATGTCCTCCCTGACCTCCACTCTCTTTGCTCTTTTCAGCAAAACCAAGTTCATCAACGAGACCATTTTCCCCATCATGTTCGTCAACGAGGTGAGCCTCTCATTCAGTGCAACCTGACACAAACCGGTTCTCATGAGTGATGGTTTTTAGATTATGTACAGTACAGGCCAAAAGTTTGGACACACCTTCTCATTCAATGCGTTTTTCTTTATTTTCATGACTATTTACACTGTAGATTCATCGAAACTATTAATGAACACATGTGGAATTATGTACTTAACAAAAAAGTGTGAAATAACTGAAAACATGTCTTATATTCTAGTAAGCAAAGGGTGGCTACTTTGAGGAATCTAAAATACAAGACATGTTTTCAGTTATAAATGTGTTTATTCATAGTTTTGATGCATTCAGTGAGAATCTACAATGTAAATAGTCATGAAAATAAAGAAAAACGCATTGAATGAGATGGGTGTGTCCAAACTTTTGGCCTGTACTGTATGTATGTTTTTAGCTGTTTTTTTTCCCCTTTTTTATCCTTCTTATAATTAGACTGTTATGCTTTTAACCTGTAGCACGTTGAGCTTTCCTGTAATGTAAAGTGCATTACAAATAAAATGTATTATTATTATTAATCACAAATCAATAATCATCTCTCTCACATCTAGACGGCGACCATCGACGATAATTCTGCATCCCAGATGAGGACGCTGCTCCTTATCGTGACTCTCGTGTCAAACTTCCCTTTGCTCATCGTGGGCATGGGCATCATCCTGCTGCTGGTGCTCGTCGTCTTGTTCTGCCGAAACCGCCAGAAGAAGGTAGGTGTCCCCCCCCCGCTGTGTTGCTATGGACTGAACTGTAGTATTAATCCACACAGTTACCCTGGTGTGAAAAGTGTGTGCTACCCACTGACATGAGCTCACAGTGTGAAGTGTCTGTGTCAGCCTGATAGTAGAGATAGTGGTTCCATGTCACAGTAAACGGTGCAGGTTATTTGAGTGGGTTTTTGCATGGTTAACAGTTTCCTCACTGAACTGCTGCAGGTTTTAACCCAGAGCTTCATGCATGTTAACTAACAGATTGCATGATTTCTGCACAGCGAAGCCAGCATGAGCAGTTTTTCCACAATTCTGGATCAAATGGTGTTTCTTGCTGAATATTTTCTAACAATTTGTGCATCTTTTGTAATAAGGATTTCAGTCCAGTTGTGGTCAGCGTAGCTTTGAGCCAGCTAAGCACCATCGAGAAGCAAAGTGCATTGACCTAGAATAGCCCTTTCTTAGAATAATGTACAGCACATGTTTGCTTCTCTTATCTCTGGAAGTGCAGGATTATTGATCTGAACTCTGACCGTCACTGCCCTCAGATTACAGTAGCCCAGGTTATATATATACTGTACAGAGAACATGTGACAGGAATAGTTTGATATTTTTTAATATCACATTGGAATTATATTCACTTTTTTTACTGAGAGTTGTACGAGAAGATCGATATCACTCTCATGCCTGTGTGCTAAATATTTACCAAGAGATTGTTGGTTTAGCTTAAAGATGGGAAACCTGGTTTTATCCTGAAATTTTGTTCTTTTACACTTAAGTTTTTTCATATACAACATATAACTTGACAATTATTGAGCTTTGGAGGTGCTTTACCAAACAAAGACTGTTTCTTAAGTCTGTAGAATACTAATATTTTGGAACATCTCTGCAGCACCACAATATTTAATTCAGAACAAAAAAATATATAATTTATTGTGCAGCCCTACTTAGGACAGGGCTAAGCTAGCTGTTTCCCCCTGTTTCCAGTCTTTATGCTAAGCTAACTTCATATTAAGCATACAAACATGAAAGGTATGGACTTCTCATCGAACTCTCATTAAGAAAGCAAATAACTCCTAAAATGTCAAACTATTCCTTCAACATGCACACATGCATTAGCAATGAGAGAATGTTATAAACATGCTTAATTGCAATGTGAAGAAGTGTTGTATTAACCATGTTCTAATTTTAATTTTCTGTAACCCCCCCTTTTTTTCCTTTTCTGTTTTAGAATGAAGTAAAACGTATTGATTTTACTGAAGCTTTTCATTCTTTTACTGTAAGTCTTCATTTTTGCCTTGTTTGCTATTCTCCTTTTTAATTTGTTATCCATCATCTCTGATTATTATCATTTTTAATTAACTTTATGGGACATTATATTCCTCGCCTCACAGTGTAATTTCCTTATTTTACTTTAAGTTAAAGTTTTCTGTGGTGGTTATATCGTGGTGAATATTAAGATTGATGTGGTTTTTACTGTGAACATTTCACTCACAAAAGCATTTATCTCCATTTTAATGTCACAATACAATCAATATTTGGACGTCTTGCTGTTACGGCTTGTAGTAACACGTTCTGTTCTCCCGCCCAGACGGTGAAGGACGACACGGCCTACATTCAGGTCAGCGACAAACCCGACGAGCCGTCAGAAACGCCAGCTACCCAGCCAATGAGGAACGGCTCCTACATTGCCATGTCTCCAGTGGAGGCGCAGAAGTGTTGATCGAGGATCCCCTCCCAAAGCGTGGAGCTCAGGAAGGGGGCTGAGGGAGCAGCACAGGGGTGTTACATTACCATGAGTGGGGGTTTGCATACATCGCAGGCTCATTTTCACTTATTCTACGGGGGTGGGGAGGATTGGGAAAGGGGTGGGACACAAGCCCCGGTAAATGTTTAGTCAACAAAGACATTGCTCCTCTCACTGAGCCTTCTTATGACTGTCTATCCTCCTCTACTCTACCTGCTGAGCATGGCCCTCACTGCCTGCCGTACTGCAACAACACAAACTCCCACACTCTCATTCCTCGTTTCCGTCCTGGCCGGCCTTAAAAAAGATGAAGGGACTCTCGGCCGGGACAAGCCTTTTTTCCGTAATTCTTGTGAGGGAACACGGTAGCATAGGTGTCGCTGTCGCACATGGATGCATGATCTTCCGATTCTGCCGACGAATACTGCTCAGAGTATTCACCTGAACAACAGTGGGTGTTATTACCATCGTATTCTTGCTCTTTTTTTTCCTCCTTCAAGCCAACAGATTTTTTTGTTTTGTTCTTGTTTTTAAAAAGCCCCCCGTGACCTAAACCTTAGGACGAAACTCTGAGCGCTCAGAGGATAAAATGGTTTTTGTTAATAAAACTGAACTTGGCATATCCTTTTTGTAAAAAAGAAAAAAAAGAAAGGAAAAAACACTGAGCCAAACTATTTATAGCATTTTTGCCTTTTTTCCTAAGATGAATTAGTGCTCACACTTCCAGTATCGGTTAGTGAAAGTGTGTGTGCACCTTTATCTTTCACTTTAGTGTCCTGATGAAATATGCAGGCACAGTGTAGTGACACCTGGAATACTTGTGATTTTTACCTACTTCCTCCTCCCCCTCCTTTCCAGAACACTAGTTAAAATATTCAGCGACCTTTTCCAAGTCATCACTAGTGAAGGTGATGACTTAGTTAGCTGTGAAATTACTCATAGCTTGATAAAGTTGCACCTTTTGTTTAGGCTTCATTACACATTCAAATCAAAAAAAGGAAAAACACCCACAGAACTTACAAGGGAGACTTGAACCTGCTTTCTGCCTTATAATGGTTCAGTGTGTTCTTTATGTTCATACATTGTTGAAATAAGCTGGAAATCTCTTCTGTCGTTATTGTACATATGTAAAAGGGGAAATGTTGAGATACCTCTGACCAAAATCCAGCAAGCAGTCCTACTAGGTGTGCTGAAAGACACTAACTTTGCTCTGGTGTTGACCGCTCCTGCACGTCTACACTGTTACTTATTAGAGAAAGCACAATTTGGATTGCTAAAACCAGTCCTCACACAAGGCTACCAGGTTTTTTGTCCTCTTATTATGAAATATATTTACAGCTGATCTGTCAAAGACACTGTTAAAGTGCCGTGACTATTAAATAGAGAAAAAAAAGTGGAATCATTGGGGGTTTTAGAGGGAGCCTTGTGCACCACTCGCCGCTGTGCAGTCATTCAGTTTGCCAAGGAGCTGTAGGCATTCAGGCAACAACGCGGCACACAGCACTTGAATCACTGTTTGTCTTATGTTTCATGTGTTTTCATTTTTCTGTCCGCCACACTTTGTCTCGTCACGTCAGCCGTAGTTGCTCATGGGAAGTGAATTTAAGGCCATAATACTGTCAACGTGGAAAAAGATTCCCTGCACTTTGCCTGGAACATGTGCCCTGTTTATTTTCATTGTTGTTGTTATTTGTCCTGTTTATTTCAATGCAGGTGGTCCATTTGTTCAATACATTTCAATGGTTTGTCCTCGCTAGTATTGGTTATGAAGGATGTGGAGAAACACACATCCTTGCCTCTGTGTTACTTGCTTTTCAGCACATGGAGTGTCTTCTTTTGATATACTTTTGTATTTGTTATTGCTGCTAAAAAAAAAAAAAATGCCATAACCTATGGACTTGTATTTGTACACGCGTGTACACGACGTGCTCGTATTCTGCTTCAGGTCGACCCACAGAGACTTTCTGTGTCGCCAACCCATTTTTTAACACCCGAGCACAAGATACAAAGCCCAAAGCTTGCTGCCATTTATTGAAATTAGCAGTTACAGTTATCACTAGCAACACTTTTGTAAAATTATCACACTTAATCACTCATTCGTCTTATTAGCAGGTGATCATATCACATGTATCTTTGACGTTTAGTATAGGAGGTGTAAACTTAACAATTCTCTGGAGGCGGACCTAAAAAAGGGCGAGCCGCTTCACTTGAGCTCGGTGTCTGATCGAAGTCTGATTCTGGGATTATTAACACTGTGGTGGAAAGTTTTCCTTTAAGGTTAAATCAAGTCACTAAAGGCCTTTTTTATTCCACCTACATGCAAGCGACCGCCGCCTTGTGCAAACTCATAGTCCATTGATATCCACCTTTTAAAAACTTGAACCTTAGAGACCTTAATCCCCTGGGTCGTGTGTGTGTGTGTTGCCTGTACAGCGTCTGTTCAAACACACACCTGAGCCATCACTCCTCCACTGTCTGACTTCTACTACACCGACCTTTGACTCCAATCCTTCAAGCCTATTGGCTCATCCCTGCTCGACCAAAGATAACCCACATAGATCTGCCCCAGCACCGTGTTTACTCTCCTCTGTGATAACGGTTGTGCCACAAAACCACCGCCTACCTTTTTTTTTTTTCTTTTTTTTTTTTTTCCCAAATTGTGCCACCACTTATGTGAAGTATTTTGCAACAGTGTTGTGTGAGCGTGAACACATGTATGTGCCTTTTTACATCAAGGCAAGAAAAAAAAGAAGAATTTTCACATGTTAGTTTGATGGGTATTGCTTTTTTTGTCACCTGGTGCAAGAGCAGACAAAAGTAATCAATGCTCTTTGTGAGCAGATCTCAGTATTATGTAAGACAAAGCAATACAGAGTTATGTAAAATAAATTGTTTTGTAAGGGGCCACACGATATTTATGTAACTTTTGTTTTGTTTTCTTTCCCCTGAATTTGTGATTTTTGTTAGTTGTATAGAAGTATTTCTTTTTTTTCTGTAGCGTGATTTCGTTTTTATTTTTTTTTGTAAGATTCAACATTTCATTTTTGATCATTTCAATTTTTTTCACACTGAAAAATACAAAAAAGTGCAAAAAAGATGGACCAGTATGTGACTGGGAGCTGTCAAGAGACCTGTGAAATGTCTGTAAGAGTGTTCATGAATGGTTTAAGAAATTTGGGTGTTTGAGATACTTTTGTGAGTAAATTTGTGTTTGTGGAGCCGTTGCACCATTTCTGTCAAACTGGAGTGATTTTTTTACTGGAAGGCTGATTATCTTGATGACTGAGTAAAGTAAAGCTTTGATGCTGTGTAATCTATCTAGATGAATGACGCCCTCCTTCAGGGATGAGCACTAGTGCCATACCATCCTTTATTATTATTATTTTCCTTAATTTGCTCTTTGGTGTAACAACCGCATCTCCCCATTTCGATGTTCTGAAGCCACTAACAGACGTTTCCTCTTGAGATATACTAATTTGTTTTGCTGCTGAAAATGACAATCCTTCTTGTCATGTGAGGTGCAAAATGAATTTGAAGTAATATCCAATTTTTAGTTTTGATAATTTACACTGCACAGATGTTTCTACAGTGCTTTTGTAAACATTTATAGTGTATTTGCAAAAAAATAAAAGTTGCAGTCAAGTGCAAAGATCACACAGTCGTCTGCTGTCTTTTATATAACCATCAGAGGTGGAATATTAATGAATGAATGTTTTTTTGGGGGGTGGGTCACACACTATAAGCAACAAAGAACAACATGAGCAAATATGTTAACGCCATCTCATTTCACATAATAGATAACCAAAAGGATAAGGGTTAAGTCCAAGGCCACACTCCTGAAGATAACCAAAAATGTGAATTGCTGAAACTGATGCTGATAAATCAGTTGGTGGTAATAAAACTGCTAATCAAGAGAAACAAGATGTACTATGTACAGTCATGGGAACAAAACAGTATTTTCTTCAATTTCTTGTTTATTTTAATGCCGGGCACAACTAAATGTACATTCGTTTGGACAAAGATAATGATAACAAAAATAGCTCATCTGAGTTTAATTTAGGTGCTGATATCTAGACATTTTCCATGGTTTTCTTGATAATATTCAAAACCATTATCAAGAAAACCAAGGAAAATGGATAGTACCAGGCATTACAATGAACAAGAAATTGAAGAAAAAGGGCGGTCTAATATTTTTTCCATGGCTGTTTGTACAGGTGTAAAGTACATGCACAAACTAAACTCTATATTGTGGACTTCAGTAGCAGCAACACCAAATGGAAATTCTTGGGGTTTTAATTCGTGCATTATCTCCCTGTAGGCCACGCCAGTCGGGACAGTAGTTTGCCTTTCAAATGATAATCTTTCAAGTGGGTGGATATTAAAACGTGCCCGGAGCTGCCTGCTGTTTAAACAAAATTGGATTATAAAGATTTAAACACACACAGACAGTCATCGTTTACCTGGAGAGAAGAGTTTGACCCAAACATTTTCAGTCAAAAAGACGTCAGAGATTTGCTTTTTTGTTGAGATTTGTGGAGACAGATAGCACATTTGTATGAATAATAATAAAAGCAAGTTTATTTGTATAGCACATTTCAACAACAGGGCAATTTAAAGTGCTTTAAACAAAACATTAAAAGCGAAAGAGACAAATATAAAATGGCATTCAAATATGAAATTAAGAATGAAAACGAGCAGATAAAATTCAAATCACAAATCACAAATCACATTCAAATTATACATTTTTAAAATTGAAAGCGAGCTGATAAAAAAAAAAATATTTTAAATAAAATATCAAAGGAATAGAAGTTACAGTGCAGTTTTACTGAAGGCAGTGGCAAACAAAAAAGTCTTTAGTCTTGATTTAAATGAGAGAAACAGAACCTAGAAATAGGTTTATTCACTTTCTTGCCAATAATTTACTAGTTTTACATGAGAATATGTTCCTAAACTTGCAGTTAAAGTGAAGCTAACATTGCAGCCAGCAGCCCGTTAGCTTAGCTTAGTTCAGCATGAAGATGGAAAACAGCTGGCTCTGTCCAACTTTCACAAAACCCACCTATAATCACCACAAAATATCTCTTATTAACACATTATATATATTTTGTTCGTTAAACTTGGGCAAAAAACAGTGTACAAATAACAAGTTGCTGTTAGCTCAATATTCCTTTCTCGTAACCTACTTTAAAAGCCTGTAAAACACATTATTTCTACACCTGTGACTTGTAGAGATAACATAAAAGCATAACTGGTCATTATTGAGCTTTAGACATCAGCTTTTTATACTTTTTTGTAGAGCCAAGCAAGCTTTTTCGTTACTTTTTCCAGTCTTTATGCTAAGCTAAGCTAACCAGCTGCTAACAGTACCGCATAAACTTGACAGCATTATTGATTTTCTCTCTGAAAGAAAACAAATAAATCTTCTTATTTCCATCAGTATGTATTCAGCAGTGCTTAAATGTCACTATAAGTTATTCAATTGTGCATAAATCCAATCAAGTTTGTCCCCTTTGGTTTTACAAGCCACTGTGACTTGTATCTTCTGTGTGTTTTTATTTTTTTAATTTTTTTTTATCATAAAACACATTAACTGTCCACTTGTGATTTGTAGAGATAACATAAAAGCATAACTGTTAATTAGTGAGCTTTAGTCATCAGATTTTTATACTTTTTCGTAGAGCCAAGCTAGCTTTCCCCCCACTTTTTCCATTCTTTATGCTAAGCTAAGCTAACCAGCTGCTAACAGTGCTGCACAAACTTGACATCATCATTGATTTTCTCTCTGAAAAAAGCGAATTAATGCTCTTATTTCCATCAGTATGTATTCAGCAGTGCTTAGATGTCACTATAACTTATTAAATTGTGCATAAATCCAATCAAGTTTGTCCCCTTTGGTTTTACAAGCCACTGTGACTTGTATCTTCTGTGTGTTTTTATTTTTTAAATTTTTTTTTATCATAAAACACATTAACTGTCCACTTGTGATTTGTAGAGATAACATAAAAGCATCACTGTTAATTAGTGAGCTTTAGCCATCAGATTTTTATACTTTTTCGTAGAGCCAGGCAAGCTTTTTCCTTACTTTTTCCATTCTTTGTGCTAAGCTAAGCTAACCAGCTGCTAACAGTGCTGCACAAACTTGACAGCATCATTGATTTTCTCTCCGAAATAAAGCAAATGAATGCTCTTATTTCCATCAGTATGTATTCAGCAGTGCTTAGATGTCACTATAACTTATTCAATTGTGCATAAATCCAATATAGTTTGTCCTCTCTGGTTTTACAAGCCACTGTGACTTGTATCTTCTGTGTGTTTTTTTATTGTTTTTTTCAATGGCTGATTGAATGCAGTCTCGACATGTTTTCATAGACGAAACTGCTTTTGTAACCATGACTAAGCATTCAGGCCAGTTCAGTAATTTGATAAGGTTTTATTTCTTTTTCCTGTGAACAACAGGACAACACACACAAGGATTAAATAGCAAGGACTTCCTCTAGACTCACTATATTGAACAAACATTTAATAAATTAAGGGAAACCCCTCCAGCAACAAGTTCTTTGTGACTTCCCGCGTCTTCACTGTTTCGACTCCCACGTGAAACCTCCAGCTGAACCGCAACAGGCCCAGGCAGGTTTTTCTAAGGGAGTAAAAGAGGTTGCACATTTCTGCCATTCATGTAAAAATGTAAATCCACGTGTGTACATAGCTGCAGCTGTATTTCAAACTTGTAGCCTCGGGGGGGAAGTTTTAGTTCTCCTCATCTGAACTCCGAGAACTCGCATCATATGTTTCTGCCCTTGACATTATCGTTTCAGGGCCTGCAGGCGTCAGCATGTACGCATCTTCCATTTAGTGAACCGTATTCACTTTTTTGGGACTTGATCAACCTTCAGCGGAGTTGACGGTCTTGCTTGCTGACACTGCGACTCTTCTTCTGCTGATTGACTAATAAATTCTCATGCAGTGCTTTCTTACCCTCTGGAGTCCAGCAGGTTCATGTTTGTCTTTGTTTAGCACCTTTTGAAATGCCCTAAGCCCACATGAATTGCACCTTTAATATCAGAACAAAGTTAACTATTAGTAATTTATGTCAGTTTAACAAAGTTAAAAAAGTATAAAGCTGCCAAGAACCCAAAAATGACACAAGAAAATGATACACAGGCCTATAAAAACCTATTTTGTTTTCATGATAATTACTCAAAAAAACAGTTGTTTCACTTTTATACACACAAATAAGCAAAAAAAAAGTAAGAATATAATCTATTTTTACGTAAAGTCTTTTTATACCAACTTGTTTTGAGCCTTTTCCATTGTATGATGTTTGTAAATCACTGAAAACATGACTAACATAAAGTTTAAAAGTCATTTTAATCCCCAACATCTACAAAAAATTACAAAATGTTTTGTGAACAAGCACTCTCCATGCCTGCAAAAGCCTGATGCAGCAGGAATGTCAAGTCTTTGGTTTTTCATCAATGTAGAGTTTAATGTAGGTTAAAGAAAATGTAAAGTAAGCAGATACAGAGTGTGTTAGACTTTGTTGCACAATGCATGTGTCTACAAGTTGCATGCAGTAAAACCACAGTGATGTTCTTTTTTCAGAGCATGTTTTTTAGAGACCGGCAAAGTAAAAAAATTAGTGGTGAAGCTCAGGAAATACATATACTTAGCAGAAATGTGTCTTCTTTTAAAAAAAATCTCTATCTCGTTATCATCTAAGGACTCCTTTGATTCATTTTGTGACCTCTTTGTTGGTCCTAAATGTCAGACGAAAGTGAAATAATGCCCATTATAATTTCCCAGAACCCAACAGATGACCAAGAACACAAAAACCAATAAACTTTCTGTTCTTATCCCCACAATCTTATTTCATTCCTGCTTGAAAAATGGCTGAAAATAATTATTTTTCAGTGGAACAGACGATCCATCAAACTTTGAAGCTTCATCCCTGAAGGCCCTTTTTGACCCTACACAAATGTATGGAGTTCAATGGAAGGTACTCTCTGGCTTTCTCCTGATTGATGGTTGTTTTGAATGGTAATGATTTCTTCTTAGTGTTTAAGCAAATTATTAATTGTGTCTCGGAGCATTTCTTGGAAAGTTTGGTTAAATTATAGCTGAAATACTGTCACAGTAAGCAGCTCTCTAGGAAATTATTTCCAAATAACTGCTTGTGTGCGCCCTTTCTGCATTTATTTTTTTGACATATTCATGTGAAAACAACGTGACAAAGCATGAAAATTGACATTGACAAGTCTTATTTTCATATAATATAACTTTGGAGCTAACCAAGGAGAAATTTATGGCAAATATTGTAATATTATCCAGACAAATGCTCTCAAAACAAACACACTGAGTGCCACAATTTTAATATCTAACAGCATCTAATAGACTAATTACTCACTTTAACCCTCTGGGGTCTATGTCATGATCAGATTGCGTGACGTTTAACAAAAAAAACATTCAACATTGACATTCCTAGGTCATGTAAAACCAAAGATATGATAGCTTTAATTTGATAGTACAGAAATATTTGAGCGTTGGTGTAGCTCTCTGTGTAATTTTGCACAAAGTTTGTTTTGAAGAGTTGCAGCTAACAAGAGGAAAAAGCCTATAAATATACATGTTTAATAGGAATTTTTTTTTGTATATAGTTTTATTATATTTACATTTTAACTTTTTATATGTTCATATTTGTATCCTATGTTTACATTTTCAAGTTCCAAAACAGTTAATTGAGCATATTTGTGGTTTTTATTGTACTAAATAGTAATAATTTTTCAACTCGGATTTCATGATTTTTAGGCTCAATATGTTGATCAAGTAGGTTAAAGTGAGAAAATAAGACCAGATCATATAGGTGAATAAAAAATGGATTACAAATATTAGTATAGTAAACATTTTTTATGTGGTACATGAAGGGCAAAATCAAAAGTATTCAAAAATGGCAAAAATAGGCTCAGACCCCAGAGAGTTAAGGCCTCTGAATCACTTTAATGTTGATTAAAAGTGCAGTAAGGCCTTCAGCAGAGGACTAATCTATTACAGCGAGGGCTTTAAGACGCTCCAGTTGACTCATTCAAATGTCTTTATTAAGGCAGCTATACTACTGTTAGACCACCTGCAGACAGTGAACAATAGATGTCCCCCATCCTCCCAAACACTGGAAAAATAGTCTAACTGCCTTCTTCTTTTGTCCCACTTGTCACCACCGTGTGAGTCTTTATATTGGGGGAAGGTGGTGGCTGGATGTGAAAAGCAGCAGAGGGAAGACAAATCCTGTTTTTATGCTGTTTAACTGTTTTACTCCACTACATTTATCTGACAACTGTAGAAAACAGTTCCCAGTAGTGGAAGTACATTTACTTAAGCACTGTATTATTACAGTTTTGAGTTATAGTGTTCTTTTCTTGAGTATTTCCATTTTATGTAATTTTATACTTTTTTACTCCTTTTTACTTTATTTTTAAATTAAAAATAAGAAAATGCTGCTTACATAAATGCATCAATACAAATAATCTAATGATATTTTTAGAATGTATATATTCCATTCTGCACCATGACTTTTTGTACTTTTACTGAAGTAAGTTTTGAAAGCAGGACTTTTACTTGTAGTGGAGTAATTTCACATTATTTAAAGTATTTAAAAATAATAAATAAAACACGATATTTAAAATAATAGATAGATATAGATAGATGACCAAAAAAAGACACAAAATTACAAAAAAAAAAGACCCAAAATGACAGAAAAAAAAACAAACTACTTAAAAAAGACACAAAATGACCAAAAAAAGACTAAATAACTTTTAAAAAAGACACAAAATGACCCAAAAAATACACAAAATTATTAGAAAAACACACAAAATTACAAAAAGGTCACAAAAATTACAAAAAAAGACAATTTTTTTTAAAAAAAGACACAAAATTACCATTATTATTATCATTATTATTCTTTTTGTAAATGTCGTCATAGAAACAAGTGAAACAAAGCTCCAGCTTGCGCAATAAAGGGACCTTCCAAACAAAAAACGGTAAAGTGCCATTCATAAAAAAACTTTCATATCAAGGTGAGGGCCACAAAATATCGTCACGGGGGCCGCAATTGGCCCGCGGGCCGCGAGTTTGAGACGCATGGTTAATAAGAAAGCTTTTGAGGTAAATTTCGGTGCATTATTTATTATTTTTTTCATTTTATTTTTACAGTTGGGAGAGCTAACCTGTAATTCTAGTTAATTCCTGAAAAGTAAATATTTCCAAAAGTGTCGTCCTGTTGCTTTAATTAATATCCATACACATATCCACACACATCTGTGCTAAATGTCCTCACATTTCTACAGTAAACAGCTGATCTCTCTGATGTCCTGCTGACCCAGAAACGGCCCTGAAAACTAGTCCACTTTTAGGTCAGACTCGCCTCTGCAGGTAAACGACGACTGTGTGCGTTAATGCTTTTTTAATCCAACCCTGTTTAAACTGCAGGCAGCTTCGGGCATGTTTTAATATCCACCCACTTGAAAGATTATCATTGGAAAGGAAAACTACTGTCCCGACCGGAGAGGCTTACAGGGAGATAATGCAGTTAAAACCCCAAGAATTTCTATTAACTCTTGCTGCAGCAGCTCAACTTCATGGTGTTTGTACCCTCAGGAATCTAAATCAGCCTTGTCTGCTCTATTATATTAATAATATTTACATGGGCAATTAATGTGGATAATTATTATCACCTCTCTCACAATATGTATGATTATTATTATTATCGATCAGTCATCAGATAAGGTGTTTAAAACAACATGTACTAGTCTTTTGTGCCCCCTGCTGGTGATTCTGAAAACTAACCTGGCTGTTCAGGAAGGTTAACAAAATATTGTTTATAATTTGACGAGTTTAAAAAACAAACAAACAAATAAAATATATTGGCATTTAAAAAATCACAATTGGCTAAATTCTATTTTTTTTTTTAAATATGTTGTTAATTACTATAGCTTTTTTTGTGGAGCTAATTTAAGTTATACATTGACAAAGACAAATAATCTAAATATCAGCTGTTCGTTTTTATGATAACCCATTAACCATTTAGGTTATTTATCATAACATAACAAGTTGCAAACACTCACTTGTTCCAGCTTCTTAAATTAGTATTTCATGGTTTTCTTTGTCTTAAATTAGACTATGGTTCATATATTTGGGGTTTGAACTATTGTTAATTAATTTCTGACATTTAAATGTATTTTTTTAATTAAAAAAAACCCATATCAAAATCTCCAAATGGAGAAATCCCATTAAATATATATTTTTTAAATGACTAGTTCACTGAGTTCTATTGGTTATAATAAATTATTATTTTATATTGGGTAGAAAATATCAGGGTTTTAAGATAAAAGATAAAATTCTCTGTGTTCCCAGTATTGGACATTTTCTAAAGGCCTTCAAGAAAATTTTATATTAAATTGTAATTAATAAACACGACTTACGTCAAACAGACACAAATGAATGAATGCTACAGTTTTGACTGTGATGTGTATTTACAGTAAACATTTTACATGGTCAGCATGCTAAAAAAAAAAAAGCCCACACAAACAAAACAATAACTTAAACATTTTACATACAACAAAATGTACACACATGCACACTCATTTTCTCGTGTCTCTTTTGGTCAAGTTATAATATTATGAAACAATGTTGGAACTTTATCTAATAATGGAAAGTGAGATTAATTAAAATAAATAAATCTAAAGCATCATGTTGTCTCTGCATGTTAAAGGAACGGTTTGACTTTATTATTTGCATTCTTACCAATGGTTAGATGGATATGAGATTAAATATGAAGTATGTATTTCCCAAAATGTCAAACTATCCCTTTAACCCTTAAATACTTGCAAATTCAACCCTAGAGAATATTGGAGGATATTACATACTGCCAGAATGTGTAAAAAAAACATACAAAAATAATATTTTGAGAAAAAAGTTTACGAGATTAAAGTGGCAAGTCTACGAGAAAGAAATGTGCAGATTTATGAGATTTAAAGTGGTGAATCTGCAAGAAAAAAGTTGCTTTTTCCCACTTTTTTCTCAAAAATCTGTGACTTTTTTCGCGGAGATTTGTCACTTTAAATCTCTTAAATCAGCGATTTTTGTTCTTGTAGAATTGCCACTTTAATCTAGTAAATTTGCAACCTTTTTCTCGAAATATTACCATTTTGGATATCCACTGAAGTTACCAAATACGGTTCTTCGCCTGATAAAGGGTTAAAACACAGCAAGTGCTCCGTTCTGGACAAAGTGAGTTTTGAATCCCACCTGAGACGAGGAGGGACCCGGGACATCGTTGGCAGGTGGCACGGACACAACACATCATCAGTGCAGACTTAATGTTCATCTCTAGAAGTTAAAACGCTTCTACTGCTAAGGCACCAGCAACATTTAAGTTGCCTTTAATTAGTGCAACTGATGCAGAGCTGCACAATAATATTAATTGTTTTTTAATATATATACAGGACTGTGCAAATGTCTTAGGCAGGTGTGGAAAAAATGCTGTAAAATAAAAATGCTTTCAAAAATAGAAATGTTAATTTTATGCAAAGTGAGTGAAAAGAAGAAAAATCTAAATCAAATGTGTATTTGTTGTGACCACACTTTGTTTTCAAACCAGCGTCAATTCTTGTCGGCATTTTTTCACAACTGCCTAAGACTTTTGCACAATACTGTATATATATATTTATAATTTTAGTTACTGGTATCTATAAAGTCTTCAAGAAAAGTGCAGTTGTTCCCACATCACAAGTAGATGCAAGGCTGTTGGAAATCAGCAACAATAAACAGAGTAACACCTGCATTCTGAAACAATTAGTCGATTAATCAATTAGTGAATTGGCAGAAACATAATCGTCATCTTTTGTTAAAGGGAAAACGGTACATTCACATTTCCTGGTTTCATATTATTTTAAACTGAATATCGTTTTAGTTCTAAGCAAAATAAGTGATCCAAAGAAGCTTCTGGTACATGCAATTTTTTAACATGTAATGAACCAACAAAAGAAAATTAATATCCAACTATTTTGATAATCTATTTATTGTTTGAGTATTAAAAAATGTATATTTTCTCTTTCCATTTGTTAAATTGTTTTATTTACTTGTTTACCGTATTATTTATTCTAAGTTTACAATGATAAGTTATCCACTATAAAATATATACACTTTGCAGGATTGTTTCAAGTATAAAGAATATGATATGTAAACAAATGTTAATGTCTTTTAACTCCTGCAATAAAAAAAAGAATAAAAAAGAAAATTTGAACAATTGAGAAAATAACTGGCAGATTCGTTGGAAAATAACCATTAGTTGCAGTCGAAATATGTCTGAATAAATACATTTTTTAAAAATTCTGTTATTTTCAATATTTTTAAGTTTATTTTCATATAATTTACAAGTGCTTTTGGATATTTTTCATAGAAAATAACTGGCAGATTCGATAAAAATAATCATTAGTTGCAGCCGAAATATGTCTGAATAAATACATTTTTAAAAATTCTGTTATTTGCAATAATTTAAAAGTGCTGTTGGATATTTTTCAGGTATTTCTTGTGTAATCTAAAGCATTTTTGTCTCTGTACTGAGCCTTTCAATGTGGGTTTTGACGTCATAAAAGCTGTTTGATGGAGTCAGTGTGCAGATGTTACTCTTTTCCTTCTAACAGTCTTTCACATAAGTCAAAACATTTTCCTAATAATAGATATAGATATCAAAGCAATATCTTATATTATTTGAAAATGTATAAATAGTGCTTTTTTTTGTCTTTGCAGCAGTTTTTAATGGCTCTAACTTAATAAAAGAGACATCATGTTTCACCCACAGTGGATAAAACTGCATCAAAATGCGAAATGAACATGGGCTGTCAGAGACCCTGAACTCTATCCTCGCTCTAATCCCGTGTGATCTACGCGGCTGCTGCTCAGAGCATCCTACGTCTCAATGTGCGTCATTAAAACAGCTTGCGTTGGCTCCATCTCCCCTCCCTCCCTCCCCTCTGCTGCCTTGGCGAGGAGTCTGAGCCGAGGTCGCTCTCTGTTTTCAGTCTCATATGTTGGGATCTCCCTCCAGCTTGGTGAGGTCGGCGGCCGTCCCCATAAACATGCTGCGTCCGCGCTCCAGCCGGCTCTTCTTGTCTGTGAGGCGGAAGGCCTCCATGAACTCGTCGATGTCGATGCTGCCGTCCTTGTTGCTGTCGATGGTGACGGCCAGGTCGGAGATGGCGTCGTCCGTGATCTCCATCTTTAGGTAGACGCTCAGCAGCTTCCAGGTCTGCCGGAAGTCCTCCATGGTGATGAAACCTGGCAGGAAGCGGGGGGTTAAAGGTTAAAGATGCAGAGAGAGAAGAGGAGATAAGAGATGCACAGATGCTGATACAGGAAAAAGTGTGTGATAAGAGGTGGGGGAGGGGGAAGCCAGTAGATCAGTGTGTTAATCCTTGTCTTAACTCAGAGGATTCAGGAGGCCGTAACCTAATGTGGCCCGATTTGCACGCCACAGGTGGATTAACAGAGGCTGAACTCAGTAAACGTCTGAGTTCCTAGTAGAGGTGTAACGCTACACAGATGTCACGGCTGGGTGCCAGTTCAGTAAAGTGGGAAAATAAACTAATGCTTATAATTCTTTTAATTTATTTTGAACACACACTAGTGTGAAATCCTCTCGTTCGGGACTGACGTAGTATTTTGTGCACTCATAAACTATTTTCATTGTGAAAATAAGGAACATTTCTGTTTTACACTGTATGGGTTACAACCACAGACTGTATATAAATAACAACAGGCTCTAAAACTGAAAAGCATGTCTTGTGCTATGTTGAAAATACAAAATATAAATACAGAAACAAAAAATTAAACTTGCATGTGTTTTCATTGCATTGCACAGTGGAGAAAGGCTGACACATTTTCTCCTTCTTATAAACAACTCTCTCTGTCTGATGCTGTTGTTGCTGACTGGGAAACAGCAAGCAGCTCTTCCAGCTCTGGTGTGTTTTTACCACCGCACTTCAATAAACCTGAACTATCCCTTAAAGCTGGATTTTCCCCTTTAGAGGTAAGAGAACAACAACATAGACTGCTTATTTAAACACAAAGAAGTCAATGGTTTGTATAGGTCAGGGGTCGGCAACCTTTTCCATGAAAAGAGACATTTTTGGCCAAAAAACAAACAAGAAAAATCCCTCTGGAGTCGCATCTTTGAGCCTTATAATGAAAGTAATTTGCCAATTTCTCGCTGCAAATCAAGCAAATCACTAAGCATGAAGCACTGGCAGTGAATGTAAATGAATCTGTCTTTTCTGTTGTAGCTAGTTTTGGCAAAAATGTATAAAAGAATATAAATGGTGAAGAGCCAGATGGTCATAGGCTATGATGCACATTTCAGTCGACTAAAATATATATATTTTTCCTGGTTATAGGGTACATATTTTTTACAATTGGATCATGTAAGAATCACTACAATGATGTGGATTAAATTGAAGACAAATTCCATTATTATTTTTTTTTTTGTCAAAGCAACAGGGAGCCACTGCAGACGGCCTGAAGAGCCACATGTGGCCCCGGAGCCTGAGGTTGCCGACCCCTGGTACAGGTATCAGCTACACAGGTACATGTGCTTGTTTGAGTAAATAGGTAATTAATCGTGTTACCTGAGTTGTCCGTGTCTACGATTCTGAAGATGGTCTCCAAGGTGGAGCGGTGGCGATATAAAGTCTCAAGCAGGCCCTGGTCGATGTGCTGCAAGAAACCAAGTGCTTTTATTTTTATGTAAACAGTATCAGGGTTCGTACACTTTAGCAGTGGTCAAATTCAAGCATCTACTCATTATTTTTACATTTAACATGTGATTATCTATAGTCTATAGATGGATATAGTCAGGTTGCAAGAGAAATACAGTAAGAATTTCAAGCATTTACAAGCACTTTATCCAAAATCCAAGCACTTTTTAAACCTTGAAAATACATAATAATTTCTGAGGGTCGCCAAATCATTTTGGAAGTCAGCTCTGTCTCCACTGTGTTAAAGTGTTCATGTGTTTTAGTCTTTTTGGTCATTTAATGTCTTTTTTTTTGGTAATTTTGTGTCTTTTTTTGCATTTTGTGTCTTTTTTGGTTCAATTTGTGGTCAATTTGATTATTTTTTGGGTCATTTTGTGTCTTTTCTGACAAATCCCAAAGTATCAAGTTATTACTTTCCAAGGAGTCTCTGGCTTGAAGCTGACTGTTACACACTCAGGAGGTCAGAAAGGACCTTTAAACTTATAGCAAAGGACTTAGATTAAAAGTAACAATCAAATATAAAAGAAATATATAAATGCAGACAGAGAGATGTTTTAGTTGTTGTCTGCTTCATTATTTGTCCAAAATTCGTCGTGTCAACTGAGTTTGTATGATCTGAACTGTGAGATTCTGTTCAGTGAGCGGGGGTCACAGACAACATGCATGTTAAATTGGGGGTCGCGACTCAAAAAGGTTGAGAACTACTGCTCTAGAGGGTTGAATTCACCAAGCACCTGTATGAACCCTGCAGTATGCATACAATATCTTTACGTCAGAGTATTTCTGTGACCAAGGTGCTGGAGGTAACTCACATCTGTGTTGGGTCCTTTGAAGGCGAGCTCGTTGAACCACTCGTTGTAGTCGATCAGACCTTCGGTGGATTTGCCGGTGACGAGCTGATAGCGCAGCATCCTCCAGGGCAGGCTGAGGTGCATCACACTCTCCACTGCAGACGCCCAGTCGTTCATATTCACTAGACCTGACGGAGGAGAAACGTTACCTGTTACTCTCCTCCAGCGATGGATTATCTTCAATCAGAGCAATGAACGCTCTAGAAAATAACTTTAAAAGCATCCAAAGTAAAGCCCAACAATGAATAAATATCTGCCAATATTTTTCTTATATACACTGAAAAAAAAGATTTTTGTTTGGCCCTGTAATCATCATTATTTCAATCATCTATATAAATTCTACAAAGAAATAGGAATTCAGTGCTTTTATTTTAAAATAGCAGTTTTTCATGTCGTGCACTACTTAGTGATTGTTTGTTATTATGTGTCCTCATGTAAATTGAGTGTATGTAAATTGAAGTCTAGCTTTTTTTAAGTAAATGTAAAAGTGTATTAGTATTAGCATGCACGCCATCTGATAAATAACAAGGGATTGCAGGACAGAAATGCCTAAGATTTCTTTGAGGTAATTTAATGTCATCTCGAAAATGTTTGTAAAAAAAGTGCTGACTGTCAAGTTTATTTTTCCACAAAAAAAATGTCCCATTAAAGACAAAAATATTTTCATAAAACAAATAATTAAAACAAATTTAAGGGATGCTCATCAAAATGTTTATGTTATGTATTTACGGGAAAAAAATTATGTTATTAAAATCTCAAATGTCAATTATAGGATCATCTCTGTAAGGGAATAAACAAGTTTAATTCAATTTGAATCTATCGAATGTAAATGTACTGTGTAACAACATTTTGAAAATATTTTGAACAACTAAGCGGATGTCTGTTCCTGTCTTGAGTTTCTTTACCTTTGGTTCGGATTCATTTTATTTATACTCGTACTTATTCTTCCATATAATGTGAAATGCCTGATACAAACAAAAAATAAATCATCATCATCATCACCATCATTTTAATCTTTCGACCAAAATGTCTCATTGTAACTTGAAAAATAACCTTGAGTCCACTTATAAGATTTTAACTACTATTTCTAAGGCCCAAAATAAAAGCATATTTAAGAAACATTTTTTTCCGAGCTTATTTGTAAAGCGTAGCAAAAATGTATGTTGATCTGCAGTAAAATAACTAAATATGAGGAGCTTAATGACATAAAAAATACACACTTTCATATTAACTTAATATGTAAGAGAAACAAGGATGTTGACTGAAAAGTAAATCAGTAAACAGTTTCTGTGAAACCATCAAACGTTTTTTTTCTGAATGGGGATTAAAAGTTGTGAGCTCACGTTTCTCCCAGACATTGTCCTCTAGGAGCTTCAGGGGGAAGTTCACCAGAGATGTTTTATAGAATTAAGTAACACCTGATCCACTGAGGGCTGAACTCGCCCATGAAAGTCACACTACACACCTGTGTTCTCGCTGTCGAACTTTTTGAAGGCACACACGAGGTCGGATTTGTGCGAAAACAGCTGCTCCCTCAGGACGGTGAGGGCGGAGCGCTCGGTTCGCCCGACACTGCAGACAAGAAAACAACAGATAATAAAACTTTTGACAAGGAAATTGACCCGGCAACAGTGGCAAAAGTGGAAAAAAAATATTCTTTATTCCCAAAATATTCATCTACCATTGTAAGGGGAAGATATTTGTGTACATCATGGGTCTCAAACTCGCGGCCCGCGGGCCAATTGCGGCCCTCGTGGCGATATTTTGTGGCCCCCACCTTGATATGAAAGTTTAATGTGAGTTTTATATGAATGGCACTTTACCGTGTTGTGTGTGGAAGGTCCCTTTAATTACTTTTTTTGGTAATTTTATGTCTTTTTAAAAATAATTTTGTGTCTTTTTTTTAATATAATTTTGTGTCTTTTTTTAATAATTTTGTGTCTTTTTTGGTAATTCTGTGTCTTTTAGTAACCGTCTTTTTTTTGTTAGTAATTTTGTCTTTTTGGGTAATTTTGTGTCTTTTAGTAACTCTGTGTCTTTTTTTTGTCATTTTGTGTCTTTTTTTCCCCGGTTATTTTGATACTGCCTCCAGCAGCCCCCTGGTAATTTGAATTTGAGACCCCTGGTGTACATACTTGGTGAACATGACTAGTTCTCCTTTGTTTTTTGCCTTTTCCACTGTCTTACCCAGCTTTAACTGATACATTGAAAAATAATCATCAGTAAAAACCATTTGCAGCCCTGGTAGAATGACTTATGTTACTGAGATGAATATTTTTGGTATTTTTTTTGTACCTTTGTCTCACGGTGAGCTCCCTGGTCATGCTGCTGGCCTGGTACTGAATTACATAAGGCACAAGGTCTGGACCCAGCTTCACGTAGGCCCCCCTGTTGCTTCCCACGTCGTAGTAATTCGAGGCGGAGAACAGAGTGAGAACCTGAGTGGAATGAAAGAAAATGTTTGAGTGAACTGTGAAACCGTGAGGGGTTTGTGGGCCGTCAGTGTCTGAGCTCACCTTCCGGTTATGACAGAACTCGTAACCTTCCTGTTTACATTCGTGTGAGCGGATGATGAGCTGCATGTTGTGTCTGTTCAGGAACTCCTCGGTGACGTCGGGGCCCCAGTAGCAGCCGCCGCCCCGCACCTCGTTGGGTACGCAGCCGTCCTGGTTCATCGGGTCGCTCCAGAGCAGATCCAGGATCTGGAGACACACGGCAAAGTGAGAGAAACTTTAAACCAGGGGTCTCAAACTCGCGGCCCGCGGGCCAATTGCAGCCCTCTTGACGATATTTTGTGGCCCTCACCTTGATAAAAAAGTTTAATGTGAGTTTTATGGGATTGGGAATGGGACTTTACCGTGTTGTGTGTGGAAGGTCCCTTTAATTACTTTTTTAGTAATTTTGTGTATTTTTTTGGTCATTTTGTGTCTTTTTTAAGTAATTTGTTTTTTTTTCTGTCATTTTGTGTCTTTTTTGGTCATTTTGAGTCTTTTTTGGTCATTTTGTGTGTTTCTTTAAAATCATTTTGTCTTTTTAAAATAATTTTGTGTCTTTTTTGGTAATTCTGTGTCTTTTTTTTTTTAAATTTGGGTCTTTTTTTTTTTTGTAAATTGGGTTTTTTTTCTGTCATTTTGTGTCTTCTTTTTTTTGTGTGTAATTTTGCGTCTTTTTTTGGTCATTTTGATACTGCCTCCAGCGGCCCCCAGGTAATTTGAGTTTGAGACCCCTGCTTCAAACCCTCTTACTTTTTAAGCACATAAAATTAAATAAATGTGAAGATGAAACAAACTGAACTGTAAACACTCAGAACTTGGAAGAAGAAACGGGTAAAATGTTGGTAAATCAGTTACACAACAAATTAGCTGTTCCCAGATGAAGATAAATCACTATTACCAAAGTTTCAAAAGAACTTTCAACCTCAACTTTTAAACCAACACAGATAAGAAGTCCTAAAAATACTAAAAAGTGCAGTGGTGGAAAAAGTATTCAGGTCCCTTACCTAAGTAAAAGTACTAACACCACACTGTGAAATTACTCCACTATAAGTAAAAATCCTTCATTCAAACTTTGTTTACTTAAGTAAACCTACAAAAGTATCAGCATCAAAATGTATTGTAAAAGTACTTGTTATGAAGAACGAAGCCCCTCAGATTGTTATATATATTCTAAATATGTTATTAGATTATTTGTACTGATGCATTTATGCAAGCAGCATTTTAATTTTGTAATTTTACCTACTTAATATACTGTTATCAGGTTTAATTAAGAAATAAATTGTCTCATCACTTTAAATGTATCATGTTTTTATAAAACTTTTATAAACCTCGACCTGAAAAGTAACTAAAGCTGTCAGCTAAATGTAGTGGTGTAAAAAGAACAATATTTGCCTCAAAACATAGTGAAGTAGAAGTATAAAGTTATATGAAATGGAAATACTCAAGTCAAGTACAAGTACCTCAAAATTGAACTTAAGTACAGTACTTTCCACCACTGTAAAAGTGAAAATGCTTCAACAATGGCATCTCTTCACTGGAAGAGCAAAAAAGGTTACTCAACAGCTAATTCTAAACTGTGTAACGGCCCTTTTCCTTTGTTTTTACACCAGCCAAATGTACAGATTATTCCCATCAATTTATTTGCATTGTTTAGATGTTTTTGTTTCACTTTACCCTCTACTATACCTGTATATATATCCCACTTTTTCTCCAGTCTTGAGCCGGGCTAGCCTGAATTGTTTACAAAAATGGAGCATGTTTGGACCTGATCCAGAGTACTAGAGTCAGATAAGAACGCGGACTTCTCCAGCTTGTGCTTAAGGTGGTGACGGTGGTGACCTCACGGCAGAGGGTTTAATGACGCGGTGGATTACAGCATGTTAAAGCTCCACGCAGGCAAAAAACCACAGCAGGTGAGTGTTGATCACTGATGGAGGACTGATTTAGTCCACGCCAGCAGAGCAGGCACACATGACCTCAAAATAACTTTTTTTTCCCACGTAGTCGCTGATTAAATATCTCACATGGGACACTTTAAGACCTGAGAAGAACAAGCAAACAAACTCCCTCACAGAGCAAAGCCAATAACGAATGATCACTGTAATACTTTAATTCTTAAATGAGATGTACATCTTTTGAAAAACATTCACACCTCTTCTCAGAAAACTGCAGGTTGCAGGTAACTATTAAAGTTTCATTTAAAACTCCAGTGGGCCCCTTTTCTAATAATATTTAAAGCTGAAAGAATTAGTCGTTTAATGGATCAACAGAAGATGAATCTTTTGATATTTTGAGTAATGTTTTTATCTACATTTTATACAGCATCTTAACTTTTCTTAAATCATGGTTGTATGTTTATTTCTTTATCTTTCTTGTAACTTAAACTTTCACCACCTTCCTGAAAATAACCTGCAAATATATGTTTATACTAGAATCTGTTCTTTTAAATATAATCCTTTTTTTTAGCTGCTATTACTGTTGTTTGCCTTTCCTGCTTGTATTCATTTCGTATATATCTTCTTTTTAAATTTCATTGTACAGGACAAAAAAGATCTTTCTGATTCTGATTCTGGTAGCTCTGCTAAATTTTAAGTGTTCTTTGCTTAATTTGCTCAACTTTGCCACATTTGAATATGATCATTTACAGTATTGGAGTCAATGTCGTGCAAATAATGAGACAGAAATAAATTTGGCAGCAATGAAGCTGAGAAAATCAACATTTGAAGTAGTCCATGAAAGCACCGGCACATTACTTCTTCATGACGTGAAGACATAAAAATGAAGCAACATCGAGTCTTGCCATCAGCTGCCCTCTAAAGTTCTGGCTTGAAACTCCACACCAGATTTTTTTTATTATTATTATATTCGGCCAAGTAAAACCAGAGATAATGCCAAATATATTTAGTATAAAAATAAAGAACTAGAGATTATCCTCATTTTACCTGTTATATGTTATATATGCAACCTGCATTCATATTTGCAACATTTAAAATTCTGTGTATTGAAATGTAATTTTCAAGATCAGATTTGATGTTTTCCTTTGTTTCTTTTGGGTTCAAATTTTTTCTCAAGTAAGTCAAAGTTAAACATTAATTATCAGGACATATAGGTGAGGTAACGCTGAAAAAACGGATACCAACATGGCATGGTGAAGATTTTTTAACAGCTTTTTTAAAGGACATAATATCTTTTCTCTGGAAAAGTCCCATAAAAGTACTTTTTTTGTTGATAGGAAACACTTATTTTGCATTGCCTGTCCAGTATTTTTTTTGTTGTATTCTTTGAATCTTAAGGTACATTTTTGTCTTATTTTAGGGACGCTGTTGCCTGTTTATAAACCAAGTTTTCAATAGATTTCAGAGGGTTAAGTAGAATATAAATGTATATAAAGAAACATCTCACTACTCGTTCATCACCTGCTTCCATTCGTCCTCCACATTTACACTGTTGATTGTCTCAGAGGACGCGGACACGTCCGTCTCGTTTTCTGTCCTGGTGATGACCGGGATGAACACAGACTGTCTCCTCCTGCAGAGTTCCAAGTCGTCCGTCATGTTCACTTTGATCCGCTCGGAGAAGTCCTGCAGCGAGCGGTTCGGGAAGCTGTTGCGGACGTAGGCTTTGGGAAACGCCAGGGAGGTCCGGCGCTGGCCGAGGCCCCTGTTGGACCAGACGTCCTCGTCTATGTCCGAGTCGATGGACAACCCCGATGCGCTCTTGTGTCTCTTCTTAGGGGGCCTCAGCGCTGAGACGTACTGAGAGAAACAGGAGAGATGTGAGCGACTTTCAAAGTGATTTAAAAAAAAAAAAAAGAAGTTGAATCTGCATTTGACGGCTCACATTGTGTCTGTCCACTCTGGCGAGGACGCTCAGATCTGTGGTGTCGGAGATTCCTCCATGGAGAACCAGCACCTTCTGGTCAATCACCGTTGCTAACGGCAACCAGCTGAAAATCTTCTGCAGCAGTTTCAGGATCCGTTTGCCGTGCATCTGGAGACAAAAAGGTAATCACTTTCTTCATAAGAAGTTTGCTCTCTACTTAAAACAGGAAATAAAGCACAGTGCACTATAAACTGTAAATAATTTGAATTAACACAGTCAATTTGTTCCATTTCTTGTTTTAGTTTTGAAAAAAACTCCTTTTGTTTTTTTTGTTTGTTTATTCAAGGTTCATACACTTTTTGAATGGTCAAATTCAAGCACTTTTTAAGGTCTTTCAAGGTCCATTTTCAAGCTTTAACCAGGACCTTACAACGGTTGTAAGTTGCATGTTTTAGATGAGTACTTACATGCTAAAAGGGGTAATTTCACTCAACCATACCGACAGCGATGGTTTTACACTTTTAACAACCAAAAGTACAGTTAGCTAATCTCAATATTCAATTTATAATTTTTTTCATTGAACATGATTATCTATAGTCAGACTGCAAGAGAAATACAGTAAGAGTTTCAAGTATTTTCAAGCACTTTATCCAAAATCCAAGCACTTTTCAAACCTTGAAAATACAACATTAAAACTAAAGCATTTTCAAGGATTTCAAGTACGAACCCTGCTATTATTTCATTTAAACAGTTTTAATTCCCACACTGGACTTAAAGGAAATGTTGCATTTTCAAGAAAGCTTGCAGTCAGATTACTGAACAGTTTCAGAATGACACGCGGGCCGTTTTTCACGAGCATTTACCTTCATAAATTCACTTTTTCTGCCATCCTAGACAACTTCCAGCCCAGATTCTGGATTTTTATATTTGCCATGTAACCATTCAGCTTTTTATTCCTACTACCTCATCACTATTTTTCCTTTTTTCTTCCACCAATTCTGTTTTATATCTATGTATATTTTATTTTACTAAAGCATGACATGATACTTTTGATCTTTTCTCTGGAAAAGTCTCACAAAACTACTTTCTTTGTTGATAAGAAACCCCTTTTTTGCATTGCCTGTCCAGTATTTTTTATTTGTTGTATTCTTTAAATCTTAAGATACAGTTTTGTCTTATTTTAGGGACCCTGATGCCTGTTTATAAACCAAGTTTTAAATTAAATTGTTGCTAATAGTGTAGCAGTAATTCCAACTTCTTTGCATCACTAAATCTAAAGCATCTGGGACATTTTGACCACCTCGACCTCTCTGACTCATCACAAGCTGACAGAGTCTGATGTCCTGCAGCCATCTGATTGAATGACCTTAAATCCTTTTATTATGGGGCGGGAGTCTGTCCTATATCAAGCTTTACTGGGAATGTGAAGGTGGAGGCGACTGCAACCAATTTAAATGCGATGCTCCAAAGATAGAAGGGATTAGGACACATATTGACTGTGCTGGTTAGTTTGATAAGAAGGGATGAGAGGTTAATACCGAGCAGTAAACAAAAAAGAAAATAAACCTACCTTGTATTTAGTCAACACCTCCTTCGTGAAGCCGTACCTACAACAGCAAGACAAACACGAGTTAACAGTTAGAAATTGACGATTTTTTACAAGTAGCTTGACTGTTTACCACACAAATTATATGCAGGTTTTCTTTATAAATTGGGAAATAAAGGCTTTTCAGATTGCCTGTACATGAGTGTGCATTCTGTCTTTTTTTCTGGTGTGTCACTTTACGAAATGTGCCTTTTCTGTCTACTAGGGGTTTAAATCACACATTCAGAGACAACAAATACATTTTTATAACGTGTTCATTTTTGTTTCTTATTGTTTTTGTTATTGTCATTATAACTTGTTGATGTTATACATATGTTTTTTCTATTATCAGTTTATTACTTTCTAATAAGTATGAAATTTTAGGTGGAGGCTTTAAATAAGCCCATCTGGGTTTTCTGCCTCTACCTGCACTTTACATTATATGTTATCTTTGTCATTTTATGTAATTCTAACTGTGCAAATAAAATAAACCTAAACCTGAACAATACAATATTTGCTGATACCACAAAGTCTGCCACAATACGATTTCAGGTTATTTCAGCCGCCCACAAACGATATAAGACTCCTAAAGACAGACTTTTCATTTTGCTTGATATTTAACTTAAGCAGCTTTTCTGTAACCTAAAATAAACTTAAAGTAAACATAAGATGCGTAACGTTACTGTTTGACATCCCAAAACACAGCCAGTCAGAATGTCCAAGCAAGTGTTTATAACATTAAATCAGAGTTCTGCTTTGTGAAACGTGACCAGAGAGTCAATTGAGAAAAGTATTTTTGATACGTAAATAAAACCTCTACTCCTTATAAAAAGTAATTTATAAGTTTTAAAAACTCATAAACAAACAGTCACTCATTTGGCCAACATGACTTAACATAATTGGATATTAATTTTAGCTCTATATAAAGCAAATTAATTAATAATAATAATAAATAAAAGCATTAAATTGGAGTTCTACAAAGTGAAACATGATACCAAATTAAGCATAAAAACTCAGTGATATAGGAGAATTATATAATATAGAATTACTTTTAAATTGGTTGTTTCCATCAAAGCTGATTTGAGCCAATAAATACCCCTGAATTAATGCTTTTTGTAACAAAATCTTTAAGTTAGTGGGTGTGAGTGGAGTTTTTTATCCTTGTGTGGTACCTCAGGTTGACTATATGGTCCTCGTGGTTTCCTCTGTTGAGGTAGACTTCACTGGGATAGACGAGCAGGAAGGAAAACAGGATGAGGAGGATCTCGATGGAGTCTCGTCCTCGGTCTACAAAGTCTCCGTTAAAGACGTAGGGCTTCTCCAAGGACGGCATGTCATTCTGAAAAGTAAACAACATAAAGCCGTGTTCAGTCTGTAATCTTAATGTAAACAAGACGTCACAGCACAGAGAGGGAAAACAGATCCTGCTTCACTCACTAATTGAGTGAGGCATTTTTGTTTTAAGCAAAAACTTCAGTTTAGAAGAGAAGTAATTAGGTGATTTATCGCTGAGTTGATCAACACGTAAATATTTTGCGAGATTTGTGATAATTGGTATCGTTCAAGTTAATTAAGCAAAAACAAAAAAGTTGTATTTGTTTGTGTAAGAATGTTATATGCAAGAAGTTCAGTTTTTCTCCTTTTCACATAATTAAATTGAGTATATTTGTGATTTTTGTACAGAATGAATGTATTCTGATTAACCTTGTAGAAAACCAGCAGCAGGTCTTCAAGTTGTCCGTGCAAATCACCTGTAATAAAGAGGATACATGAGGAAAATACTTCACATTAACAGTTCATATCACAATAAAATAAATACTTATTATAAATAAATTAAAACTTATAATAAAAATCCTAATAAAAAAGAACAATAACACACAACACAACAAAGAGACTATTGCCCTTAAATTATGTTAAATATTATAATATTTTAATACATATATAAAATAATATATATTTAAATAGATGAATAAATATTTTTATATTATCTTATATTATAATTCATACATTTTCTTTCAAATGTGGAATTATGAGTTAAAATAAATACCCATCACAATTTACCAGAGCAAAATCTGACATATAAACTGTCAAAAACATGTAAAAAGGTTCAGTTTAGTATAACAGGAGTTGAAGAAAAAGATTAATGGATCAAATCTCACCACAAATAGTGATTTCTTTGCTGTGGCAGGTTGAGACGCGGTTGATATTTGGCAACATCCGGACTTGTTTCCACGTCTCCAGCAGCAGTTGGAGGACGTAGCGTGAGTGCAGCTGCTGCTGGGACAGAGACTCGTTAGCAAGAAGGCCTCAGACACGTAAACAGGTAAGTTCATATTTTAGCATTTGCCAATACGATCAAACACACTCTGATTTTTTTTCTCCATACATGTTATTGTCCTTATTTCTTCCATTAAACTTGAAAAAACAATAATAAACAAATCCTATGAATGGCTTTATTTAAAGTGAGGATTATGTTCTGTTTGCTTCAAATGTCTGACATCATAAAATATGATGACAGACATTTAAAGCTTTAATCCAAAAACCTCAGTAAAGCTTCACTGGTTAAAAAAAATTGTCCTATTGCACATCATTATCAGTATTTTCTCTTGCATCAACAGGCATTTGCAATTTATTTCTGGTGTTAGTTTTGCTCCCCTGAGTACATAATTTAATTTCCTTTCATGTACCAACATGTTCCGTTAATGACAATACATTTATTTTCTCTTTTTTAAGTGCTGCTATTTGTCTATTCTTCTATTTTTCTGACTTCTGATGTTTTTATGTTCCCTGAGAGAGAGAGAGCAGTCAACCGATTGTAATTGTACTACAGTATAATGACAATAAAGTATCTATCTATCTATCTATCTATCTATCTATCTATCTATCTATCTATCTATCTACCTTTTTTAATTCACCATAATCCTGATAATAAGTGATAATTAGTATTTTCCGCTCTGTTTCTGCCAGATTTAAGTATTAGAATCAAAATACCAAAACATTTCTGGTCCACTAACATACATATACATATAGTTATATATAGTGATGCAAAAAGCAGTCAACTGAATGTCATTTTACTACAGTATAATGACAATAAAGTATCTATCTATCTATCTATCTATCTATCTATCTATCTATCTATCTATCTATCTATCTATCTATCTATCTATCTATCTATCTATCTACCTTAAATTCACAGTAGTCCTGATAATTATCTTTTTTTTTTAAAGTATTTGCTGCTCTGTTTCTGCCAGATTTAAGTATCAGAATTAAAATACCAAAACATTTCTGGCCCCCTAACATACAACATATAGTTGTATACAGTGATGCAATAACCCACTGTGTGTTAACGTGAGCTGTGACGTCGGTGTGCACCTACTTTCTTGTTCCTGAAGGCCTCCACCAGGCCGACCGCCTGCTCCACCGTCAGAGGGAAGGTGAGATGAGGTCCTGAGTAAATCTCTGGCACCTCGATGTTCCTGTAGCAGAAGTACCTCTCCCACTCCGCGTCCCGACAGACCTCGTTCTCCCTGAAAATGTGCGAGATCAAATTCCCTGGAAGAAAACACACGAGACGACAGCTCAGACTCAGGAAGCAGCAGGAAAATCCTGCCTGATAATTAAAGTTCATCAAATAAAACCCATGTAATTAAGGGTAAAGTGCAAGAAGTTGAAGAGGTGTGACTGGACACCCTTAATGGACTTTCTCAAGCAACAGTAGATTATATTTATTTGTAAGCATATTGAGTATAACAATTATTTTGTATTATTTGCTGTAATTGTTATTTTATATTTATGTACTTTTTTATTTTATTTAAATTTTTATTCATTTTATTTTATTTCTTTTGTGTGTATGTGTGTGCAGCTTGCTTTTCATTATGTGGCTAGTCTGGTGAGTGTTGATGTGTTTTGTATGTTCTTATTGAAAATTAATAAAAACATTGTTCAAAAAAAAGTCCATCAAACAAAATATAAACTCTTACGTTCATTGCTCGCAGGTGTGAAATTGTCCATCAGGTAGCCGAGGAAGTTATAAAGCTGCACAGGGAGGAGAGAATTCATGTGTTATTTTTTATATTACTATAAAGCAAAAATAAAGAACATACACTGGATCCGCTTTAGTGGTTTCTCACCTTTATCTGAGCCTGTTCTCCGGAGTATTCGATGGACTGGAAGATGTGCCAGGTGTACCTCCGTCTCATCTCTGTGCGGGCCACATACTGACGGTACCATCGCTGAATCAGGATGGCAGCTCTTATCGCTGGAACACAAACGCATCACAAGGAAATATAAACACTGTATAGAGAGATGCAGGTGGATCGGATTATCTAGTTCTTCACATTTTTTCATAAGGGCTATGCAGGATTTTCTGTATAAACCGACAGAAGGATCATACTACAGGGAAATAAGTGTATAATGCTAAATTTTTCATATGCTTTTAGTACAAATCTTGCGTGTTCCTAAAAATAACTGAAGAATTTACCACTTTTTAAAACATATATATTCAAACATACATCATTGTTATTATAAAGCGTCTTCACAAACTGTTTCTTGAATCCTTTTAGAAATTGTATGTGAAAGATGTTTCTGTTTCCCGTAAGTTGCGGTACATTTATCAGAATTTGTCTCCAATGTCTTGATGAAATATCAAGTTTTTTTCTGCCTAAATCAAACATTACATTTTTCCTCCACCTGTCCTGACACAGATTTGTGTGGTTTAACTTTATTTATCACGCAGTGGGAAAAAAAATCAGTCATCACAGCAGCTTAAGATACTGAAGTTAAAGATATAAGAAAGGCAGACATTATATACAACATACCTAAATATACTATGCTATGTTTGAGCTTATTGTTAATACATTTACATTTACATTTAGTCATTTAGCAGACGCTTTTATCCAAAGCGACTTACAGGAAGAATAAAAGCAAACAATCAAGGTATAGTGCAATAAGAGCTATTAGTGCATCAATAAGTGCTAGTGACAATTCTTTAAGGAGTAGAATAATCGTGTGGTGCTAGTAATATTTCACAGTTGTTGTTTTTTTTAGTATTTTTGTATTGACAACACAACAAACAAGGTAAGACAGGTGTTGCTTACATGTGACGGCTGCAGGCAGCAGAGCAGAAAGAAGAAATACAGAAACATTAATACATGTAAGAGGGAGATTGCAAAACAATGGACGTTGTGGAGATTATTCAAGTAAATCTGAGATGGTTAAAAGAGAAACAGTCTGTGTTTTGAAGCTGTTTGAAGGGTCCTGGTTACCTTTTCTGGAGCCTTTGTGGAACTCGGACTTTGTGACGCCACATCCCATGACTGTTCCTGTTCACAGCACCAAACAGTCAAAAATCAACTAAAAGCTTCTTCATTAAACACATGAACACTTTGTTGTTTAAATACAACAAGTTGAATCCAAAACTGCTTCACTGAACTTGACTATTTGGAGTCCTAAATCTCACATTACACACGTTTTCAGACTCTCAACACATTTTAAAACACCTCTGTGACAGTCTTGGAATCTAAATAAAACCTGTTCATTCACAGAGTGGAAAGTTGAATGTGGCTCATCAGCAGCAGGGGAGCTGAAGCTGGAGGACATTCGACCTTTTAATCTCGTTATCTGCTGGTTCGCTCCTCACCTCTGTGATTGGCCTCAATCCTGCAGCACAGGACTGTTTTTATCTGAATTCTACGAAGGCTTAGAGTAAGCAATCTATTAAATTGAGGCAGCAAGAAATATCTTCACGGCATGAAGTTATTTTGATAAAAAAGTAAAAAATAAATCATTTTTAAGTGTCCATCTGTTGATTAAGGTAAACAAAACAGAGCCTGGATTGTTGTTTACAATTTAAAAAACAACAACAATAAAAGTGGTGCAATTAAATCTGAACTTGATAGACTTTTTAGAAGTTTTTAGTCTTTAGAAGTTTCTTGTTGGTTTTGACCCACTTAAAGGAACAGATAGATGGCTTCTGCCTCATTTAAACTGGAGATTAAAACATTATCTTGCTTATCACAATACAGAGCAGCACTATAATGCAAACATAGCATTTTAAGTGCACTAAAATATATTTTTAAAAGTACTTAAAACAGGTCTGGAACATGAAGATGTTTCAGATTTCATTCTGACTTTGTCAAAACTGAGACATATGGCATCTAAATTTCTGACTTTACCTGCTTAAATTGTTTTTCATTTAATTTATCTAACTGCTGTAAGAATCAGGGGGAAAAAAGTTCTACCTACTTTGTTTAAATCAGCAGTTTACTTACGTGGTCACCTCCTCTATCCAGTCACCAGTTCCCAACTTGTTTGGCACTCAGTTTTAATGAGTATTCAAACAGCCATTTGCTCAGTTTCATCCTCCACCAGTCCACCAGGATCAGATCCAGAACTGCAGGATGTCACTCAGACATCCTGTAGGTGGATGAATGGCAGCAGCTCCCAGTAACGCACCACAGAGGCCTCATGTATGAAGCTCCCTTGGTCTGTGCTTTAGCGGTCTTTAGTCCCTCGGGGTGATCGCATAATCAAGGCACAGAGCCACAAGTGGATTACTCGAGCTAATGACTTGATGCGACTAGACTGGTCTTTATATAGGAAGATGGCAAAGTGCAGAGGGAAGCATGGGTGGCAAGAGGCAGACGAGCATCTGTTTTTGGTCTTGTTTTTGATTACAGGTGCTTTTTTTGGAGTCCAGGATTGTGTTTGTGCGTGCGTGTGGTCAGGTGTGTTTTGTATTGTGGGAAGGAGTTGATGATTGGGATTTGTGTTTCTCATAAAATCTTACCTAATGATGTGTTTGAATGGGAACACCTCCATGGTTAACTGGTAAGTTTCAGGTCTGTTCATGGATGGCAGGCTGGAAGAAAAGCACAACAACTACCACAAAAACAAGTTATACTGCATTGTATCATTCATTTGAATGTACTTCAAAATGCCATAGCTTCTGTTTCAACCCCAGTTTAGAAACAATAAAAAAAAAAAAAAGATAAGCAATCACAAAAAAGTAACTTAATTCCACTTTTGCCTCCTGCTGAAGTCCAACAAACTTAATAAAAAGCAATGTTTCTACATCTGAGACACACATAAATCAGCAGATAGGTATAAATCAGCATTAGTAATTATACATTACACATTTTTGAATGGTACATATATTAATTATCTGCAAAAAATGTAAAATAAAGATGATTGTAAAGGCATATTATGAGTTCGGCCTAGTTTACCTGAGTCCAATGTTTGGTATTTAACTTCAGCTATATCTTAACGTAATTTTGTCTGACAAAGAGACAAAAACAGAGACTTGAGCAAACGTTAAATAACATTTAAGAGTCTGTAATCAGATGTTTTTTATGTATTATTTGATCACAAAATCTGTGATCTGTGGTTCAAAATCTGTGGGTTTTTTCAGTCCACACGACATTAATTTGTAATGTCCATAACATCTCACCCTGTAATTGATCAAAACATAATTTTAAAAGCATCTTAAATACATAAAACCTATAACTTTTAAAACCGTTGCTGTACAAACGTTTCTGAACGCTCCGCTCTTGAACGCCTCCCTCGACGTATGGCAGAGGTGAGTTATCTCATGACGTTTGGTTTGTTGACATCTAGCAACCTTTAATAACCAAAAACTAGCTGCTCTCTGTTTTATATGGATTAAAATTATCGCCGAACTATCTTTTATAGGAGACGTGTAATACAAACGCATGTCGTTCCGCTTGTTCAATAACATACATTCATTTAAGGAAGGAGTTGTATTTTAATCGCTCGAAATACAGGTAGAGCCTGGTTCAATGAGGTAATTATACAACCTGTTTCCTGTTTATTTCCGTAAACTTACTTAAAACTAACACAACAAGCCTGTAATCAATTCTATTTCTATGAAGGATTAGATAAAACGGCAACAGAAAGATGTCGATATAACTTCATTGTGAGAGGCAGAAGAGTTTAATATAATGCTAGTTGGAAAGAAACAAGGCTGATCATGACTCAAAATGAAAGCCAAATTTCTTAAGCCTTAAACAAGTAAATACAGATTTTAAAGCGTGTAAAGCATTAAATGAGTTGATTCTATTTCCGTTCTTGTATTTAACCCTCTGGGGTCTGAGCCTATTTTGCTCGTTTTTGAATACTTTTGATTTTGCCCTTACCACATAAAAATGTTTACTATACCTATATTTGGTATCCATTTTTCTTCATCTATATGATCTGACTTTTCTTTTTTATTTTATTTTAGATTTAACCTACTTTTACATATTGAGCCCAAAAATCATGAAATCTGAGTTGAAAAATTATACTATTTACTACAATAAGAAACCACAAATACCACAATAAAACCGTTTTGGAACTTGAAAATGTAAACAGGATACAAATATGAACATATAAAAAGGTAAACATTTAAAAATAATAAAACTATATACAAAAAAGTCCCATCAAAACATGTATATTTAGAGGTGTTTTTTCCTTGTTAGCTGCAACTCTTCAAAAATGTGCAAAATTACATCTTATTATTGTCTTACCTTATCTTATTATCATATCTTTGGTTTTACATGACCTGGGAATGTCAATGTTGAATGATTTTTTTGTTAAACTTCACGTGATCTGATCAGGCCGGCACGATCATAGACCCCACAGGGTTAATAGAGTCGGTACTTAGTCATAATTTTTCATGTCACAAGAAAGTGTCATGTCTTTGCATTCAAGTCCCAAGTCAAGACTGACAATCCCAAATCCTAAACTTCTGAGTTTTGATTCCCAGACAAGTCCTAATGGGCTCTTCACAAACATAAGACACAAACAGGCATTTTTTTATGCAGCTGCTTTTACAGTGCAGCATGTGGCTCCTTTATGACCCAAATTAGCTTGAGCATACAGCAGCTGTTGTATCAACTACCAAGAATTCTCAGAATTATTTTCTAACCTACATCATTTGAGATTCATTCATCTACATGTGATTAATATCTTCAGAGAGCATCTGACCAACAAGCTCGTCATCCCTCTTTGCTGAAGAAATAATCCATTCGGTCCAGTTTGGATCCAACAAAGACATGCAGTGTTTATTCTTCTTGCATTATCAAACTGACATTTTCAACTAGACTCAATATAACTTTGTTTTACTTTTTATGTCACTCATTTCAAGGTTGAGAGCAGATTGTAATCTAATGTAGATCAGAAAAAACTACTCATTTTTATTGATGATTATTGTTATTTATTAGTTTTTTATATCTGACATTTGGATGTTTTTTTAATCTAATTGCCCCAAATATCATGGAGAAATTCCCAAAAGAGGCCTAAAAACTTGACTTTGAAATAATTTGGCTAACAAGTAGTAAAAGAGAATTTGGTTATAATTTATACTTTATTAGCAACTAAATAAAACCTGTTCAATTTTGACCCTTGAGGACAAAAGTTGTCAATTTCTGGTTTCAAGCTCTTAAATCTGGCAGCTTATCAATAATATAGGGAATAATCATTATTTGAGGCCCTAATCCTTTGGTTCAAAACTTCATGAACATCAACATTATTCAATCATTTGCATTACTTCATATATTATATATGTGTTTAATCAGTGACTTATTCATAATATCTATTACTAATTGCAATTTTAAACACAAATTTCATTAGATGATGAACCTAAAATCCTCAGAGAGAGCTCCTTTATTTCACCATAATAATCATTTTTTACAGTCAGACTTGTGAAACAGGGAGGGGACATCCCCGCAGTCAGTTTGAGGAGTCAGAGCACTCAACACACTGCTGCTGATAAGGGTCAGCCCTGACTGAGCTCCGTGTGTGTGTATGTGTGTGTGTGTGTCAGAGTTTAAGGATGAAGATCGCAGTGCTGGGAGCCACTGGGCAGACTGGACAGTTTCTGGTCAACCAGGCGCTGCAGCAGGGTCACGTGGTCACCGCCATCGTCAGGAACCCGGGGAAACTCGGCGTGCATCATGACAACCTCAAGGTAATAACGTGACACTTGTGTAAGTTGTTGTGCAGATGGGTTCAAAGTTCACTCACAATATGAATGTTTTATTGTGTCCAAATGAGGGTTGTATGAGGTAAAATCTTGCTCTTTGTGTTTCTGAACAGAAGCCATACAGGTTTAACATCTGGGTGTGATCCTGTGCACACAGCAGTAAAGATAACAAACTAAAATGCAATATTCCAAAAATAACCCTTTAACAAGGATCAGCTGATACATCTTATTCAGCAGTGCCACGGAGACCCACTTTTTCCCCAAAATTGCTGTAAAATCGCAGAAGAGCACAAAGAAATGTTTGCGTAAGACTTGCTTAAAAACTACAATTCCAACAATCAAGTTAGAAAGCAGTTACATCAGGGATGGGCAACTGGAGGCCCGGGGGCCGCATACGGCCCGCACCCTCTCTTAAAGTGGCCCTCAGTACAACTACATGCATTTGAGCATGAAATCTTAAAAGTTCAGTGTAAAAATGCACAAAATTAGTTCTTGCAATTAATGTTGGTCTGCTGTTCTTGCACTGAAAAAAAAAATCACAGTAAGTGGTTATTTTTTATTTACTTCAAACCTTTTTTATTCCTATTTATATTGTTATACATGCATTTGAGCATGAAATATGTTAACTTACTGCACTGTAAACATTTAAAATTGCAGTTTCATCATATCTGGTGAAGTACGCGGTCCTTTATGTGGCCCTGTGGTAGCGTCCATGAAAAATTGTGGCCCCCTCCAGCATTTAAGTTGCCCATCCCCGAGTTACATAGACAACTGATATGTTTGATATAGATTACACACTTTATTAGCATTGTTTAGAAGAAATATTCAGATCCTGTACTTTATATGTTATATGTTATTATACTATATACCAAACTGAAGATATTCAACTTTTTATTTTTTATTGTGTCATACATAAATCATGTGCTTTACACTTTTAATAGAGCTTTAAATCAATCAGTAAAAATAATGGTAAACATGTGAAAGAACTGGTAACTTTTTTCAATTATTTAATATTGCAGATTTTATGATTAAAGTGGGAGTACTCCATGAATGGCAGGATTTTCTTAATTTTTTCTTTTTTGTTATTATTTTTTTCTTTCTACTGTTTGTCATGTTTGTTTGTTTGTTTTCTCTGTTGAAAAAGTTGAACATTTTTAGAAATAAAGTACTTTTAAAAAAGGTTTTAGGAGTTTAGGTTGTGGTAAAAAATATAAAAAAAATAGTGTTCAGCTGTTTTCAGGACTTTTTTTTACTTTTTGAAAATGAAAATATACATTTGTGTGAGCTGTTTTTAAAGATTTTTTAAAATGTAATCATCAGAAGAAAGTATTGAAAGACAGACTGACCATTTGTTCTGCACATTTATGCATCTAAATGCAATTTGAAATGCATCATCTGTTGACATAAATAAAAAAAAATGTTTCAGTTTTAGCCCTAAATTAAGACAAAATGCTTGTATGTGATCTTAACCCTCTGGGGTCTATGATCGTGGTTTAGGACCAAAGTTTAACAAAAAAAACATTCAACATTGACATTCCCAGGTCATGTAAAACCAAAGATATGATAAAAGGTAAGATGAGATAATAATAATAATATATAATTTTGCACATAGTTTGTTTTTGAAGCGTTGCAGCTAACAAGGAAAAAAACACCTATAAATATACATGTTTTATGGGGCTTTTTTGTATATAGTTTTATTATATTTAAATGTTTACCTTTTTATATGTTCATATTTGTATCCTGTGTTTACATTTTCAAGTTCCAAAGCTAATTGAGCATATTTATCTCAAATATGCTGTATTGTAGTAAATAGTATAATTTTTCAACTAGATAAAGTAGGTTAAATCGAAAAAATAATTGTCAGATCACATAGTAAACATTTTTCATGTGGTAAATGAAGGGCAAAATCAAAAGTATTCAAAAACGGCCAAAATAGGCTCAGATCACAGATGTTTAACTCAAGAAGAAGATCCTGATCATGTAAAAAAAAAAAAATAGTATATGTAAAGTAAAATGATTTGTGTTTCTCTGTGTGCTGCTGTCAGGTGGTGGAAGCTGATATTTTCTCAGCAGACAGTCTGAAGTCTCACTTTAAAGGACAGGATGTGATCATGTCCTGCCTCGGATTCCCCGTCACCTTCTTCTCCACCGTGACGGGCTACAGCACGTCCATGAGCAGTATGATCAGCGCCATGCGAGAGGCGCGGGTCAACAAGATCATCACCATGACCTCCTGGTACACCGAGCGTGAGTGCAGCACCGCCATGACGCCTTCTGTTGTAGGAGTTGTTTGGAGTCGTGGTTTTTGCTCTCTGTGAATCAGCTGTTTCTGTTTAGCCTTTTCAGAATATTTCACTAAGTCAGATGTGAGTGTGTGGCTTTCAATCAAACATTTACAGTTCCGTATCCCGCTAGTTTGTGAACATTTGACCTGTCGATGTTATTTCAGAATTTTAGAATAAGTGTCAAATTATTGCTCAGAATTGAATCAAATACTTAGAAAGAAACAAGAGCCTCCATTTTTTGTTTATGTGATTAACTTATATTAATTGTTTCTTTCTTTGTATTTGTTCCTTAAAAAACCCCAATAAAAATAAATAAATGAAAGAATAATAAAATAATGAAAAAATAAAATAAACTGGAGCTTCATATATATATATATATATATATATATATATATATATATATATATATATATATGCAAAAGGTACAAATTTAACAAACAAATTTAAAATAAGTAAAATGCATAAATAAATAAACACATTTAAAAAATGAATACAGAAAAATAAATGCATCAATAAAAAGGAAAATTACATAATAAACTTATTAAATAGGGGAAATAATACAAAGGTAAATAAGGCAAATTAAAACAGAAATGGATACATTTTTGTCACATTTTATTAATTAATGTCAGCATTTATTTTTAACATTATTTTTTGTGCGTTTAATGGCACTTTCATTTATTTATTTATTTAGTCATTTATTTTGTATTATTTTTTGGAACGCACAATAAGGCAACTGGCTGATCATATTTACATATTTTCTGTGATTAAATAGGATCATTTCTGTTTGTTTCTTCTCTGTTGTTGTCAGCTAACTCTGGAACGCAGTCGTCGTATCTGATCCGGTTCCTCCTGCTGCCGATGATCCGAGGCATCCTCTCCAACATGTACGAGATGGAGCAGTTTCTGCAGAAGACCGAGGACATCAACTGGACCGTGGTCCGCCCACCTGGCCTCAAGAACCTGCCGGCCTCAGGTAAAAGCAGGCGAGGAGTGGCCCAAAAGGGGGGCAGAGACAACCCTATAAAAAGTCACGAGATTTTCTGCCTCAGGATCCATTTTGACATAGTTCATTAGCATGGATCCTGTTACTTAGTGCAGCTTTCATACGAATGAATGGGCCTCTTTTTGTCTGAATGCCTTTACTTCCCTTGTGGTTTCAGCGTGTAGATCTGCTACATATTTTTATTTTTATTGCCCTCTGACTGCCAGTTTTTCATCATTGTGTCCTCTACAGCTGAAGAGATTCATACCCATGAGGGATACTTTGTGCCCGACGGCAGCGGTAACCCTGCAGGCAGCGCCATTGGAAGAGGAGACGTCGCTCGCTTCATGCTCTCGCTCCTAAACAGCAACGCCTGGGTCAAGAAGGGAGTAGCCATCACTACCAAGTGAGAAAGAAGAAGCCAAATTCGCCATTAATACACAGCCGATGCAAACAAATTATATTTACTCGCCAAACTCTGGTGGTGTCTTGCCATTTTTCTGTCTTTTCTTAAATCGTCTCTTTGTGTGATATCAGCCTTTGACAATGGAGAAATGGAAGTTTTTGTTTTGGATTTACAGTCCACAACTTGTCCACAGCTGCTTTTAGTCACCTATCTTTTATAAATCCACAACATACCCTGCAACAATAAGCAGAAGTTGGTAGAGAGCATGAAGAGTGAATATTAGTGGACTTAAATTCATCATTATATCAGAAACATGGTTAGACACCACAAGAGCTACGGAAGGAAAAGTCTTCTTTTTTTAAAAACTGAATTTAGCTAAATGTGGCCTTGTATAACCTAACCTGTTAAATGAATGTCTTTTTATTTACTCTTATTAAACAATCTTTATCAATCAGTTTACCATTTAATTAAGTTTGTACCACATACTTTACTCATGAGGGTTCAGTGCATGCCACATGTAGTTGAAGTACATGATTTTAGCCACATGAGGGCAGCGTTGTACCAACAAAACACCCATCTGCCTTTTTCTTCACTTTACTACAGCTTCTGATTGCACCATGTATTCACATGAGTACTTCATATTCAGATATGTACTGTATCAGTTCTGTAAAATAAGCATGCAGTGATTAAATTAATGAAGGATAATTTGTGTTGCAAGTGCATTTATTAACAGATCCAACAAGTATGGTGACCAGATACAGACCAACCAAATGTAGGGTAAAGTTGAGTGGTTTCAATTTCAACACTTTTTCTTTGCAATCTCCGACCTGTGAGATTGGGAAATTTTGGCATAGCTTAGCGCAAAGAATGGAAGCTGTTACCATATCTGTCTGGCGATCATCTTTGGGTTTTAGTAGGAATGCATACATACATTGACAAATTATTTCACGAAAAAACCCTCTCTGACAATCATCCCAGTCAATCGGACAATCAGTGGTACAACAGATACATTTTTTTGTTTTGGAATATATATATGTATATATATATATACATATATATATTCCAAAACAAAAAAATGTATGTGTATATATATATATATATATATATATATATATAGGCAAAGGGAAATAAAATAAAGCAACTAGTAAAATAAACATGCAAAAATAAATGAATAAATAAAATAATAAATTATGAATAATAATAATAATAATAATAATAATAATAATAATAATAAATACATCAATTAAAAAGTCAAATTAAATAGTAAACAATTACAGTAGTAAATAAATAGGGGAAATGATACAAAGCTAAACAAGGCAAAAACAGAACTATATTTTTTTGTCACATTTTATTAATTAATGCCCACATTTATTTTTAATATTGATTTTTGGTGCAAGGGATAAAATGCTTTAAAAAAAATATATAATTATATAGATTTTATATAGCAGAATTCTCCAGAGGAAATCAACACTTAATTACACATGGCTAAAAATATTTGTTGTGCTGTTGAGTTCAATTGCCAAGTATGCAGCACTTCATTCCACACCCAGGGCTGTGCAACCAGGCGTGGTATCACCTGTCAAAAGAAAAAAAAACAACGGACTGGCTTTGATTCAATCGCTCAAGGTGTTTTCAGGACAGTAGTGCTCCAGATAAATCCATGAACAATGTGATTTCACCTTGTTAGCAGGTATAATTATACAAGCAAATCCAACATACATGATTGAATCACTTTGTTATATACAGAAAAGTTTGTTGGTTGTACACAGGGCCAAGAAATCTCTCATTTCCTTTTATTGATATTCGTTTTATATTGACCTAAAGGGGGCATGGTTGGTAGAAAATTATGAAAAAATAATTTTTGGTCATGTAAGACCAATTATGTTACCTTCCAACCAGGGTAAAGGTAAAGCTCTGTCTTCCCGTGTTCAGAGACACAGTGACGTTGTGTAATGGCGTGCCACACACATTGCACCGGATATTATCATCATCAGTACACTTTATCAGATGTCAAAAAGCCTGAAATAAATGTGGGGCCATCAGCCAAACCCTGCACAAACACTTTAAACATTCAAAACAATGTTGAAGGACAAGATGTTTAGATACATTACCTGGAGTTGAACTCAACTGAGACAGTTGTATGTGAAATGCCATTGTAAAGTTTTCTTGAACACAGCTGCAAAGCGAGTAGGACAAGAATGTAATTTGATATGGTTGTGAAAGTAAAGGGGATTTTTCTAGATGTTCCTTTTCACAATTTGTGGTGCTGAAACAGAACGACAGCACATATATATGTACCCTACTGTAAATAAACATATATATGCCACACAAATCAGCAGAATCTGCAATGAAATAAACCAGAAATACTAATAGTTAAGAGCTTATAAGACACATTCCAAATACATAGGCAGAGCTAACATGAGGCCCCGGTCGCTACAACTTATGGTTTCTTAATATTTGACTTTTGCTGTTGCCTCAGGTGTCTTTACATAGCACATACCACTGGAAAACCATTTTCTAAACTTTCGCCTGTCTAACTGGATCTTTTGAGTAATTAGGTTGTCAGCAGTTTGTCAGTGATAAAAGGGTTAAACTGAGGTCAGTGAAAAACCTCCATCATCCAGTTACCAAATCTAAACTCCCTAAAGATAGGGGAAAAAAGCAATTATTTTCCAAATAAATGCTTGTAATGTATGAAATTATGCTTAAACAGTTAGTTACATAATTGAATAATGATTAATTACTAAGCATTCCGATGCTTAACAATATTTATTGTATATCTTTTTTAATTTTTTATGAAGAAACAAGATGTCTACAGTGATGTTAACAGTTGTACTTTGAGCTTAATACTAACGTTCGCAAGCTAACATGCGAATATTAAGCAAGTTAATTGCTAATGTCTGTGGATGACACCAATGTCAATAGTTTTAAAAGTATTTGAATTAAAATGTTGAAGTGAAAGTAGTGTAGAAGCCCCCAAAATAGTGTCAAAATGTTCGTATTCATATGTTGGACAAAGTGAATTTATTTTAATTGATGTGGAGATGTTGGCTAAAAGCTAAGAGCATGCTAACGTTTAGCAGGTTAGCACATTAGCATGTTAATATGCTATGCTAATATGTGAAACAGCTCAGACTAAGGCCAATGTCACTGTAGTTTTAAATATTTAAATTAAAACGCTGAATTGAAGGTAATGTAAAAGCTCACAAATTAATGTCAAAATATTCATATTCCTATGTTGATGTATTCATAGTGAATTCATGTAAGCTAACAGCTAACATTAGCTGACAATACATATTTTAGTTTAGCATGTTAGCATACTAACTTTTCGCTAGCACTAAAGAAAGTAGAGCTAAATACAACTAGATGTCATCAGTTTGCAGCATTTTAAAGTATTGGACATATTTAAAATCTGTGTTGATGATGATCTTTGAATGTTAACGATGTTTAACCATATATTTTGATAATTGATAGTTAAAAGTTTATGTCATTAATGGAGCAAAAATGCCAAAAATTAACTGATTCAAACTGTTCAAATGTTCAGATTGCTGCTGATCTGTCCCATATAAACTGACCACATTCACTTAATAAAAAAGTGATTATTCGAAATGAAAAAATGCAATTTTTAAAACAAGTTTCTCAATTTGTCCACATCCCTCACTTTTTATTGACAATCATGTAACATCTATCACAAATAAACATTTCAATATTTGTCAAACTGTACATGGAGAAGCACAAATCTAAAATGTGTGCTTTACAATTTGCACTTGTGATTGGAGAAATTATTATTAAACCATTGATATTCTTATGTTATTATAAAAGTATTTATTCGAACTTCACCTCCATCCCGTCTTTAAAGAGCATGTCTGCAGGTTTGCTGTCTCACTACAGGAGACTGGAAACTGGCAATAAATGCTGAAAAATCTTTAAATAGATATTGCTGCTTTAAAAATAAACTATATAACTAAGACAAAAGAGACTTAAATCTTTCAGGCCACAGTGAATTTACAAAATTTTCTTCAATAAAATGATGACTGACACCATCCAGTGTTTGTTCCAGTGTGATGGCATGCAGTTAACCTGTATATGCCGACAATAAATGGCAAGATTTGGCTCTGATTTTGATATGTTATTTACAAAACGTGTACAACTGCTGTGAAACTGTATGTACATTTAACAGCTTAAATATCGAATCAGAACACAAATATATTAAAACATAGCAGCACAAACCTCTAATCCATTAACAACACAATCAGAATCAAGATTTCCCCCCTTAAATCATAAACATCTATTGCACTTTTAACATTCATGTGAAGAGAGATTCATACATTTGTCAACATGACATCTGGGCTTAATACAATGTTCATAAACATGCCCAACGTTTCTCATCACCACCTCTTTTCAGTGTCATCTGATTTCTGTGCTGGACAGTCTACGGTTTTTCCGCTGCAGCATATAATTCGTTTATTTTCTCTTGGTACATCTTCACAACAATAGGCCTCCTGAGTTTCATGGTGGGTCCTGTAGAGACAACAAAAGCAGATTAGTTCAAGTTCATTCACTCATTCATTATCCTAGTTCTCCAGACTATCACAGGGCTGACACATAGAGTCAGACAACCATTCATGCTCTCATTTACTCCTATGGGCTATTTGGCGAGTCTATGGACCTCTGGTATTTCTTCAGTAGACAATTGTGAAAAACCTGTCTGGTCAGGGTCAAGGTTCAGAAACTTAAGACAGATTTTTGAGTGGAAGGGGACTTTAAAAAAGTCTGTTCCTCTCCTTCATGTTGCATGTTGTCTCTGCACTAAAAACATTATTATCGAGATTCTAACAACTAAGAGAAATTAACAGATGGCTTTTGGTTTTACTGTCTTTAGCCAAGCATCATCTGTACTGTTTTCTGTAATTTAGACTGTTTAGGACTTTTGAAGGATCCACAGAAACCCTGTGTCATCTCTGTAAAAAATGCTGACTTTGACTATTGATAAAAGTGTGATTTTTCATCTGATTTAAAAATGTCCAAGTTGTACCATAAGGACCTTACCTCAAGTATCTATCAAGACTTGACAAGATCAATCAGAACAAATGTGGCATTTTGCTTTAGTGTACTTAAAATAGTCTTTGTGCACAAATGAGTTAAAGATTCAGATTCAGCTGATCGACATTTAATGGTAATGGATGGACCTGCACTTATATAGCACTTCTCTAATCGCTTTGCGACCAATCAAATCGCTTTACACTACAGACTGCGCTCATTCACCCATTCACACACACATTCATACAGGTGGCAGAGGTTACCCTAAACTGTCCCACATGCCACAATTGGGAATTCATTCACACACCGATGAACGCAGCATCAGGAGCAATTTGGGGTTCAGTATCTTGCTCAAGGGTACTTCAACATGTAGGCTGCCGTGGTCAGGGATCGAACCACTGACCCTCCGATCAGTGGGTAACCGCTCTACCAGCTGAGCCACCTATCGTGTTTTAAAAATAGTTTCATGTTGAGTTTTGTTTATCGAACAAACTTCCTCTGGAATGTTGTCTCGCGTGCGGCACAGTCACAAGACTTTCCTGATTCCGACTTGACCTTGATTTATAAAGTGATATAACTGGATTGACGCCTGGATTGAATACTTCCTTGTTAATAGAGTTGCATGTCGACCTTTGATCCAGTAAGAAGAGGAAGCAAAACAAAATATCTCACCTAGTTCTCCTCCACCCACGGAGAAGTCTCGCTCCAGGATGACCCACTTCTGGACTTTCTGGGCGTTGGACGTTGCTCTGGCGTTGACGCGCTCCATGCCCTCCTGAATGGCTGTGTAGATCGCTGGCTCCTTACTGGCTATGACCTCGGACACCTTGGTCGACTTGATGCCATGCTGCTGGCAGAAACTCAAAACCTCGGGGTTCAGCTCGTCTGTGGGCTCCCCGTTGTCGTCCACGACGCACTGGTGAAACAGCGAGAAGGGTCATTATAGTGTTTGTTTTATTTATTCAGTAGCTGTGAACTGCTGCAGAAATAGAGGCTCGGTTACTTTGAGCGTGAGCAGCATGGACAGGAACTTGAGCCTGTCTCCCAGCAGCATGGCGTTGCTGATGATCGGCACCTCGGACTTCACGGCGTCCTCGATGGGGACGGGAGGGATGTTCTCTCCTCCGGCGGTGATGATCAGTTCTGTCAAAAAAAAACGAGGTGTCGCATGAGCTTTGCCATGAGACAAAACATTTCACTGTGTTGTTTTCACGCTTGGAGCCCTCTAAAGGGAGCACAGCTTACCCTTGATCCTTCCTGTGATGTACAGGTTATCGTTCTGGTCGTGTCTTCCCAGATCTCCAGAGTGCAGCCAGCCGTCCTCGTCGAGAGCCTCGGCTGTTTTGTCCGGCAAGTTCAGGTAGCCCATGAAGACGTGCCGACCCCAGAAACATATCTCCCCACTCCCTTCCTTATCTGGTTTATCCAGTTTCGTCTTGCAGCCGGGCATCACCCTTCCACAGCTGGAGAAGCAAATCAGAAGTCAACAACAGCTGACGCTGATCAAAAGTTACACTAAAACTGCACTCCTACTTTGAATATCGTACACAGATATGAGACATCACAATGTCTGTTACTATGAAAACATTTTTTCAAGGTAAAAAAAAAAAACAAATTTGGGTGATTTGTAAGTATTTAAACTAGCTTGTGACCTCGGATGTCAGCTTGCAAGCCAGCAAAAAAAAAGTTATAATTATAATAACTTAATTTGTATAACACCATTCATGCAAATAAAATCCCAAATACTGTGGAAAAATGTTGCACATTGTCGAAGTGAGGAACCATCTCAAGCTGGTGCAAAACATTTTCACATGATATCAGATGATGTTATTGGAAATAGGATCCGACTTATACCTTTATAATGCCAAGTGCACCTTTTAAAAGAGAACTCCATTGCTTGTGGACTGTTTCCCCTCACCTCTCCATTTTACAATAACATATGGGAAGTCAAAAAGATTTTTAATCTTAGTAAATCTTTTACTTCTGGTTTAACTTGTCTGACTCAAGGTTAACAAAAAAATGATTTAAAAAATGTATGCAGGCGAACCAGAGGTATTGTCTATTTTCATTGGATGTGCTTTTCTTTTTTGTCAAAAAATGGTGCCGACATTACCCATAATGCAACTCTACCACAAACAGAGATGTGGATGTTTAATGCAGCAGATGCGGCCTTGAGCTGCTTTCTGTACAGAGGTCTTGTAAGCTCACATCTTTCTAATGACACACAAACAGATTGTCATCACTTGTAAACAAAAACATGTGGAGTTCCCCTTTAAGGAAGATCTTCACAGGAGAGAAATGGTTTGCTGCTGACCTTGTGATTTGGTAATTGCTGGTTTGGGAGATGGTGTGAGGGCCGGAGCTTTCACTCATGCCGTATAGCTCCAACAAAGGGATGTTGAGGCTCATGAAGTACTCCAGAGTGTCTTTGGTGATGGGGGCAGCGCCCGTGAAGCAGAGCTTGCAGCGGTCCAAACCCAGGCTCTCACGGACCTTCTTAAAGACCAGACTGTTGGCCAACGTGTAGCCCCACGGCACCTGATTCTCCCTGTAGCCCAAAACATAAACATTTAAATCTGTTACATTTTCAGGTTAAAGGTTTTTCGGGGTTTTATTTTATGGAGTTACATAGTACGATTTTACAAAAACAACACACAATCAATTTATTAAATATGACACCGTGCTCTAAATAAATCTGTCAACAGAAACACAAGCCGTTAAAAAAAGTGCTTCACATTAACATTTGAACGCTACCGATATGTTATTTATATATACAACTCTTCCCGACATGTACTTTTACTTGAATATTTTGAGTACATTTTGATGATGATACTTTTGTACTTTTACATCAGTGAACCCTTGAATGAAGGACTTTTACTCGTGAGTAATTTTATAGAGCAGTATGGCTACTTTCACTTAAAGGGATAGTTTGAGAATTTTTTTTTAAACATACTGCAGCAAAGGATGTCTAGTTGCAGACATGCCACATGTCTGCAACAAAACATTATAGCCACCTAATGAAATATGTGTTAAGTTTACCTGGGGGTTACTGAAACTGTTCTGTTCAAAGACACCATACTCCATTGACAAAAACAGTAATTTAAGACCAGTAGACAACTCCAGAATACTACCTTATTCTGCTGTATTTGTCAATGAATTCTGGTTGCTTTGAAGAGAGTATAGATAGCAGCTTTAATCTCCCCCTGCAAGGTTAAGTAGTAAAAGTATTCTCATTGTGGCGAATACTTTTAGATGACTAAAACACTTCTAGCTGCTGCCGCTATCCACAGCAGTACAACGCTTAGCTTCTGTGTCTTACTTCTCTGCAATCCACTGTAGGTAATACACTGACTATAGATAAGTACCTCATACAACCCCGCTTCAAAAAATGTGCACTGTCCCTTTAAGTAAAAGTACTTCTTCCATCACTTCAGCATGATGCCTTGAACAGACAATAACAATAATACAGAGAAAAACTTGTTGTATCACAAATCACCACAGGATAAAAAGATGTACTATTATCACCTCCTGACACATTCTTCCTGAAGTCTAACAAAGGGTCTTTGCTGCTGTCTCACCCGTTCATGACACTGTAGTTGTACTGCAGGCCTATGGACTTGGCCCAGCCCGCCACTGTCCTTCTCATCGGGGATGCCTTGGCACCGACAGTCTTCATCTTCTCCTGAATCTTCTCCCACACACGAGGAACCCCCAGGAAACAAGTCGGCCGAGCCTCTTTCATTGTGTTTACTAAGGAGCCCTGGAAAAATGCATGTGGTTTATAGTCAAAATTGAAAAAAACCTTTACTATAATTTCTCTGTTTTTACAACAGAAGGTGTTCTGGTGTACCTTTAGGGCATCTGGCTCTGCAAAGTAGGTGGTCATGGCAAAAGTGACAGGCATCCACATGTCACACAGCTGGGCGGCCACGTGGCTCAGCGGCAGGAAACTGATCACCACCTCCTCGACATATTTCACATCTAGCATGGAAGCAGCGATGCGGCTCGTCCATGTCAGCTGCACATTGAAGTAGTAGAGGAGTCATCAGAGAGTTTTCTTATTTAAATTACCTTCATGAGACGTTGGTGAAGTCTTTTTTCAATTTAGTCGAATCAGGTACCAAGTGGACAATGTAGAGGAGGCCACAACTTGGTTAGCTGTGATCTTTACGTCCTTTCAATCCCCTTTACTGCCAGATTTCGGGCAGTAAAGGGGATTGAAAGGAAAAACAAACTCTCCCAAAGATTCTGAGTAAGACAGGAAAACTGTGAATTTTGAAACAAAAGGGTTTTAGTACTATTTGATGTGTTAGCAACAAATGTAAACCGCTTTTGGAGTTCACCAGGGCTCTAGGTTGGATCCTCTTCTTCTTTATTGGATGTTGTTATATTTTTTGTTATGGCTCCAAAAATTCTGATTTAGGAAGGATTTACTTATTTATTTTTTCGTCTTACAATTTTTCTAAAAATGTGTCATGTCTTTTGACTACTGGTATTTGACTATTGCATTTAATTGCAGTGCCAACTCCTCATGCAGTACAAGTTGTTTTCTACCTTATGTGATCATAATCACCATTTTGTATTTATTTATTTTTCCGAAAATCTTTCAAATTCAAAAAGTCTAAACCTGCCCGAATTGTCTAAATGAAAGGATTAAAGCTGAAGTGATTATTTAACTTATTGATCCACATAGAAAATAATATTTTATTTACTTATTGTAAAATAATATTTTAATAATTTATTAATTGATCCAGTCATTTTTCAAACAAAAAGTCAAGAAATGCCAGACTTTCTCTGGTTCTAGTTTCTCAGATGAGAGGAGTTACTGCTTGTCTTTGTCATAAATCATTGTATACTGAACATCTTTGACCTTTGGACCTTTGGTGGAACAAAAACGATGATTGGAAAACAAAAAAAGCAAAAAAAAAAAAAAAAGGAAGTTATATTGTCCAGATAACTCACGTTGTCATGGCTCAACATGACTCCTTTGGGGTTGCCGGTGGTTCCAGAGGTATAGATGAGCGTGCAGCACTCGTTAGCCCGAAGACTTTCAGTCACAGCATTCAGCTCCTCGTCGGACACCTCCTCTCCCAGCTTCATGAACTCTGCCCACTACACAGATACAGAGATTATCACTTAGTGCATCTAAATCCAAACAAGTATCAAGTAAGAAAGATAATAATTTTGCATTAAATAGGTCAATGGTGCAACTGCTGTCATCGCATAAAGTATAATATCATATTTTTTACTCTGCTTTGTCAATATGTTTGCTGAGTGAACTTACTGTATACAGAAATGGTAATTTCTGCTTCAGCTCGCCTTTATACTGAACGATGGCTTTCAGATGAGGCAGTTGATCTTTAATCTGTTGGAAAAGACAAATTAAAATGTGAGGACTGTTTTTTTCTATTTTTTCGCTAAAAGTTATTGCTAGGACTCTAACTGAAAAAGCTCCTGACCTGCAGGATTTTGTCGAGCTGTTTCTGGTTCTCCACAACCAGGATGTTGGCCTCACAGCTGTCAGCCACATACTGACAGGCTTCGGGCGAGTTGGTAGTATAAATTCCAGTTGCCAAACCACTAAAAACAGATTCAGAAGAGTAAAAAGCTCTGTTGAATGCACACATGTCCTCACATAATTCACTGTGAATTTTATACACTTCTTCACAGCTGTTATCACAAATAATTACACACATTTTTTCCAGCAAAAAAAAAAAAAAAATCAAGAGATCAACAATGACTCACAAGCATAAAACAGATAACACAAGATATGCCAGATAATTTAAGCTACAAAACAAGCTTAATGACATTTTAAAACCAACTTTGGTGTTTCTACAGTCACTTTCATATGCTGCTTTTGTTTTACTGGATATCTCATCTGCAGAAGAAATTAAAGTAAAATAGCCGGGTTTTTTTATTATTTATATATAAAAACTTTTGGGTACAGCAAATTCAAGTCTTTGAATATGTGCAACAACTTCCTAATGTATCTGTTACTGTAGGGTACAAATTTTGCACTGATAAAAAAATTGCGGAAACTTTAAATGGGTACTGTCCAAACAGGTTTGTGAAGAGACACAGAGATCAAGTTTGAGATAAGCATGGACAGAAAAAAAAATGTGTATCAGGTGAAACAATGTCTCATCTCTACAAGTTCACAAGCGGAATTTTATCTAGCTTCTTAAAGCTGGAGTATGCAGTTTTAGTGACAACAACAAAGCCAGAATTTAAGAATACAGCTCTCCTCCTGCAGCTCTCCCTTCTTTTTCCGAAGCTCTTCACACCAGACGAGCACATTTCAATCATCTGCACCCTGATGGTGATTCTGACAGTGTTTTTTATGTGGCAGTTGTATGAAAACTGCCTGTTTTTTTTCTACAGACTTGTAAAGCCCCTTGAGATGATTGATTGTGTTCTTGCTGGCTACACTTATATGAACTTAAATTACAGTTAGCAGAAGGCTCAAGTATTAGCAGCATTTTCTCTCAATCTCTACAACTTTTTATTTCATTGATACGTTTTATTGTGTTTATTGTTAGTCTATTTTTGATTTTCTTCCTTTTTTGGCCTTTTTTACATCAGGAGTTCTTCTGATAAAATGCATTTGTGGAACAGCCAATAGAAATCCTCTCTCTCTCTCTGAAATGACCTGTGATTGGCCAGAGTCTTATGACACGGACTAGATTGTCTAAATACAAAAAACAGAACCAAAAGGAGGTGCACAAATCCAGTTTTCTCTCAAACATGCAGCTGTAGTTGTGCTCAATGACAAACTATTTCTATGTTATTTTATACGTCTGCTGTTTTGCTAAGATTTGATAAATAGATGTGTGTCTCTGGATTTAATTCCAGCAATCAAAGACTTATTTCCACCCAATTTTTTTGTATGTAATCTTACCCGGCAAAGATGCAGCCGACGTCTGAGATGAACCACTCGGGGGAATTAAATCCCAGAATCCCCACACCATGGTACCGCTCCAGCCCCAACTAAAAGAAGACAAGTTCATTTATTTTTTTAACAGAGCATGTATCTTTAATGACACAGCAGCACAGTGCCTCCATTACTCTTGACCTACATCTCGTTTGAGGAGGCAAACATGCCTGTATGAAACAGGAGACGTAACACAAGATGTGAATTTCACACACCCAGGTGTTCATTTTCAGCAGGCCGTTCTCACACCATGGAGGCTTTACAGGTGCCAACAGGAAGTTTTGTGAAGTCTGTTATTCCTCGAATATAGTTCACGTGCATGCTACAGTAGTTCCTCAATTGAAACAAAAACTTCTGCTTGACTAAACAGTCCAGGTAGAAAGTCAGAGCTGCTGTAGTGAAATGTTTTAGCCGTCATTTTAGCATTAAGGGTTGTTGCGGGGCTTCATATTCATATCGGGTGCAGAATTTGTAGCATGTTTTCTTTCCTATTTCCCTCACTTTAAGGAGAATAATCATCCTAATCATACAGACACAAGCGAGACCTTTTTACAGGCCAATAGGTGACAGGTATATTTGCTGAAGACCAGGCTGAAACCAAAAAGGCCCTGAGGCAACAAGAAGTAAACCTGCCAACAGTCTGGGAAACAGCACAGTTAACTATCTGTCTCGAGGTTGTTAAATAAATCAATAACTAAGATTACCTTATGGAAAGAGTTTCAACAGTTTGTATAAAAAGTTGCCTCAAAACTAAAAAAAATACTCTGTTACAATTAAAAGTCCTGCATTTAAGTATTACCATAGAAATATAAGTATTCATTATGCAGAATAGTCTATTTCAGGAATATTTATTATATTATTGCTTATAATCAGTAATGCATTAATGTTTTTATCACTTTAATATTGCAGCTGGTAAAAGTGGAACTTTTTTTTTTTTACTACATATATAGTGCTGTGTAGCTTAATCTATAATAAAACAACATAATTTATTACTTTACGATATTTATTTTGTATTAATAATTAAAAAAAGTAAACTAAAAAAGTAAAAAGTAGCAGAAAATGGAAATGCTCACGTTAAATATAAATACTAATATATATTGTACATTACATGTGATTTATATCACAAAACACATGTAATATGTATATTATAATATAAAACGTACTTTGTACTTTACTGTACTGTAACTGATATAAGAGATAAGAATAAGAGATGTAGGTATAAATATGTTTTCAATTAATGTATAACTTATTGTAAGATAAAGATTAGTGTTAATATATTAGAATAAGTCTAATTAAATGAATTATTGTAAATTAATTATGTGGGCTTGCATCAATAAATAAGCTAGATAAATTACTAAATAAATAAATAGTTAACTATTACTAATTACAGAGAAGGGGTGGGATTAAATAAATTGTAGTTCTTCCCACTCCTTTTTTAATATGTATGCTAATGTTGGCTTTTTTTTTTTTTTGCTTTATTTATTTTTTTGCATGCATTTCTTTGTCTGTATGCAGTTGTATGATGCTTTTCTATTTAAAAATAAATAAATAATTTATTAGCATTTAAAAAAACATTTTTTTTTTATTTAGACATTCAAAATAAACGTTTCAATCAATCAATTAAAAATGTATAAATACTTCAAAATTACTATTAAAGTATTTAAATGTACAAGAGATAGAAAAACAAACTTTCCCTCTGTCTAAATATTTCCCGACCACACCATAATGATAGTTTCGTGTACATTAAAATGCAAACAAACCTTGAGGAAACTTTTAGCCGCTGCACAGCACTGCTCAAAGTACTGCCTCCAAGTCTGGAACTCCCAGTGGCCGTCTTTTTTGGTAGCCAAGGCTGGATGGTCCCCGTACTTCTCCACCGTCTCCACGAACAGCTGATGGATGGTCACTGGAGTCTCCGAGGCCGGACCCGAGCCCTCCATCCTCAGCCGGACCGCCTTGTCTCTGCTGGTGCTCCATAGCTGGTCGGCCGGGGCCAGAGATGCCGGAGCCCTCGCAGTCGGGAAGGGAACTGCCTCGGGCTCTACGAGTTTGGGACAACAGGGGCAGCCCGCCATTAATGACAAGACAAGTTCAGGAGACAGGAGACACAGTGAGCTTTAGAGGAAAAGTCAGCTGTGTGAGACGACTGCAAACATCTCTGCACTACCCCTGTGGGTTTCCTGCACCTGATGTGTCATAGCAACATGATTTGCAGGTTGTGCTGAGGGACAGGGGAAGTCTCAGTTGACACCTGAGACATAACAGGTATGTCAGTAATAACCGACCAATCAGGTTTGGCAAGGTTAGTGTATACTTGAGTTCAAAACATTAAAGAACACAGACACAATAATGTTTGTATAGCCAAAAAAAGAGCAGATAAAATCATCAATCAGCCATTCCCTTTATGTTATTTTTCTTTTGTTGTACTTTAATGAACAACAAAGTAATTTTAACTGGTAATAAAAGTCTCACTTTAACACTGATGGCCTTATATGACCTATAGTATGCAAATGAATGGAGATAGTCTTTTTCCACTCTTAATTACTGTCACCGAGTCCTATTCACAGCTCTATTTTTTTCCCCACACATAAACAAGTTTACCAGAACAGCGTTTAATCACTTTAATGAATAAATGAATGAACTTTATTTATAGAGCATAATAAAACAAACAAGAATATCAGTGTCCAAAAAGGATTTTTTTTGTCTGTATGCAATTGTATGATCATTTTGCTTTTCTGTTTTTCTTTTTTCTATTTGCATTAAAATATTTAAATGTACATATTCAAAATAACCTCTTCAATCAATCAATTAAAAAAGTATAAATACTATAAAATTGTACTTAAATTTGCTTTTTTTTCCCAATTAAAACCTTGAAGCCAAAACCTGTCATGTGAAAACCAAACGTCCTGGATTTTATTAATTAAACCACACAACAGTATATTAAGTAGTTCAAATTTATAGTATTATACTCCTTATATAAATGCATCAATAATAATAACAATCCAATAATATATTTAGAATATATAACAATAAAAATCTGACAATCTGAGTACTTTTACTTTTGATACTTTAACTTTACTACTTTAAACTTTAACTTTGACTTTTTTGATACTTTAACTTTGATAATTTAAGTATCAAAAGTAAAAGTACTCAGATTGTCATTGTTTGAGCATCAAAATGTACTTAAAGTCTTTAAGTACATTTTGATGCTGGTACTTTTGTACTTTTACTTCAGTGAGTTTTGAATGCAGGACTTTTACTTGTAGTGGAGTAATTTCAGTGTGGTATTAGTACTTTTACTCAAGTAAGGGATCTGAATACTTTACTTCCACCACTGCTTATATTTATATTGTTTATGCTGCATATCTTCTCACGTTTATGTCTACATTTTAATATAGTGTCTTTCAAAGTAAAGCACTTTGAGTTTACATGTAATGAACTGTGCTACTGTATAAAAATTGCCACTATTTCTTGTCTTCTCAGATTTGTCTGGGAGCCTTTGGGAACCATTCTGCTCTACAATCAACAGAATCTTTTTTTTTCAGAAAGTTTCCCCTTTGGCACAGTTTTTCACATCAGATTAGCCTCTTACCTTCTGAAAGTCCCTCAGTGTCTCTCTGCAGCTCAGACGTTTGTCCATTGGGGATGTGAGTCTGTGCCTTCTGGGCAGAGATGCTGCAGATAAACATACCAAGTTTAAAAACAAATAGTGATAAGTGGATCATTTGCAGTGGTGGAACAACTATTCAGATGTAAAAGTACTAATACCACGGTGTGAAATCACTCCACTACAAGTAAAAGTCCTGCATTCAAAACAAGTAAAAGTGCATCAAAGTGCAAAGTAGCATCAAAACGTAATTAAAGTATCAAAAGTAAAATGCAGAATGGCCCCTATCAAATATATTTAAACTATATTATTAGTCTATTTGTATTGATGCATTAATGTTAGCAGCATTTATAGGGATAGGGCTAACTTTAACTACTTAATATTCTGTTATGAGGTTTAATTTAACTTTAAATGTATCATGTTTTTTATGTTAAATCTCAACCTGATTAGTAACTAAAGCTGGCAGCTAAATGTAGTGGAGTAAAAAGTACAATATTTACCTCTAAAATGTAGTGGAGTAGAAGTATAAAAGTTAGATAAATGGAAATATTCAAGTAAAGTACAAGTACTAGAGTAAATGTACTTCATTACATTCCACCACTGATCATTTGTTTGCCAATAAATGCATTTTTTTAAACATACCTCTCAGCAACACCATTGCTCTTTATCAAACCCTCCTGGATGCTCATCTTGTATTTGCTGCAATAAAAAAGACAAAAATTATCTTTAAAAGTTCTTTTTCAGATATCTCCTGCTGAAGACCCTCCACACAGATAAGATAATCTGTTATGACACCACTGCTCGGGTCATTTATACTCGACTGACTATTGCCAAAGTCATTGCAACAGGTCAGAGCAAATGACCGCCATCGATAAATGTTGTAACTCTGATATTGTGTCAGAAAGCATGGCAGGATTACAGCCATTCACCAATAATGCACTTTGACGCAGAAAATAACAATTGACACACAAGTATTTTTTACAACTATTGTCACCTTTCACCTTTTTTAACCTTTGTACCTGTATATTATACTTATTGTGTACTGTATGTAGTACATTTAACAGATTCCCGTTTCGATCCTTGTATATTTCATAGTGTAATTTAAGGTTACAATGACGGTTATCATAAGATAACTTATCCCTTTATAAGGGGATATTTTCAGTGTAAGAGCAGAGAAAAAAGTGTACAGCAAAGATAGAAAGAATCATCAATAACAATCAATAGAAACAAGCAATAATAACAAGAAATATAAAAGTATTCCTGACAGACTCGTCAACTTTATTTGTTTATTTCTAAAGAGAGATTTAAGGTCCTGCTCCTTTTTTTCTCCTAATTAATTTTGCTTTATTATTTATTTTCAAAAGGGAGAATTTTTACACATTCTTCCATTAAAAAAATTAATTCAAATTTCTTCTTTTCTGTTTTCTTTCCTTTAAGGGCCAATGTAACTGATAGCAATAATATTTATTAATTAAGTAATATTACACTCAATCTATTTATCACATTTACTGCCTCATGTTATTCCTAATTTTATATTAAATTAAGACTTCTTTTGTGTGATTTTTTTTCCTTTTCTGTCTTAGATTTATTCAGATTTTTTTTGCTTCCATGTAATTATTGTGCATATGATAAATAAAGTCAAATAAACCAACATTTCAGGCAGTTTCAGGCTGTATTTAAGTTAGAAGAACCATAAATACTGCTTGGCTGCCTTGACTCTTGCTGCAGGAGGTGAAATATCGCCATCCAGTGTGTGAACGATTCAACTGCTGCGTCTTAGGGTCAAAGTTTTAGTAGAAAATAGTCCCAAATAGAACAATTTTAAAAATGATTTATCATCAAAATAGTATATTGTATATAACTACTGTTGTTTTAAGACTTAAGCAGCATTTTAATGTTACAGCTGGAGGAGGTGTAGCACTTTTTTATTACTTTATATACCGCCGGATAGTTAAATCTATAGCACAGTTTCATATTTTATAAATTGATCAAATATTTTGTTTGTAAAGTCTTACTACTCCAAATAAATGTAGTAAAAATTATACTTTTTCTCTCTGAAATGCAGCCAAGTCGACATAGCAGTACATAAAGTAGTATAAAATTTAAATACTCAAGTAAAAGTACCTCAAAATTGTACTTAATTAGGAGTACTTGAGTAAAATAACATTTACTGATATATGTCACGATACATTTGTAATAAAATCATATTACATTAAGATATGTGAACCCAGCACACTCTCAGTCTGACCTCTAGTTTTTCAGATAACTTTGGTCAAAATTTTCTGGACCAAAGTTCATACATCTTACAAAACTACAGTGTGGCAATATGAAGTGGCAAAAGAAAGGTCTTTGCTCTGGATTATGCAAATAAAGTGCCCTGTAATGCATAAAAGTAGATTTAAGTCACATTAATCACTCAGATTTGCAAATTTTTGATGTTTTACCTTTGAAGAAAACTGTGTTAATTGAATCTTCTAGTGAAAAAAAAAAGTCCTATAAAGTCCAGAGTGGTAGCAGATGCTGAGATGTAATGTCAGTATGTAAAGGTGACATCCAGCAGAAGACAACTCCTGTTTGCACACGTTTGTTTAGCTTTTCATTGGAACCAATCACTGCGGAGGGGGATTTAAAGACTGCCTGCCTCTCTGTTGACAAAACAACTAGAGAGTCATGCAGCCTCAAACAGAGCTACCTCCATCTCTTGAGTCAGATGTTTGTCTTAAACATATTTTAACAGACATTTTATTTAACAGAAGAGTAGAAAATCCAGTTTTCATCAATCAACACGTCAACAAGTACACAAAAACCTGCATGGTGGTACATTTTACTACAAATATTTAAACTGTGAGAATAACTTTTTGTATTCTGCGATTAAAAATGAAGCAAACTTTGAGCTGTCACAAGCAGTGGTGGAAGTACATTTACACAAGTACTCTACTGAAATACTCCACTACATTTAGCTGACAGCTTCTGTTACTTTTCAGGTTGAGATTTAATACGAAAAACATGAAATACATTAAAATGATTATGCATTTTTATAAATTAAACCTCATAACAGTACATATAAAGTAGTTGAAATTAGAACTAATGTAATGACAGTAAAATGCTGCTTAAATAAATGCATTATTAATAATAATAGTAATAATAATAATAATATTTGTAATCCAAATGTGGCAATTCTGCATAACAAGTACACTACCACACTACTAAGTACAATTTGGAGGTACTTTACTTGAGTATTTCCATTTTATGTAACTTTATACTTCTACTCCACTACATTTTAAATGTAGTGGAGTAGAAATATTGTACTTTTTACTCCACTACATTTAGCCGCCAGCTTTAGCTATTTTTCAGGTCCAGATTTAAAATAAAAAACAAGAGAAATTTAAAGTTAAATTCAACCTTATAACAGTATATTAAGTAGTTAAAATTAGCCATATCCCTATAAAAGCTGCCTTCATTAATGCATCAATACAAATAAACTAATTTTAAATATATTTGATAGGGGCCATTCTGCATAACAAGTAATTTTACTTTTGATACTTTAAGTACGTTTCGATGCTGATACTTTTGTACTTTTACTAAAGTAAGTAAGACTTTTTTAAAATCATGTAGAGCAGGGATGGGCAACTGGAGGTCCGGGGGCCGCATACAGCCCACACCCTCGCTTGAAGTGGCCCTCAGTACAACTACATGCATTTGAGCATGAAATTTGAAAAGTGCAGGGTAAAAATGCACAAAATTACTTCTTGCAATTAATATTAGTCTGCTGTTCTTGCATTGAAAAAAAAATCACAGTAAGTGGTTATTTTTTATTTGCTTCAAACCTTTTGTATTCCTATTTATACTGTTATACATGCATTTGAGCATGAAAGATGTTAAGTTACTGCACTGTAAACATATTTAAAATTGCAGTTTTATCATATCTGGTTAAGTGCACTGTCCTATAAATTGTGGCCCCCTCTAGCATTTAAGTTGCCCATCCCTAATGTAGAGTATTTTCACAGTGTAGTATTAGTACTTTTACTGAATTAGTACTACTGAATTAAGGGATCTTCTACCACCACTGGGCACAAAGAATTTCTTTGTGCATCATCCTCATGCTGTTACCAGAGCAACATATGACAACAAAAATACACACATATAAAACTTCAACACATGGTAGCATCTAAAGAAAAAAAGTTCCTACCTTCTTGTGTGACAGAGCTGGTTGATGGTAGCTGTCAGGAGCAGGACAGACCTGGATCAACCTTTGCCCGGGGCAGGTGCTCGACTGTTGCCCCTTGTAGGAAATTATCAGTCCTTTAGAGGACTTGCATGAACGCACGCTGGTTTCCCCTTTCACAATCCTCTAAACACCTGCTGTTGACGCCGTGCTGTTAAAGATCCACCCACAAGGCTGACCAATGTTTGCAGCTCCTCAAGGTGATGTTGACCTGGAACCTGGCATACAAACAGTCTGAACCTGCTTTGTTTATAATAATACACTCATAGACAACTTTAGGTGTTGGCGACAGGCAAACGCATTCGGCTGTTTGAAGCTTGAGCTGCTTCGGGGAGACTTTTATCATCTAAAATCGACCCTTTGAAGACAAGTCTTTATCAGAGATGCATGAAAAGGCTTGTCAGAGAAATAATGATAAACACAGATAAGTCCTCTCAGGTTTATGAGGAAAGATGAGACTTTGAACCATAAAAATTGTTATTCAATAGTTGAACAAAACTTGTGCAACTCTGACTTTTTTTCTACCAGATTGACACATCAAGAGACAAGTGTCAAGATGTTGAAAATGCATGCTTAAATGCACGAAATATCAGTGATATTTACCCAATATCGTGTTGCAGAGGCTTAATTTTCTTTTAAAAAAAGGTGTTTTATTCTTCCACTTTTGTTATCTAGATCTTATTATTATATGTGATCGGTACACGGTGCATGAGGAAAATAAGTAAGAGACAATGGGTCTCATGCAAGATTTTTTTTCTTTCTCTTTCTCTATAATTTATAATGTATATAAGGTTTTTTATACTCAAAATGGCTTTTCAGTGATCAAACGGATAATCCACTGGTGGATTAGTCCCACAACAAGTCTTGATCAATTGTAGAAGCCACTTAAGAATCTTTTTATTAGAAGAAACTTCATGGAAACAGTTTAAAATCAGGTTTACACGATGAACATCCTACACTCAAGAAAAATATTGCTGCCGCTTTAGATCTTTGTTTCTAGTCATCCAACTCAAGAATGGAGAACCAAAGTTAATTTAAGAACAGTCCATAACTCTACCTCTGGAAAAGAATAAAGCATGTAGCTTCTTTGAAGAGACACTACAGGAAAAAACATTGTTTGTTCAGACTAGTGGAATAAAGACATCCACAATACACATTCAGGGTGTTTATTTTATTACATTTTGACCATTTGTGTCTGTAGATTTCTCCTAAATTCATCAAAATCGATAATAATAATGTCTCATTTGCATACTCAAATGTTAAATTTCAATTTCAAATGTAAGTAATCCTTTTATGATGATATTTATTAATTAACTTTGTACCCTAGTCACCTGTACTGTCTCTCCTGTGTTGTTCTGTTCCATGAGAGCTACGTATGCACACATTGTTCAAACAATAACAACGTCATTACTCAATATTATTGTTGTATTTTGCTACTATATTTTGAAATATATGCCAGGGAATGGAAGGCCTTGTTTTATAATATATTTTTTTTTTTTTGTGTTTTGATATTCTTTATATTTGCTTCTTACTTCTTACTAAATTTACAAAGATATTGCAGAAAAAAAAGGTCCAAAAATCGAACTTATGTGCCAGTAGTTACAACCCTTGTTTCCTGTTTTTTGCTGAGCTACGTGTTTCTGTGTGTGTTTGTCTGATAGCCGTGTTCAAGGAGGTGTTTAATAAGTAAATATAGAGGAAAGTTCAGCCCTCTGTTCTCAGCTGACACACAGTTACCTTGCTCACGAGCACCGAGGTCACTGAATCGTACCACTCAGTCACACCACATCTGTCCAGACTCTCTGGGCACGAGCCATCTGCAGAGGTTATGAGTGGTCAGTGAGAGGATTAATCAATGTCAGCAATACTAAAAACACGTCACAGACAACTGAACTGCACACACGTAACATAACACACACATAAATATTGTGTCATGTGCCTTAACACAGTGTTCTCAGTGTGAAAATGCTTTAAAAAAAATGTAAATATTGAATATGTACTTTCTTAACAATCAGCAATAAAGAAACAATTTTAATCAAATTTTACAAAGTAAAAATCTGTTCATTTGATTTCTTTTTTATTATTTACATTATTTTACTCATTTATTTTATTGTAATTATGCCATACAAATTTCCTATAATTTATTTGCTATTTAATTACTATATTTTTTCATCCCTCGTATCAGTTATATTTTTTAAATTTAAATTATTTGATAACATTTTATTGTATTTATGCCATACAAATTTCCTATAATTTATTTGCTATTTTAACACTATATTTTTTCATCCCTTGTATCAGTTATATTTTTTTACATTTAAATTATTTGATAACATTTTATTGTATTTATGCCATACACATTTCCTATAATTTATTTGCTATTTAATTACTATATTTTTCCATCCCTCGTATCAGTTGTATTTTTTTAAAATTTAAGTTAATTGATCAAATTTTATTGTATTTATGCCATGAAAATTTCCTATAATTTATCCCAATTTTATTACTATATTTTTTCATCCCTTATATCAGTTGTATTTATTTTTTTTTAATTATTTGATCAAATTTTATTGTATTTATGCCATACAATTTACAATATTACATTTCTTTTTATTTGCTCTTTTATTTTTTATATAATTTCCCCCTCATCAATTTTTTTTGTTTGGCCTTTTTATTCATTTTATCTAGTTATTTGTCTAGCTTTAATAGTTTATTTTGTGGTTTTATTATTATTAACTGGATCTCTATTTCACCACCTAATTCGAGTAGAATGTAGAAATGTAAATTTGTTTTTTTAATGACAAAAAACTACTTATCTGTATTATCTGCAGGCAGGAATATGTTGTTCTTACTCACTGTAGATGCTAAACAAGATAAGGTTAAATTAAAGAACTAAGTTTTCAGCTTTCCATATTCGAAATAGTGTCTTTATTTGAAGCCGTATGAAACATAACGTCTTTATTTTTACATATGTAGAAATCAACATATTTACATGTCATATTTTTGCACTGTGAAGTGAGTTTTGTACAGAATGATTAGATGAGAATATGAACTACACACATCTTATTATATCATGCCGTGCTTGTGGGTTTAAAAAACATGAAAGTAGCCCGAAAGGATGAAAAAAGACACATTGACAGACAAATAAACCCATTATCCTGGTGGCCACGTCATCTGTCTTCCCCCCAGGACGTGAATGTGAAGGTGGTTAACAGACTGAGCGCCGTGCTTCCCGTCGTTGATCACTGCAGAGTGCGAAAAACATACCCGGATTTCAACGTGTTAGTAAATAAACAGCCTGTATTTTCACATATATGCCTATAATCACATTACTGTTACTTACCCACTCTGTATCCATTCGTCAGAGATTCTTGCTTTGCCACATTTTTGGCAACAACCAACAAATGTCCTAAGAGCTGAAAGTTGAAAAAAACAAACAGATGAAGACTTGATTTTCATTGCATGCATACACATTATTTAATAATAATTAACTTTTCAAAGATTAAAATCTAGAAATGGACTGCCTATGACCCAGAAAACCAGGGTTTATTACTTGTTTCAATCCTTATCGCTTCTTTCTGAATGTATTTTATTGTTTAATTTGCCTCTAAAATGTAGTGGAGTAGAAGTATAAAGTTACAATAAATGGAAATACTAAAGTAAAGTACAACTAACTGAAAATTGAAGTTAAATACTAGTATTTATCTGCTCTCTTATCCAATAAACTCCATTAAAATAACATCATGTAAATCCCCTTTCAATTTAATTCCTAACTATTGATGATTTTGGATGGTTTCAAGTTGAGGCAGTGAGATACTGTCCTGTCTCTCTGCTCACTCTAAATATGTCCTAAAGGCTGCAGATGGCAAATAGATTTAATGTGCACAACAACTTGCCCATTAGATAAACTGGGCACTCGCTGAACAGAGTTTGCATGTCCTTAGTCTTTGTTTGAGGACTTCTATAAAGGAAGAGGAAGTCTATAGAAATGTAAAGTAAGGAGGACAACAAAAGTGCTGCAGGTAAACAAAATAAATTGAAGAAAGGTTTATTTGGGTCTATATTCTCAGTGGTTTGGGCAAGGCTCGATATTTCAATTAAAGGAAACTAAATGCAACACACAATTCTATTTTAGATGCTTCCAACTTTGTGCTGACAAAGTCTATGTGTTGGAAATCAAAGGATTATTGGTATGATATGTGCATCTATGCTGTATGAATGTGAATATGTTTGTCTTGCCCACTCCCACACCTCAAAACCCCCTAAAAGAATCAACAAGAAAATAAAAACGATAAACAAACATACCTCAGCATCATCATCTTTGGCCTCACTTATTCTGGGAATGGGGAGTCTTGGAATAACCAGGAAATGAACAGGGGCTTGTGGGTTGACATCCCTGAATGCCAAACACTGATAAAAACACAAAAACAACGTGTAAGTGTTGGATTGCACAACTTTAACTCATCATGATGTGTCTCTGGCCTCCACGTGTCATAAGATGACATGATTTGAAGGAGGTTGTTTGTTTACCTTGTCATCTTCGTAAATTATATCTGCAGGGATGCTTTTGTCAATCACTTTGGAGAAGATGGTTGGAGCTGGGGAGCCATACTTCTTGCTGGCCTCCTCTGCCAGCCTCACCTCATCACTTTTGGTGCACAGCTGTCTCTGTGGGTCCAAGAGAAACACATAGTCACACTGTTAAAATAATCGCCTAAGTCATTTTTTGTCAAAATTGGTTGTTTTGCCTAAATCATCTCCTCATGACGTCGGCCACCTATGGTAAAATCGCCTACATCCTCAGTTGATCAGATCATGTGATTTTACCCCTTTAAGATAATGGCCTATGTCAAGTGTGTGACTTAAGCGGATTTATTATGCCTAAGTCAAAATAAAATGTGACTTAGGCATTTTTTTGGACATGCCTTTGTGACTTAAGCAAGATATGGTAACACTTTATTTTGAAGGTGTCTACATAAGAGTGACATGAGCGTGTCATAAACATGACATGGGATGTGTCATGAACATTAATGACACTTTGAAGTAACATTAATGCTCATGTTACTTGTCATGTCATGTTTCTGACAGGCTTGTGTCACTCTTATGTAGACACCTTCAAAATAAAGTGTTACCATATCTTGCTTAAGTCACAAAAGCATGTTCAAAAAATTGCCTAAGTCATTTATTTCTCTTAAGTTACATAATTTACACACAGTGTTATTACTATGCCAATAGCCATCCTTTGTTACATCCTTTTTGAGTGAAATGATCAATAAATGCCAAATGTTACACTTTTGGTGAAGTTTTTTGTGTTTCCTGCAAAACTTGAAAAAATGAGTTAGGCGATTATTTTAACAGGGTGACAACATGAGACAGAATAAGATAATAGCTGAGCTGATAACTGCTGCTAGCATACAAACAAAACAGCACAATAAACCGAACCTCTTGGTGGTGGGACACTGCAGGTTCCCTACAGCCACCAGAGCTGCTTGGGTTGTTGTTGTCAACATGCTCAGCTGTAGTAAACGAAAACAAAATGCTTATGAGAATAATTATTTTTAGAGGAGCTACCTCGGCCCAACAAACACGCTGCAATCGGTTGAGATGAGCCGTTCTGGTCCCGATTAACTGCGTCCGCAAAATCTGACGTAAATACATAGCTAGTTAACTAGCTATTGTAGTGTTTGCGAAGTAAATATTTCAGTTTTTAGTTTGTTTTTGACACAACAACACTGCACAGTCCAGAAATCCTGTTCAAAGACGAAAACTCTGTACTGCACGTTGATGTTGCCTTCACGTACTCCCTTGTAACTTGTTCTGTATCATGTCTTGATCCTATTCTTGATTTACAAGAGAAACAAGAAGCCGTAACAGAAGTATAAAATTAATATTTTACCAGAAGTAACCGTTATAGCAGTACTGTGGCATAGATGTGCATTTATATATGGGTAACTTGATTAAAATAGTTGGGATCAGATGTAAAAATGAGCTTTGAGTGCAAAATCATCATGTACTGACCAAAAAAAATTGACTTTCTCCTCCATCATTTATTAGACATGACTTAATTACGCAATGTCACCATTTATATATATGTTAGTCTACATTAAGCTTCTTTAAGTCCTATTATTTCAATGATAATGTTAGGCTAAAGTCACATTTACGACTTTTAAAAATGCGTCAAAAGGGGGCGTGTTCAACGGTTTAGGGTTGCTTCAAGAGCGTCAACGTTCGTTGATGCTAACTGTGAGTGTACATACACGCGTAAGCCATATAATATTGCATTAAACTGACTGATAAGTTTGACGTGTGTTAGTTATTATACAAATGTAGATGTTTGGACAAAGGAAACATTGTCGAATATTGTGATTTATTTATTTTTATTATGATTTTTTGGTGCAGTAGGGGGCGCTGTTGTGGGAGACTGTTAGTGTATGTGTCAACGGAAGGACAAGTCAGAGGAGAAAACATGGCGTCTCGCACACGGCTGCCCTTGCTGTTCCCTAAAAACTTGCCGGCATTTAGACACCAAAAGCTTTCCCACACCGAGGCTGCGGCCAAGCAGCCTGCATACCCCCCTATCATCGCCTCTCTGACGGCTAAAAGCAGATCCGCCCGGCAGCGGCAGGTCGCTGAGCACGTGGAGAAGATATGCGGCTCTCCGGTGGAGGAGAAGCTCTCCCTCATCACTCGCCTCCAGCGGATGAAATTCGTTGTTTACCCTCAGACTTTTGCAAGGAACGCCGACAGATGGTACCAGCACTTCACCAAGACTGCGTATATCCCGGGCCTGCCGGAGAAATTCACCCTGAAGCCCGGGGCAGAGAGGGAGGGAGAGGGGCAGGAGGGCTCGCCGCCAGCCGCACATCACACCTCGGTCCCGGGGCTGGACAGTGATGCGTTCGCGGACATCCGCTCTTTGGTCACTCGTGTGATTTTACAGGAGCACTGGCACACACGCAAACCCAAACCTTACCTGTACAAAGCGCAGGAGCAGCTGGTCGGACCTTTCGTGAGAAACCTGGCGACTGAACTTACCCATCATTTGGCTAAATACAACCCACTGTTCCTCCACTCCAGTCTGGGTACGGCTCATTCATACGGGTTCACTGCTTTGCCATCAACTTTGGCACTTTTAAACAGTGTTTTTTTGTTTTTTTTTGTTTTTGTCTTTATTGACAATTAAGAAACATTACAGTCATGAGGTCAGACAAAAAGGGATTACAAGAAATAAATGTCAAGAAACAAAGATCTAATCAGGAGAGTACGAAGTACATAAAGTCTGTGCATTCACTGATAATGATAAAAAAAAAAAACATATAGTTATTAGAAATTAAGGTTATACATCAAATAAATGTCAAGAAACAAAGAACTAATCAGGAGAGTACGAAGTACATAAAGTCTGTGCATTCACTGATAATGATTAAAAAAAAAACATAGTTATTAGAAATCAAGGTTATACATTCATCATGCTGTCATAATATTGAAGAAATAGTTCATTTTTTTTCGTCTTTTACAATTCTGAGAGACTTAAGAAGATAGTTGAATTCAAGTCAAACAGTGGTGGAAAAGTATTCAGATCCCTTATGACGTGAAGACATAAAAATGAAGCAACGTGGACCCTTGTCATCAGCTTCCCTAGAAAGTTCTGGCTTGAAACTCCATACCAGATTTTTTTTTATGATAGTCCGCCAAGTAAAACCGGAGATAATGTCAAATATATTTAGTATAAAAATATAGATCTAGAGATTATCCTCATTTTACCTGTTCTATGTTATTTTTGCAACCTGTATTCATATTCGCAACATGTGCATTTCGGTGTGTGAAACATAATTGTCAAGATCAGATTTTATGTTTCCCTTTGTTTCTTTTGGGTTCAAAATTTAAATCAAGTACGTCAAAGTTAAAAATTAATTATCAGGACATATAGGTGAGCTTGCGCTGAAAAAAACTGATACCAACATGTCATGGTAAAGATGCCATTTAACAGATTTTTAACAGACATAGCTCAAGATTTCAGAGGGTTAAGTAAAAGTACTAATACCACACTTCTAAATAACTCCACTACAAGTAAAAGCCCTGCATTCAAAACTAACTTAAGTAAAAGTGCAAGAGTATCAGCATCAAAATGGACTTAAAGTATCAAAAGTAAAAGTACTAGGGATGCAGGATGGCCTACAATATTGTTGGTTTATTATTGATGCATTTATGTAAGCAGCATTTTATTTTTCTCAATGTAGGGCTGATTGTAAACTACTAATACATTCTTATGAGGTTTAATTTAAAAAAAAAAAGTTGTAAGACAACGCAGCAACCTTTTTTTGCTCACTTTAAAGAATAAAAACATGTATTCAGCATTGAAAGAAAAAGCAAAACTTCTGTTTAAACTCAAGCACCTGAGACCTTTGCACAAAAGAAATACAGTCTAAAATTGTCAAATTTATGATATAAACAAAGATGATCCATGTGTTCAAAGAATAAGTTATCAAGAATACAAATCTGACTGGACAATCGGAGCCTAAAAACTACCAAAAAAGGTCACACATGATGATAACACGTGAACCAAAATCATTAACGGTATCAAATTTCTGATCACAATAGCAGTACTCCAGTAGGTTTATAGAGGATTATTCCACAGACAGAACAGTTTGACCTCTTTAAATCACATTTTCTGTTATTTCATTTCAGATCTTGAGCCCCAGGTGAACTTTTACTGGAGGAGAGGACAGAGAATCATCCCAAAGGGGCACCGGAAAGGCCGGCAAGAGCCAATCAGGTTCCAGATCGATGACCGCCCGCAATGTCAGATCAGGATAACTCAACAACTACCACAGGTAGAGAGACAGAGAGATGTTAGAATATGTCACCAAACTAGATAGAAGCATTTGTGTGATCTATGTTGTAATCACTTTCTGTTTTTGTTGTTTTATTTCTCTTAGTTCGCCCCGCTGGAGGCTTCTTATGCAGCTGAAGTTCCAGAGGTCAAATATGCTCCCAACACAATGCCTCTGTTCAGAAGACAGTACGAAAATAATATATTTACAGGTAACATCCGCTGTGTCTTACTCCTGCCTGATAACATCACTTTACAGAAGCCCAAAGAACATAAATTGAGCATTTTGTGTAACATGTTGTGGTAAAGAGTTCATGATAATGCTAGTAAGCTCAGTCCTAAATAAAAATACAGTGATGTCATATATATACGGCCACAAGTGGGATTTTTGGGGGCGCTGTTTCTTAGTAAAGAGAACAGTAAGGAGACCCAGGTAAAATGTATACATAAATAAGTAATAAATAATCGATCATTAATGTATGAATAATTAAATGAAAGTTGATAGGGCTGATAAATATAATATAAATATAATTATTCAATTTAAGAAATTATAATTAAATAGGAAATACATGTATATCATGAATTCATTTCTAAATTTTCCTTTCCTTTATTCTTTCTTATGTCTATTTTTACTGTAAAATAGTCAACTTTTCATGTCAGAAAAACAGAAACCATTTTCAGCTCTGTGAGGGGGCATTTTGTGGCGTCTTCTCCTTTTTTTTTTTTTTTTTTTTTTCTTTCAACACAAACCACTGCAAGCACTATAGCAGCTGGAGCCAAAAGCTGCCTTTCCTCCATTTTGTAAGTTTATACCAAGAGCATGATGGAAAAAATTGCATGGTAGGAAAAAATGCTAAAAGAATCTAGTTGTAGTCTTGTAAATAGTGACCTGCAAGTCTTTTGATGTATAGGTAGCATTAGCCTCTCTATATGAGTTGAATTCTCATTATTCAGTTCTTCTTACCGCCACTTGGAGGCGCCAACATGAGGCTGTTCAGTTACCCTTCTGTCAGCCAAATGCAAAATGTATAACCTGCAGTAATGTAATTTTCTCCTCAACTATGAGAAGGTTGTTTTTGGAAATACTATGAAAACAAACATTATTTATTGTGCGTCGCTCTTTGCATTTCCCCTGGTCTAATAATAGACTTAAAAATACAAACAAGTTATTTTTGGAGGGTTTTTTTTACACCATATGTTCCAAGCTAAATGCTTTCCCATTTCCATCCATCAATAACACTTTCCTCAATGTGCAGCAGCAGCATATAATCTTTTCTAGAGCAACAATAATTATTTTCAGTTAATTGTCAGTGAAACAGCAGAAAAACCTGAAAAAAACTGGCTTCATGTTTTCTGTGAGTCAAGAGTTGATGATGTAGGATTGGTTGCTTTGTTTGAACAACAGTCTAAAACCATAAAATATTCAATTCAACATAATGTAAGATGAGAAAAAAAACAACACATTTTGACATTTTTAAAGCTGAAACAGTCAAATATTTGCAGTTTTTGCTTTAAAAATTGACTTTACCTGCTGATTAATTGTCTTTAGATCATGCACATTAACCCTTTCCTCTTGTTTCTCATCAACAGGTGCCAAACTACCAGACCCGGCTTGTTACGGTCACACTCAGTTCCACCTGGTGCCCGACCGTTACCATAGAGACAAGATGGCCCGGCGGCAGCAGTCTGATCAGGTGGAGGTTTTCCTCCGAGCCAACGGACTCGCCAGCCTCTTCACCTGGACGGGAGCTCAGGCCATGTACCAGGGTGAGTCATCAGCACGGAGGACAGACCTCCGAGGCACACAGATGATGATTTAAATATATGTTCTGAATCATAGATGATTATAGATTTAGTTTTCCAGTTTGTACTGAGAGCAAAAACTTGTGTGGATACAGGTGAATCTCAGTTCATTAGAATATGATGGAGAAGTCCGTTTCCAGTAGTTCAAGTCAAATAGAACCAACCAAGTGTTGAGTCATATAGATGGACATACTTTTCAGAGGCCAACATTTCCATATTAAACATTAAACATTAAAATATTTCCAATTTTAAACATAAAATTGGTCTTTTGGAATATTCCATTTTTTTTTGAGACACTGAATTTTAGGTCTTCATTAAATATAAGTCATAATCTTTAAAAATAGATGAAATTAAATAAATTAAGACATGTAATGTTTCATTCTGTGTGTAATGGCCCTATATAATGTGTTAGTTCCGCTTTTTGAATTGAATTACTGATATAAATAAACTTTTGCACCTATGCTGCAGTTTCTTACAGGGATTTTGATGTAAATATACTGTTATAAATGAGAAATAACACAGGGAAAAAGGACTAAAACTGAGAAAATGTGTTTCTTAAATTTCACTTTGTCTTTAACCCATTGAAGCCTGGAAAGCAGATACGTCGTTTTGTAGTATTCGTGTAAGCTCTCAAATACTTTTTGAATTTCATTTCTATCTGCTACAGAGGCTGAAAAATCTATTATTTAGTAGAAGCGTTGACACTTCTGTTGAATTTCCAGAAAAACTTCAGGTTTTAGGGGGTTATTTTAAAATCGCCCAGAGGTTTTACAGGCGTTTTAGGCATCAATGGGTTAAAGGAAGAAATGGCTTCACACGTCTCTCCTCTGTAGGTTTCTGGAACCACGAAGACGTCACCAGGCCGTTCGTGTCTCAGGCTGTGATCACAGACGGCAACTTCTTCTCCTTCTTCTGCTACCAGCTCAACACAGTGGCTCTGTCAGTGGAGACGGACGCCAACAACCCGAGGAAGAACGTGCTGTGGGGCACAGAGAGCCTGCGACTGTACGAGAGCGTGCAGGACGGAGAGGTGGTGGGTCTGAACGACGACGTCCTCAAACTCCTGCTTCAGTTCCTCATGAACCAGCCATAGACGTTCTGCAGGTTTCTGTCTTTGAAGGGGGATTCTGTGTTCTCCAAGGCGTTAGAAGAAACGTAAAATCTATTAAGGGGCCTAACGTGGCGGACATAACGAAGTTTGTCAGATTGTATAAAATGTAATGTTCAAAAAAGCAGCTGTGTTAAAAAGGTTTGAGTCTAAAACTGAACAAAGGACTGAAAAGACATGCTGCACACATCCGTCATTATTATTATTGTGCAGGCTGTATTTATGCAAAAATAAAATCATGCTTTTCAAGTGGGATTATTGTGTGATTTTCAGTGTTTGCTGCTCAGATCTGAGCATTTATTTCACATCCTTTACTTCATACTGCCACTTCCCTTTTAAAATAGAAACTTAAGAAAAAGGATCAAAGTCAACCAGAGATATCATATTTTATTCCACATATTCCTCCTTTTTTGCTCTGGAGCCACATAAGGATTTATACAACCTATTTTCACATGTGCAGCAGCTCTCTACAAGACCAGTAAACAGACTTTGTGTAAAATTGCTGGATTAACCCTTTAAGTCTCCCTAGCAGCTAACACAAAGGCTTTGATAGTTATTCCAGGCAGTGAAAGTGACACGTGTAGTTAATAATTTGCCTGGTTACACACACAGTGACACACCTTTTAGATTTAAATGCGGGTTGACAACTAGAGACACACAGTTGAAAGTCTGACACATTAACATAAAAAAGACAATCATCTGCATATATGATGATATATCTTGATAAACAGCCTGTTAGGCACACATTACTGCACAGACAAACTGTGAAAAGTGACGAAAAGTCAATGCAAGCACAGTATGAAATTATAAGTGCGTTTTAAGAGTGTAAGGCACTGCTCACAAAACATGATGCATACATAACAAAGAGAAGTTGAGGCTTAAGTTGCTGCCAAAACGGAAGGAAATGCCCTTCCTTTTTTATAGAGAGAGAGAAAGAGAGAGAGGTGTCAAAGGCATAGTGATGTGTGTCTGTGTTTTTCCACAGGAAGTGGGTACAAACAGGGTTAAAGACTAAAAACCAAAGGAGGTAAATGCTTTGCTCTTGTAGCTGCCATGACAGCACTGTCAATAATAATAAAGTATCTTCCAGTGAAACAGTGAAAACCTTAAAGAGGCTACTTGTTTACAAACAAAAAGTGATTAGTATTATTATTATTGCACTTTGTCTGGTGAACATACTCGTAAAATAGTTGCTGAGATATTGCTTTAAAGCTCTACAATTCACATTTGAAAATAAGTTAATATATATATTATATATTTTTAAAGAAGCTTGACTTTTTGTTTTTGGATTTGCTGTTTTTAAACTTTCCGCTGCCTCGTTGAAGAACTTTCCTCTGGTCCATTACTGTCTCCCTGAGTCCTGATGAGAGAATAAAAACAAATACATTATATTAAAAAATGCAAATATTTAATTCAATTTAAATATGTCATTAACCCTCTGGAGTCTCCAAAAGTGCCCAAAAAGCATGGAGCCCTACTGTAAACTTACTCTAAAGTTTAAAAAAAAAAAAAAAAAGATTCAAAATCACATTTTATGTTGGACTAAAGGACTAAAAAAGACACAAGATGACTCAAAGAAAGACACAAAATTACCAAAAAAAGACATTAAATGACTAAAAGAAAGACACAAAATGACCAAAAAAAGACTCAAAATGAGAAGACAGAATGACCAAAGAAACAGAGGACACAAAATGACTTAAAAAGACACGAAAAGACATGAAAAGGATTAAAAAAATGGACAAAATAGCCCTATAAGACTCCATAGAGTTAAGAGAAGCTCATAGTACTCACAGTGTGTTTGCTTGGTCAGCTGCTTCATCTCCTGAGGGAAAAAGCAGATAATTTCAAGTTAAAATACATCAAACAGTACACACGTTAACGTAAATCTGTCCGTTTGCTGTCTGAATACCTGCGGTGTCCTTTTTCTTGGACTGACTTCTCTCGTAGAGCAGAATAGCGGCGACCAGGACGATCACCTCGATCACAATGGCGATAAACGGCTTCAGAGGCTCGTGGAAGCTGATCACCTTCAGCACAAATATTCAGATGTTTAAGTAACAGTAACAGCAGTGGCGGTCAGACACAGGGGCCTCCAGGGGCCCCTGCCCCTGTGAAGAAGCCCCTAGGCCCCTGCTGTGGCCCCTGTGTCAAATTAATAATAAAATGATCAATTTATAATGATGAGCGACAGAACAATTCTTTACCTATTTTTTGTTCAAACAATATCTCATCGTACACAAAAGGAATCCAGAATGTTTTTACATTAAATGTATTTAACTGTTAAAACACAAAAAGTTGCCTTACTTTTACATTCAGCAGTGTGATGTGTATTTTTGTATTTTTACATACAATCCACTGAATTTTAACTTTCAAGACCATTAAGCAATTGAATAATACTTAATACTTAGTTAATATTTGTTATAAAAAGAAATGTAGTTACTTGTATGACATTTTTAATTTTTTTTATTTTTATTAATTTAAACAAAACACAACATAAATCACCAATGGACAAAAAGTAAAAAAAACAAAAAAACAACAACAACAACATCACAAAACCAACCTAAATAAATAAAACTACAATAATACATTTGTAATTTGTACTAAACTTTGAAAAAAATAAATAAGTAAAACCCACTAAAATAATAAAATAATGTGGGGTTTTTTAGTAGAGTTTGTTTTCTTTGGGTCTCAAACAGTTGTTAAAACACAATCATCATTTTGATCAAACCACTAACAAGTTTTTGTTTTAAGTCACAAGACAAAAAGGTTGAGAATCACATGTGATTTATCTTTAACAATGTATTTTATAAGCTTATAGTGTGCTTTTAGCTCGCTTTTTGATAAATGTAGTGGAGAAAAGGTGCGATATTTCCATCTGGGAGTATAAATTAACATAAACTAGAAGTACAACATTAACATTAAACACAGTATTTGAGTCTCTCAGTAACTTTCCATATCTGACCTTCAGCTCCACGTGGCCCATGGTGGTGGCGATGGCGTACACCGCGCCGCAGTAATACAGGCCTCCGTCAGCCTCCGTCAGGTTGTGCACCACCAGTTTGGTCTTCTTCTCTTCATTTTTGATTTCGTACCGAAGCGGCTCTGCAACAGGAAAGATCTGCTCCTGGAGTCAAATATCAAATATGAAAATGGGTCAGAGGCCATAAATGTGTTGAAATGTTGTGCATTTTTTAAATCAGATTTACAATCTTTTACAACAAAACAACAAAAACAAAAAGCAACATGTGAGGTTTTTTGTTAGTTAAATGAAAATATTTTTTCAACTTGTGTATTGGGTCATATGGTCGAGGCTCCAGTGGTCCTATTTCTGACTTATTACCTCACTTATTGACATTATAGATGCTGTTTAGACTGAATTGTACAGTACATGCACTTTTTTAAAAATTCAATTCAATTTTCTAATTTTTTTTTTTTTTTTATTATTATTTGTTTGTTTTTCATGTTGGGGAAAAAAGTAAATTTTCAGGAAGAAAAGTCCAGAAAAAAAGAAAAAGAATTAAAACAATCTATATATTTTTCCAATTTTTCATTTTATGAATTTATTTATTATTATATTATTACTCAGTAACTTGCAAAGTTCAGGTCCTTGAATGTAACAGCCCTGCACACCTGCTCAGACATTTTCAGATATTTGTGGTGATTCTACCTCTGCTCAAAGATGAATAAAGAGGTCAAATATTATATACTTATGTATATATAATATATAAATATTTGTATTTATTGCAAGCTATCATTGTTTTTTCCAGTGCCTAGATTTAAAAAAAAAAATTATTTAAAGAATTCTTACAAAGAAACATTTACTTACTACACTGGCAGATAACTTTACTTGTTTCAAACTTGTATTTGCTTTATTTTTGTCAGTTGTTTTTTGCAGTGTATAATATTTGCCTCTATAATGTGGTGAAGTAGAAGTATAAAGTTACATACAATGGAAATACTCAAGTAAAGTACAAGTACCTCAACATTGTACTTAAGTTCAGCATTAGAAGGCTCCGAGCAGCTCTCCACCCACCTTGTCTGTACCGTTTGCTTTGTACCAGTTCCAGGTGCTCGGCTTTGGTTTGCTGTCTTCCATTTTGCACGACATCACCACGTAGTCCCCCACATAGCTCACTATGGGTTTATCTCGCACCTCACCGATCTGTGGAGCTGGAGGACAACAAGGAAAAGAAGAATAAACATTTTGTACCCTTCAAACAAAGTGCAAATACTGAATTCATTATGAAAACCCAACAGTATGGTGTAGTAGTAGTGATAAATATAACTCATGACAGGAAGTGATCTGTACCTGCCAAAACAAACTCTATTTTTGCACTTTCGCTTCCGAAAACGCATGAGTAACTCCCAAGGTTTTCTTCACGGACAATGCTGAACCTGTGAAGGCAAAACAAATGATAAAAACACACATTATGTTAAGTTTAGGATTCAGGAAAGTCTGTACATAATGTGATTTTCATGAAAACATGACTGTTCTGCAATAAAATGTGTTAATATTTGTTATTTGACAAAAATAGTAGTGGTAGCAACTCAATGTGCTTTGCTTTCATTTAAATAAAATGAAAAAATATATTTTTTTATTGATAAAGTAATTCTAAAATAAAGCCAAACTTGCACCAATAGTTTATGTAGTTTCTTTGTTGTTTGTTGATGTCTTATAGTTTATTTTATTTTATTCTATTTATTTTTAAATGTTGATTATTACATCCATTATCTCATTATAAAATGCATTTTTATCTAAATTTGTATGTCTTGACAGGTATATGTCTATCTACGGTATGCTGTGTTGTCTGATAATTCAAATGCATGCATATGTACACCATGATTTACAAAAATATTAATATAATATTGATATTATTATTGATATTGATATAGAAAGATAAAGATAATTATATTTATTCATCCCCATAGGGGAAATTCTGGTGTTGCAGCAGCTCAAGTACAGACTAAACAGGTTAAGATAATAAAGTACTTACACTCGTTTGAGATTATACTGATTGTTCTCCAGCGGCACTGTGACGCGGCTGTTCTCAACTTCAACTCCATCTTTTCTCCAGAAGCCGGTTATGTTCGGCTGTTTGTTCTGATTACCTGTCCAGGTGCACTCCAGAGCCAGGTTCACAGGGTTCAACAGTTCAACTTTCTCCGTTTGACTTGTACCTTTGTGGAGGGTTGAAGAGACAGTAGAACATTTAAAAAAACAAAACAAAAACACGCATAATACCAGTGCTTACATATTCAATATTTACCTTTGAGAACAGAGCTCTTCACATCTGTCTGAATGGGACTGACGGGGTCCAGAGGTGGAGGTGTTGGAACCGTTGTCTCTGACAGGAAAATGAACACAAAACAATTTAAAATGTAACACAGGCTACCAGTATCTGAGGTCTGAACAGGCTACACTGTAGAAAAACAAAAAAGTAAAAAAATAAATAAAAATGTCTCCATTAAAAGTTGCCAAACACTTACCTTCAAATAACAGTAAACAACCGTAAGTTATTTTAAGATAATTTACTTAACAAAATACATATGTAGAATTTTTTTTTCTCTCAAATATAAGTGTTTGTTAACTTTTGCCTTTAAAAAAAATAAATAAAAATTTGAATTGAATTATTATTATTTATTATTATTATAATATAAATTATTATTCATTCATTCATTTATTTTACATATGTATTTTACTGTTAAAACACAAAAAGTTGCCTTAATTTCACATTCAGCAGTTTGATGTGTATTTTTCTTCTTTTTTTAAATTTTATTTTTTACATAGAATTTGCTGTAATTCAACTTTCAACAACATTATGTAATTGAATAATACTGTAAGAAAATCTATAATGTCCCATTATATTTATATACAGATTTACAGAAGTGCAAAATTGCTCACATCTGGGGGTTGTTCCCAACCCTAGATGGCCACTTAATTGCTCACTTGCCCTCACAGAGATGAATTCTCAGAATTCAGAAAGGAATGCAGATTTGGGCTGATAACAGAAAATATTCAGAGAGATTCAGACCGCCCCAGCTAAAAAACTCTTACTGCCCCAGTCAGTATAGGTATTTTAGTGAATTTCTGTATATGTTGCCAGTATATACTTTCACTTCTCTCAACCAGAGGACTTTCGCCCGAATTGGATGGAGAAAACTCTGATATTTAAAGGCAGCAGCCTTGTCTTTGGATGCCGCCCTCTGCCAGAGCTGTGAATGGTTGGAATTTCCAATTGAAGTGCAAAATTGCCCACACCTGGGGGTTGTTGCCAACCCTAGATGGTCACTTAATTGCTCACTTGCCCACATGTTTATGTTAACACAGCAGGGTTAGGTGTGGTTATATTTAAAACTGCTAAAACAAAGATAGCTGAGTCATAATGATGATGTGTGTGGTGTGGTTTGACCCGCCAAGTGACTGTAGATAAATATGCTGCGGTGCATCAAATAGTCACGTTTATGTTTCAAACTGTAAGTGGTCCCTTTAAAATAAATAAATAAATAATTAACTTAATTTCTTTTACCAGATTAGCTAAACCAATCAACTAATCAAAATAAAATAAAATAAAATGAATACATAAATATCTCAAGGCTGTGATCAGATGAAGAAAAAGGACAATTATATAAAAACATTTATTAAAAATACAGCTATAAATGTTCCTGTAATTTGAATTTAACCATTTAACAATATATCAAATAAATCATTTTTTATATATTTAAGATCACCCTGATTGCAGCTAGAATATCTTTTAAATTAATTATTTTTTTATTCCTTAAATAAGTAATTTCTCTTGGTTTTAAGGAGGAGTTTCAGTGTCCCGTGATGATGTAAATGCTCTCTCAGAGTATTTTCCATCCTGATAATAACAAAATAAATAAATAAATAAAAACCAGGATATAACAGATACAGTGGTACAAACAATTTTGAGGAAATCCTCTGACATTTTTGTCGACTCCTCACAAGGTTACAGATCATTTAGTGTTGGAAAAGAGACGGTTTTAACACAACGACACACAGCCAGAATTAAACCCAAACAATCATTTACTTGTATTGATGTGTCTGCAGGAGACGAGAAGCAGCAGGATCTCAAAAAAGAGCTGCTTCCAGGACGCAGACATGATTATAATCCCTCTGTCCTCTCACTGCAGGCAGCTTCCTCTCCTTCCCTCTGCTCTTTCTGCCTGCTGCATCGTCTAAAAACCTCCACCCCTCCTCCTCCACCCCTCCTCCCTCCTCCTCCTCCTCCTCCTCCCTCAGCTGCACAAGTGACGCAGCCATGATATCACCCTGCGGCCTGTGGGTGGCTTCCCCATCCATTATTTAATCAGACAAGGTCCATATCTCGGTGCTGTGTTGCAGTATGCTACCCATGCACGCTCAGAACGTGCAGAAGCAAACATCACCGTATCTAAATGTTGCTCTGTTTGATATGAAATGTTTTGCTCCTGTGCAGCTTTCTGCAAGGTGCCCTCTCATGTTATGTGACGTGACCTACTCACCCTCATGTAAACAGCTATGAGTGGAAACCACAAATACCACTACTGTTTCTCTAATTGACTGGACACTTGCTTCTTTTGAGCATATTACAAAACCATAAAATCTAGATTTCAGATAATATACTCTATGTTTATTTCAAAAGAGCCAATTTCCTTTTTTGAGCAGATTTGATCAGATCTTTATGGTTTTGCTTGATTCTCCAGCCCCTTTTTCCACTGCTAGAATCAACCCCCATATGGAATATTTATAATAAAAACACTGACGTAAACACCACCATGTAGTGTGTCATGGATGCATAGGTGTAAAAAAAAAGGCATAAATACTGGGTAATATATAATAAATGTTAAATGTCACATAGAATAGAGTTATTCCTAGTGTTCATATTATTCTTTTTGACCTCTCTATATATTTTTAACTTTTTGTTATAATATTTAGTCTTGCAAAACATATTAATGTTAATGTTTTTTTTTTTCTGTGTTGTTTGAATTTTGCTATATGGAGCATGTTGGGCTGCATGTTTGTATGAAAGGTGCAATGAAAACAGCCTTATGACCACTCATCATCATTATCACCATATAAAAAGCTCAGAAGCTTCATGAAATACATGTCAATAGCACCACTGTAGCAAACTCACTAAATATAATATGTTAATTGCATGAAAATGCAATCGTGCATTCAAATGTTGAGGAACTTTGTTTCACTCAGCTCAGAAATAGCAGCATGTATTTTGTGCTCTTTTAATGTCTAATCTCCTTGTTACTCTAATCTTATTATTCTATCTACCTGCTCAGGGACTACAGACGAAAAATAGCAATTTGATAAAGCCCGGTACATTACATTCCTCTTTGTTTGTTTTTTCAGGTTAATGTATATTGTCCCTGTTCATATAAAGAAACTTTCAGAGTCTTAAATTTTTTTTAGAAAGACCAATTTTAAAAAGTATGTTTAACTCTATGGAGTCTATGGGCTATTTTGTCCATTTTTGAATCCTTTTCGTGTCTTTTCATGTCTTTTTTGGTCATTTTGTGTCTTCTGTGTTTTTTTTTGGTCATTCTGTCTTCTCATTTTGTGTCTTTTTTTTGGTCATTTTGTGTTTTTGATTGTCTTTTTTTGGTCATTTTGTGTCTTTTTTTGGTCATTTTGTTTTTTTTAGTCCTTTAGTCCAACATAAAATGTGATTTTGAATCTTTTTTTACTTTAAAGAATTTTAAATGTTACATGTGAACAAAGGTTGCAAATATAACATATAAGAGGGTTACATCCAGTTCTACCATTTTATACTAAATATATTTGAGCTTGTCTCTAGTTTTACTTGGTATATCATCATCAAACTGAAACTGGCCTCATGGAGTTTGCAGCCAGAACTTTAGAGGTAAATTTACAGTAGGGCTCCACGCTGCTTTGTTTTCTAGTCTGGATGTCATGAAGAAGTCTGGATTTGGTGCTTTTGGAGACTCCAGAGGGTTAATATGGAAATGTTGGCCTCTGAAAAGTATGTCCATCTATATGACTCAATACTTGGTTGGGGCTGTTTGTCTTGAATTACTGGAAATTGACTTTTTTCCATCTAATTTATTGAGATGCACCTGTCGGACTGTGGAGCAGCACACTATGTCTGTGCTTACCGACCCACAGTGCCCTTATGTAACACTTGCTGTCCTCTTATTTTATAGTCAGATATGGATCTCATTGTTTTAGGTATAATGTCAATCAAGTGTGCAGTGGACAATCCAAAAGTAGCAACATGAACTTGTGGGGGAAAAGAAAAGGAGAGTCACTGAGTGGAACTCTTGTGGAAAGTTTCTCAGTTCACTGAGGAGCAGACGGAGACTAAAGGAGGATGTAAGAAGAGCTGCTGACAGTCACTGGTTAAAAGAAATATTCAGATCCTTTACCAAAGTAAAAGTACTAACACCACACTGTATGACTCCACTACAAGTAAAAGTCCTGCATTTTGTACGACAGTAGCAGCATCAAAATGTACATAAAGTATAAAAAGTAAAAGCACTTGTTATGCAGAATGGACCCCATTCAGATTGTTATTTATATATTCTCAATATATTATTATTGATGCATTTATATAAGCAGCATTATCCTAGTAATTTTACCTAATTAATATACTGTTATGTGGTTTAATTCATAAACATGCATAATCATTTTAAATTGATCATGTCTTTTTATGTTAAATCTCGACCTGAAAAGAAACTAAAGCTGTCGGCAAAATGTAGTGGAGTAAAAAGTACAAAGTACCTCAAAATTGTACTTAAGTAAATGTATTTAGTTACATTTCACCACTGGGGACAGCTAAAAGATATTAAAACAGAAGAATAATAGCTTTGTGGAAATTTTCTCAGATATCACACAGATTTGATTTTAGTAGCTTTCTCTCCTTTGGATAATCATTAGAGGTGTAATTTTACATCAATTGATTCAAAGTGAAAATATTATACATAATACATATAATCATCTTGAAGATAAACCTTTATTTTCTATTTTCTGACTTTATATTCATTATTTTAATTATGCCATTAAAAATATATATTATATTTCTTTCATATAAATGTCTGGAAGAGCTCCATAATAAAAAAATAATTTAAGTTCTTCTTTTGTGAGTTATAACAAAAATAAATGTATACAATATAAATCATATAAATATCACTGATGAAAAGTGTTTATATTTTATGAAATACGGTTGGTATCCTTTGTTGTCTTGTTCTTTGGTTGTCAAAAGAGATGATGAAACTTGTGATTTACATTCCTAATAATTATAATACAAAATGTCTGCTGATAGTTTTAGATGTTATATTGTACAGCAGAGAGCAATAACAATATTAAAAACCTATTTATTTTCCTTGGCATTCAGTCCCAGCTAGGCAAGAATCCTTCACTTTTTACTCTTTTATTTCCTTTTTAACTCTAACTCTGTTTTTAAACTGATTTTTTAAAAATTATTACTTTAATGTTTTCATTGTTTTTTTTAACCCTTTGATGCACAACATATGGACACCCCTTCTAAAAAAACATGGCTCAAAAATGACCCTCATTCATTTCCCATGTTATTTCATGCTGGCTGTGTGTTTCTTTGCTCTATCTTTTGAAATCAATTTATTCCATGATTGAATATTCAAAGTATTCTTTGAATAGCTTGTTTTTGATTACAACAGATCGTATTTCCATTTTCCCCTTCATACTTTATGAAGAAAAATGTTTTTCCTCAAGTTAATTGGTGAAAACCTGGAATACTCAATGATGAAATTAATTGATTGCTCATGTTGTGCATCAAAGGGTTAAATGTATTACTATATTTGTGTATGACTTTACTGTATTTCAATGACTGCACAGCACTTTGGTCAACTGAGGTTGTTTTAAAATGTGCTCTATAAATAAACTTTGACTTGACTTGACTCACTTTCCTCTGACTGCAAATAGTTTTTTAGTAACATGAACAAATGTTGCAGTGAAGGCAGCCAAGGCCTTGACTGCAGATTGTTTCACTTCTTATCTTCTTAATCCTATCCTGCCCTTTTCATTTGTCTGATAATTTTACACAAACCTCATGAGAGGAATTCCAGCTCAGGCATGTCTGATCTTGGCAAATACCATCAAATATCTTGCCTTTTTCCTCAGTGAATTATTGCTAAATCGACACCTCTATTGCAGCAATTATCCCAGTCCATTCTTCTAAATATTTATTTACTAAACTCTTAAAAACTTTAGTACAAAAGTCAGCTTGTTGAGGCGAATAATATGCAGTAATGCTTACAACTTGAAGAATATTATATTCTAAAAAAAAAAAAACCTTAAGAAGTTACAACATGTAACCAAAAGAGCAGCAATATTCCAGATCTATGACATTTAACCCTTTATCAGGCAAAGAACTATATTTGGTAACTTCAGGTAATATTTTGAGAAAAAAGTTGCAAATTTACTAGATTAAAGTGGCAAATCTACAAGAAAAAAAGTTGCCGATTTAAGAGAAAAAAGTAGAAAAAAAACAACTTTTTTCTCCCAGATTCAACCCTTTAACCCTTAATAGGACACTCATTGAAATACTTGCAAATTCCAAATTTCAACCCTCGAGAATATTGGAGGATATATTTTGAGAAAAAAGTTTACAAGATTAAAGTGGCAAATCTACGAGAAAAAAATGCGTAGATTTATGAGATTTAAAGTGGTGAATCTGGGAGAAAAAAGTTGCTTTTTCCCCACTTTTTTCTCATAATTCACGCAGATTTGCCACTTCAAATCTCTTAAATCTGCAACTTTTTTCTTGTAGATTTGCCACTTTAATCTAGTAAATTTGCAACTTTTTTCTCTAAATATTACCTAAAGTTACCAAATATAGTTATTTGCCTGATAAAGGGTTAAAGCTTCTCTTCACTGCTGCTGAAGCTGCAGGCTGTTGATGAACACAGTCTGCAGCTCGTTGATGTCATCAGTGGTTTCTATGGGGATGCTGAGCCGGCCCGGCGAGGTGGAAAGCCCGGCGGCTGAGTCGTACGCGGGTTCGTAGCGAGACAGGCTGAGGTTCTCGTAGTAGGAGTCCCCACAGCCTCCCACGGCGCCCTGAGGATGCTCGTAGACGTCCAGGTAGTGCTGCTGCGGTGACAGGCGGCTGTAGTCCTGGGCCTGGTGCGTCCCGTGGTGCAGGTGGAGGTGCAGGTGGCGTTCGGGCCCGGGGCTGTGGCACGGGCTGTGTGACGGGCTGTGGGGCATCATGCACGTCTGCAGGCAGCTGTTCCGCCGCATGGCCCGGTGCAGGTCCAGCCGGGCGATCAGCGGCTTGCCGATGTTGATGCTTTTGGTCCAGTGGACGGATTCGTCGTCCATGGCGGTGAAGGAGCCCTGCAGGCACACGGTGAAGACCAGCTCCTCCTGTTGCATGTTGGGTAAGAGGAGAAATAGTCGGAACAATATTCAGATTATAAGGTCAAAACATTCAGATCTCCATGAACCCTTTTGACTTCGGTGATCCCCTAATTTTTCAAGTTTTCTCACTAATATATCGTCACCCTGTTAAAATAATCGGCTTACTCTTTTTTTTCAAGTTTTGCAGGAAACACAAAAAACTTTTATTGATCATTTCACTCAAAAAGGATGTATCAAATGGTGTCTATTGGCATAGTAATAACACTATGTGTAAATTATGTAACTTAAGATAAATAAATGACTTAGGCAATTTTTTGAACATGCCTGTGTGACTTAAGCAAGATATGGGAACACTTTATTTTGAAGGTGACACTTTATTTTGAAGACAGTATTTTCTTATTTGTGAAATGATAAAAGTAGATATCCAAAATCCATTCTCTATAAAACTTTGACTCTAATATATCAACAAAATAAAATAATGACTTTGCTTTATCCAATGTTCAGATTTATGTCCTGGAAATATATGCAAATTAGCGCATATTTAATGACGTCACTTCATTTGCATACCTAAAAATACAATTTCAGAATACTTGGTGATATCTAAGTTATAAAAATGACCCTATTCACCTGTAGTGTCTCATTTTAAGAGTTTTAATTTCTCTGAGGTTTAGTGAGTCTTTACCCTGAGTTTCTGCAGTGAGCTGACTCTGGTGTAGAGACAGTGCTGCGGCAGGTTGCTGGACAGAAGGTAGATCCCCGTCTCCTCTGGAGTCTCTCTGTTCATCTCTTTAGGATCCACATCGAGGTCCTGCAGTGAGGGAAAGAAGCAGGTGGCGATGCATATAGATTGGTAAGAAAGGTGAGAAATACTCTCTGAATAATTTGTTTGTGACAGCTTGCTGACCTGTGAGAAGTCTGTGACGTGAGCCTGGCAGAAGGACATGTCCTCAGGCTTCTTAATGATGTGAGTGTAGATGATGAGCACGTTGGAGAACTCTGCAGCGAAGCCCAACTTGATCTGAGCCCCACAGTCAAAGTTCAGACACATACTCTCAGGAAGCTCTGGAATAACGTACAAAAAAAATGAAAATGTCAAGTTCTATAATTATGTTTCATTGATTGGTTTTAAATAAAAACTGCAGCTAGTTTTCATGCTCCATACACAAGTTTTTTATTTAGTATAATGTTAAGAACCACAAAAATTTTCAGTAATGTCTTTTTGTAACAGTGTCCTAAGCATTCATTTATATTTATGGATTTATCATATGACACATTCTATGGAGGACAGAAGATGCCAAAATTAAAAATATTTAACAATACATTTAAAAAATAAATACAAATCATACAAAATTTAGTGATACATTTATATAAACAAATAATAAATAAATACCCAACTACAAATACACATGTAAATAAATAAAGAAGAAAATTCAAACAGAAATAACCATTCTTACAAAGTAATGCCTACATTTATGTTTTATACATAATACATTTTATGCACAATGTGTATAAAATTAATTTATTTTATAATATGCCAAAATAAAAAATATTTTACAATAAATCTAAATTTAATAAAAACTGCGAAATTAATATATATATTTTTTTAATTAAATAAAAAAATAAATGAATAAATAATAGGGAAAATTAAACAGGCAAGTAAATGAATATGCAAATTAATACACAGGTGTATAAATAAAGAAGCAAATAAAACAGATTTTTTTTTATACATTCCATGCATAATATATATAAAAAGCATACACATACATATGTTATTTCTGTTATTAGTATTTCTACTCTTCCGGCCTTGTTTCCAACAACAGTGTGGTTGCCCAGGAAGCCCCCAGAGTGTGCAGGTGTGTGTAACGACAGAGTGAGAATTGTGTGTTTATCAGAGTCAACATTTGACTGTGTGTGCAGGTCTCAGCCACAGAAAGCAAACGGGGGCTTTCCAGTGCATTGATAACAAATGCTAAACAAATGTTAAATAAACAAAAAGTGTGCATTATCAACTCACCGTGAGCCTTCGCCCACTGGAGGCTGCGAGCCTGAGTGACATCAGCGCTGTCGCCGGGCCGGATGGGATCGGTCAGCGCTCTCCTCTCTGACAGACTGCTGCGGATCTCCAGAGCCTGCTTCCCCTTCGTGGCGTCAAACTGACCCATGTCTGGACACGAAAACATTTAAACTACTTCATTTTAACACCTATGGACTTGAAACTGGATCCAACCAGGCGAGGAGCGCTGTAAATATGTCAGTACAGTGAATTGATCCATCCTGAGCTCCTGTTATGTCCTGTCTGTATTGTGTTTAATAGTAAATGCATCTTACAGCAACATCAAGTCATTTCCTTCTCTAACCCTGCATTTAAAAAGGAAACTTTTGACATTAATAATGCAAAGCAAGCTACATTTAATTATCTTTATTACCCTTCTACTGACAAATGAAGAGAAACACATCCTGTGGGAAACACCGCAAACACAGTAATAGTTACATTTTATAACCACACATTAACCATGTAACCTAATAACCATCTTTAAAACAGAACATAGTCTTACCTTTATTTATATATATATATATATATATATATATATATATATATATATATATAAATATAAATATATATATATATATATATACATACATACATATAAACATATACACCTATATATACATATATATGTATATATAATACACATATATACATATACATATATATATATACACACATATATATATATATATATACATATACATATATATATACATATACATATACATATAAGGACATGTGGCATTGTTGTTGATCTGTCAGCAGGTTTTTGAGTCCTAAATGCATTGTGTTGCTGCCATGTGATTTGCTGATTAGAAATTCACATTAACCCATTTAAGCCGGGAAAGCATTACCGCATTTCTACCATGAAAAACCAGGAGCGATGTTGCATTTTTCTACCATTAAAGCGAGGAAAGCGGATACGTCTTTTTGTAGTATTTGTAGTTTTTTCCACCTATTTTCGGTCTCTTGGCCAATGAAATGCATCAGAATACATGTCTCTCAAATACTTTTTGAATTTCATTTCTATTTGCTACAGAGGCTGAAAAATCTATTATTTAGTAGAAGTTGACACTTCTGTTGAATTTCCAGAAAAACTTCAGGTTTTAGGGGGTTATTTTAAAACCGCCCAGAGGTTTTACAGGCATTTTTTCCAGGCGTTTTAGGCCTAAATGGGTTAATGATCAGTTGAACAGGTGTACCTACTAAAGTGGCCGGTAAATGTATGATGTTCTCATGTTTTGTGTGTCTGCTCCTCTCTCACCCTCGGCGACTCTGTCCAGCACCACGGTGATCTTCTCATCGTCCAGCAGTCGCTTTTTCAAAAACTTGACAAACACTCCGTTGGTGAAGCCGCTGGAGCTCAGCTCGAAGGCCTCGGCATCCTGGCACCTGGACAGACAAAACATGAGGAATAAAAATGTGTAATTAGAGTTGGGGGGAAAATCGATACAGCATAGTATCGCGATATTTTGCATGGCAATATAATATCGTTTCATAGCCGACAAGTTCCGATCCAATCAATCCACTTTATTTGTATAGCGCATTTAAACAACAAAAACGTCTCCAAAGTGCGGCACATAGAATCAACAATAAAACAAACATTTCCATATAACAATCAGCAATAAATAATAACTGTATAAATTTAAAATGATGCTATAAATAAAACAATAAAATCAAACAGATAAACATAGTAAAATAAATAAAAGACGTAGTTAAAAGTAGTAAAATAAATAAAAGACACAGAGGAGCACAAAACTCACGCAAAGTTAAAAAGCCAGGGAATAAAAATGGGTCTTAAGACGAGACTTAAAACACTCCCCCGTGGGGACTGTATTTAGTGTTGCAGCCGGTGGGCCGACAGTATTTTCGCTGTTTTTTTCCTGAGGCCGTAGCGGGCTACTTGTAGGAATATACTGGATATACTGGTATCATATGAAACTAGAAGATCTAAGGAATCTATTGTGTCCGACATAACGCTGCAAAAGTAGGCTATTTTTTATGTTTCATTCAAAAAAATTCAGAGCAGTGAAGCTTGTTGTTAGTGAAAGTTTGAGAAAATGCTGCAGTTGTTGCCATACATGTTTGATATTCTTTCAGTTCAGTTTGACTGAATACTTTGTTGGTCAGTCTGTGGGTTTGACTCAATGTGGAGAAATAAAAAGACTGAAGTGAGATGAATAGACTGAGAATTTTCTCTTATTTGACAAAACAATTCTTGATTGAATTTAATTTTGTGGACACAAAATGCAGTTAAACAGTTATATATATATATCAATATATTGTATCGCAATACTCACCATATCGCAAAATGTTTAAAATCGCAATAATATCGAATCGTGACTCAAGTATCAGGATAAAATCGTATCGGGGAACCTCTGCTGATTCACACCTCTAGTGTATATGCTTGAAAACAAAAACAATTTTTTATAGTTAGTTTGGTATGATAAGTAACAATTCAAACTTACGTAGCATATCCAAAGACGATGTTGGCGGTAACCCTCAGGACAATGTTTGGAGCGCTGTCATCGTGAATATTCCTGGAAAATTATAAAGGAAATGCACAACAAGGTGATAAATCCCAATCAGCTCTTTGCTGGACATAAAAAAAATCCTTAAGTGCCCTTCTGGGGAATTCCACACAAAAACAATCTATGCACATGTATAAAAAAATATATAAATATATAAATCACTAGTATAATCACCAGTTGATTGCATATCATAAGCCCCTTTCATAGTGCGTTCCCACAAATGTCCCGCTATATTGCTGCAAAGATCTGTGTCGGCTTTTTCGCCTTAGGGAGTTCATAGTGATCCCGTGAAGGCGTGATATTTGTGCCCTTTCATAGTGCAGTCCGGCGTCACGGAACGAGGTGGGAGGATACTGGGAGGGGACGATAGTGGGAGCAGACGATAGTGGGAGCAGACGATAGTGGGAGCAGACGATAGTGGGAGCAGACGATAGTGACGTGTTAGTGCTAACAGGCACACAGTTAGCTCTGTAGCAGTACAGTGTGTATGTGCTGCAGCAGTATGTGTTCAGTTAGCAACCTCTGTTTGTTTACAACAAGCACCGGACTCTCTGTGCACAGTTAACGATGCCTGTTTGTTTACGGTCAGCTTAAACAGTTATGGTAAATGGACCTGCACTTATTTAGTGCTTTTCTAGTCGCTTTGCGACCACTTAAAGCGCTTTACACTACAGACTGTGCTCATTCATCCATTCACACACACATTCATACTGGTGGCAGAGGCCCCCCTAAACGGTGCCACCTGCCACCATTGGGAATTCATTCACACACCGATGAACGCAGCATCGGGAGCAATTTGTAGGCTGCCATGGTCAGGGATCGAACCACCAACCCGCTCTACCAACTGAGCCGCAGCCGCCCCAGTTAGCATGCTGGTTTGTTTAGCGCCGGCGGCCGCAGTGAGCAGTGACTTGATGACTGTCGGACCAAGTGGGAGGAGTGTGTTAGACGTCATGTGCAACTTCAAATATTCTGATTCGCCCCGATGTCCCGTTCGTAGTGGTCCTGCTTCCAACAGTTTTCCGCCTCTGTGACGACCTCTGGAGGCGGAAAACTGATCCCGGCATCCCTCTTCGGGCACGTTCATAGTGGAGGTCAGACGTTACAGAGCCAGACATGAAACAACACTATGAAAGGGGCTATACTCTATACTCTACTCTCTAATCTCTATCTCTCTACTCATTTCTTTACTCCTAGTTATCTGCCTACTATCATAACTGTTTTTGAAATGTGGTGAAATACACTCATAGCAGTTTTAGCACATCATGCTAAAACTGCTTACTCATTCTGATATGGAAGCAAAAAGTCACTTCTTGATGTGTTGTTGCTGAATTTTTACCCTTCTTTGCAGTAATAATTTTAACATGTATTTAAAATGCGCTATTATTCTATTATAACCTTAAAGAAAGGAGTCACCTCTTCCTGCACATGTCCAGCAGGAAAACATTGAGGCCCGTCTCCTTCTCCTGCATCAGTTTCAGGATGCTCTGCACACATAAACAGTTGGCTGACCGGTACGGGTTTGGTGCGTCTACCGGCACCATGAAACTGTTGCCGTAGTTCTCATATCCGTGACCAGCGTAGTACAGCAGGCCTAAAGAGGGAAGTGTTATATTTCAGTCAGCTGAAACATAATTTATGCAGTTAAATGAAGTGATTGTTAAATCCCAACACACCGTAGACTCCCTTGTGGAGCAGCAGCAGGAACTCGTCGACGGCGTTTCTCATCTCGGACTCCGTGAGGTCGAGCAGCGAAACCACCTGGAAGTTGAGCTGCCGCAGCAGGTTGGTGAGGTCGTACACGTCCACCATGGGAGCTTTGAGCTGCGGGTGGTTCTGGTAAGACAGATTTCCGATCAGCAGCGCCACTTTGTCAGTCGCTGTGAGAGGAGACAGGAGGTAAAGGGAGAAAACCAATTGGTAAAATGTCAGGAAGAAAAACTGATATGCATCAATGAAACCGACAAGGAAACTGGATTTAAAATCAAGTCAACATGGCAGCGTTCAATGTCTGCTGCAGAGTGTAAAAATTCAAGTGACAAATTAATTTAACGATTGATGCACAACATGGGTCTAAAGTGACCCGACTAAGTTTTTATATGCGATATCTTTGCAATAAATTAATTTCATCTTTCAGTATTGCAGGTTTTCCTCAAATAACTTGTTTTTGATCATCATACATACTATTTTGTTTTCATTTCTTACTTTTTGAATAAAACCCCTTTTTTATCACTATGCTTCTAGTGCACAAGGTCATTTTGACCCATATTGTGCATTAGAAGGTGTTTATATGTTGTCACCAATTTAAAACCTGACAAAGAAGACACGGACTACGCTTCTAATGCACAAATATGCTCATTTTTGACCCATGTGTGTAAACTTGATGTGATAATACAAAAACTATTTTTCTTCATAAAGTATGAAGGAAAAAAGGATATAATGATCTGTTATAATAAAAAAGATATTGATGTTGATTTTGGTTATTATCAAGAAAACCATGGAAAATGTCTAGATATCAGCTCTTAAATTAAATTCTTAAGAGCTATTTTTGTTGTTATCATTATATTTGTCCAAACAAATGTACCTTTAGTTGTACCAGGCATTAAAATGAACAAGAAATTAAAGAAAACAAGGTCAAACAATTTTTTCCGTGACTGTATAACAGTTTGTATGGGGCCATTCTACATAACACATACTTTTACTTTTGATACATTAAGTACATTTTGATGCTGATACTTTTGTACTCTTACTTATTCAGTTTTGAATGCAGGACTTTTACTTGTAGTGGAGTAATTTCACAGTGTGGTATTAGTACTTTGGGATCTGAATACTTCTTTCACCGGCTATTTTGATAAATTATAAAAAATTGATTGGCTTGTATAACTGTAACAGATTAATGCTTTTTAATCTTCTTTAATAACATAAACTCCTCAAAGTGTGTAGATGATTCTGACAAAGTTTTGGGATGTTTGGCTGACAAGTCGCCGAAAACTAGATTTTAGGAAAACTGAGAATAAAAAAACATTTTACGTATTGATTTTTGATTCTTATCACTTTAAAGCATGTTTTTCTTGTGGGGTTTTTTGTCTCTCTTTTACCTTATATTCTACTTTTTGGACATGCATTCTGTACTTTATATGTTGCAGCAAAAAGGAAATCCCCTCTCTGTAAAAAAAGACAAAAAAACTATACACCAGTAAGTTCAGTTGTGGTGATAAAAATCACAAATACAAAGAAATGCAGGCAGGAAATGAGTGGCTCATATTTCCAGATAACGACATGACGAACAATGATATTTAAAACTGTTTGGTGTCATGCCACCTGCCCACATTTAGATTTCCCTTTCTGGTGAAACTCTGTCAGAGAGAAGTTGATTTAACTTTATTTAGCTGTAATTTTATCTGTCTGTGGAGCTATTGACATCATATGTGTCACATCTTTGTTTTGGTGGAGGAGCAGAAATAACTGATACTGAAAATTAACTTGTATAAAGAAATATGTTGGAAAAAACTCACCATGAAGTTCTTCTGGATTACTGTTAAGGAACAAATCACTTGAACCTAAAACTGTCAACAATGAAATGATCATTAATTAAGTTATGTACGAGGAAAAATTTGAATCTATAAGTAGTTTAAGTATAAATGTATTGATGAATGTGATTACTCTTACCTCCTCCGATGGCGTAAACATCATCTAGGAATTAAAAATACAAATACTTTAACATCATAGAAACTCAAACTGAGCATTTTTAGGTCGGGGTTAGAAAAATATTCTATTGATTCAGAATAAAATGATTAGTAAAAGAGAAGGGAAGTCTTACAGTCAATCATCATGCAACTAACATCAACTAATCAGATTAATACATTTAGTGATTAAGGCTGGAGGTCAAAAAATCCCATGAAAAGACAAAAAAAAGAAGCAGTGTGTGTCTTTATCTCAGTACTGTCCTACTGAAGACATTTATCTCTAGGTCACTATTATCCTATTTTATTAGATTTTGTTTCATTACATTTTTTGTTTTGTTTTTTTGTTTTATTTATTTTTTGTTATGTATTATTTTATTTTATTTTGTTTTTATTACATCTTTTGTTTAAATTTTTTGTTTTATTTTATTTTGTTATATATTATTTTATTTTGTTTTATTATATATTATTTTAATTTATTAACTTTTATTTAAACAGGGGAAATCCATTGGTCCAAGGTCTTATTTTCTTATTTTTTTATTTTTATGTTCTTTTGCAATGGCACCATCATAAAACAACAAAAACAGAAAAGCTTATAAGCTTAATTTAAGTTAAAAAATAAAGGTTCAGCATTTTTCTTAGTACTTCTGTGCATTGTAGTTTTTGGCAAATGTTTTTAAAATATGAGTCATTTTTCTGGATATATTTTCAACTGTGGAAAAATACATAAACATTTAGTGCTCAATGAGTTAATTAAAGCAGCAGGATAGTAAATGCGCTCAAAATTACAAAGGACCATGTCGTGTGTGCAACTGTGCCGCTTATAATGTGTTTTTATAATTAATAGTTTTGTATTTTAAAACATCTAATCATGTTTCTTGGTTCTTGTGAAAAGTCTGGCAGCTAAATTCTACACATTCTTTTATTTCTGGCTTTAGTACACAAACAAAACTACAAACTTAGGTTATAGTCAGCAGGATCAATTGTTGCTTTTGGTCTTTTCGTGAGATTTGTTGTAAATAAGACAAATATAGAATTCTGCCGTCCTTCAACATACAATTGATTGAAATTAAAGACATCAGTCAAATCAAATCAAATTCATGCATGTGAAACCTGAAAATCAAACCCTGTTAGTGTTTAGGTGACAGTAATCTGAATCATAACCCACATGCACCTGTAACATAAGTCATTATTAATATTTGCATGCAGCTAAAGTCTTCTGACTGCATTATAACATAATCGACCCTGCACCGGTGCTTTCAACTCTACCTTCAGAGCACTCCATTGCCACTGACACCTGGACAGATATCCTTGGTGCTTTCAGTCAAAAGCAGAGCAAATTATCACTCAGACTTCAAAACAAAAGAGCTGAATTTGCTGGACTGGTCATTACAGACTCAAAAAGTTCGACATACCGATGAGAACGTCCACTTCATTGGTCCACATTCTCTCCGTGCTGCTGCTGATCTCACATCGATACCTGCCGTGGTGATCCTGCATCGCATCAGGAATCTGAAATGCAAAAAATGCTTTTTATTAAACCTAAAAAGTAAGATGCTCGCCTAAACAGAGATTAACCCATAAGAACCCATGGTGACATGGGTGTAACAAACACTTTAGTGACTTCTCCAAAATGTGGGTGTGACTGGAAACAGAAATCTGAAAGAGTAGCTAATTTCAAAAAGCTTATTTTTTGTTACTAGGCTAAGTTTAAACCCATTTAACAATTCTTGTAAATATGTTTTATTGGTTTTTACCATTTTTATCCCACAGAGATGAAAAATACAGAACATACGCATATTACTTCAATTTGCACATACCGGTACATCTCCAAAAATGTACAAGTGTATTGTTTAGCAAATATGTTGATACAACGAGTTCCCTATTCCCATCCCATCCCCTCCCACCCACCCTCCCATAGGTTCATAGGATATTAATCACATTTAGGTAATAGGAAAGCAAAAGTAGATAGAGAAGAGAGAAACAAAACAGAAGCAAACATAACAACAACAACAACAACAACAAAAGCAACCTAACTAAGAAAGATGTATATAAATACAAATAAATGAACAGAAATTATAATAAAAAATAAAAAATGAAAAATATTAAAAAATAAAAAAGGGGAAAAGGGGAGTGTTCACTGCTGCGATCAGTCGTGTACGAGTCCCACCCTAATCATTGTCAAGTGGCTCCTGCAAGGAGTCATAAAAGTCGAGAAAGGGCCTCCATATTTTGAAAAAAGATTGAGAGGAACCTTTGAGTGTGTATTTGATTTTTTTCTAGCTTTAAGAAATACATAACATCTTTGATCCAATGAGAAAAGGATGGTGGAGCTCGTTGTTTCCATCTGAAAAGTATTAAACGTCTGGCAAGGAGTGTGGTGAAGGCTATTACTACATAGGCTTTAGCTGGTAAGACAGCCCGAGATTTCGCTGATGTTAAACCAAAGAGAGCGCAGATCGGATCAAGATCTAACTGGGTCCCAAAGATCTCACTAAAGGCTTTAAATCATTTAACAGTTCTAATCTGTTAATAGGGTGTCCTTTATTGCATTTAACCCTATTAGGGTTTGTTATTTCTTTTTATTTATTATTGATTTATTGTTATTTTGTTACTTAAAAACAAATCCGAAAAAATAATTTGTTGTTAAACAGCACTATTAATGTCACAATTTTAATATATGTTGGTATATATGTTTTCACCCAATGTGACATATATGTTACATCACAGATCTTTGACATTTAAGGGTAGTATTTTTAAAAAACCATCAGAAATGTGTGCTATGTGGTTAACTTGGTCTGTGGTATATCCCCCATCATTTTCCTTCAAGGATAACTGGGTCTGGGTTCTTATGGGTTAAAGCCTCCAACTGAGATTGGTTTTTAAAACTATATCATCAACGTCTTCTCACCATGAGTTTCCTCTTTGTGGCGTTGGGCACTGGGACTCCGTTTTTGTGCCACTGGTATCGAGGGATGGGCCGTCCCACAGCTCCACACTCCAGCTGCAGGGTTTCCCCGATGTTTATCCGCTGAGGCTGAGGCTGGATCACCAACTTCAGCCGACCATCTAGAGAATGATAACTTTGCCCTGGTGGTGGACAGAGTAAATTATCATGAGTAAATTATCTTCTACAGGCAAAAACATTTTTTTCATGCACTGATCAATTTTAAGATTTTGGGCTATTTCTTTCCCACAACATTATTTGAATGATACTACATTTTGCACTAATTTTGCACTGTTTATGCACTCCCTCATGTAAATATTGTACAGTATTTCTTCTTGTATATAATTTCCATGTATTTATATTTTAATTGAATTCTCTAATTTTGCACATTTATACTAATTTCTAGTACTAGTATATATCCATCTATCTATCTATCTATCTATCTATCTATCTATCTATCTATCTATCTATCTATCCATCCATCCATCCAACATGTCTTCTTTCAGAATAGTAGAAAGAAAACACCCAAAACAAACATTTAGGTGTCTTCACTTTACTATATTTGATCCATTTGTGCCTGTAAATTTCTCCTAAATTCACTAAAAGTTAGCGTTCTATCAAAGAAATTAGATTAATAGTTTTGCCTTCAAATAGTCATTTGAATCAAGACTGTTTGAAAGGCTCTTTAAAGGCTGTTTTCTCAAAATGAGATTTTTCTCATAAATCTCAATTTCAGCTACAGTTACAGACACCAAACTTTTATTCCTAACTATAATCTTAAAGGTTTTTTTACAGAGGGGTTTGTCTATATATCAGTCATACCCTGATTTAATAAACAAAGGTTATGGTAAAACGTGATTAAAAAAAAAAGATTTTCTCATTTATGAAATGATAAAAGGAAATTTCTCAATTTCCTTCTGTTAATAACTTTGAATCTAATATATCAACAAAATAAGATAATAACTTTGAAATTTTATCCAATGTTCAGATGTATGTCCTGGAAATATATGCAAATTTGTGCATATTTAATGAGTTAATGCCTCAATTGTGTGGACTTAACAAATTGGGGAAGTTTAATGGGCATATCTAAAAGTTTAAAATAAGCCTATTCACCTGAAATATCTCTCCTTAAAAGATTCCTGCTTCAGCTGGTAAAAGTACAAGAGTTAGAGGTTCAAATCCGTCAAGAGTCACTTATTCTAAAAACATATGTAAGGGTGATTTCACACCTAACACCTATCTTACCACAAGACATGGTGACATTCAGGACGTCCACTTGAGCCCACTGACTGAATTCAAAAGTGTCTCCACAGTTGACCCTGCAGATGTAAAAGCCAGCGTCCTTCAGGCGGACCGGACTGATCACCAGCTCTGTAGAGAAGCTGTTTGGCACCTGAGGGTGTGGAAAATATATCACATTAATCACAAAATACAGTGCAACATTAATAAAGGCCAGAAGATAAATAGCGGTTCATCTGCAAACTGAAATCTCATCTCCTTTCCCTTCGGCTCCATATTCACTGTATTAATAAAATGCATTGCAGGGTTTTAGTGATCCAGCATGATTTTTCAAGCTCCAAGAACATTGTGCAGGAGCATGCAAAACATGTCTAATTTTTCCGCATAAAATGATTAAATTTAAAGACAAAATGGTGGGAAAATAAAGTGCAATCCTTTAAAACACACAGCTGTTAAACTCTAGTTTCAGTTTCTTTTAAAAAGACAGTTTAGACGCAAGTTTGTACATTTTATTTGAATAAAAAGTAAAAGGGAAAGGATATGGATATGTGTAAACAAATCTTCCAACTTTTGGACGGCCTGTTCTCAAGTAAACTGGTTTCAGTTTGAGTGGAAAAGGGGAAGAGTGATATGATATAACTGTTTCCAGTTCACTTTTAGTGGCCCAACATTTATATATGAAACAGCACATTTAAAGGTTGTAATGAGAGTATTGTTCATGCAGTTTTGGTAAACTTTAGAGCCTGTTTGGACACCTGCAGTAAGGGAGGATTTATGCATTTAACCAACATTTTACACTGCAGTTGAATGCAGGTGAACATCCTAAAAAGCTGAAAAACCCTATTATATTGACTTTTTCTTGTATTTATGTTATTTCAGTTGCTTTCTGGTGCCTCCATGGACATGTTAAATATCTGAAAGGTAGTGAAATGCTTGCGGAAGGTCAGGGATGCTGAAAGTTTTAATGAGAGTGTCAATTTAGGGAGGCAGCATATGAATGAGGGTTGCACAAAAAAAACAATAGCTAACTTAGCCAAATATGTGCATTAAATATAACCTATTGAAAGTATTAAAAATGGACAGTGGAAGAATTCAATTCAATGCATGCATTTAATGGTGCACAAAATGTTTCTTTCTATGCACAAGGTGTTTCAATGCTAAATGGATTAATAAAGACACAATTCAGATTTATTTCTCAATCTGGTGTGCAGATCTGTCAGGGAAGTCATGTTTTTTGTATTTATAATGTAAATGGAGTTAGAAAAACACAAAAACAGACCATTATGTTCATTAAGCTGTAGTTTTATAGGTGTTAAATTAGGTTATTAATAGTCAGTGTTTGTGTTTGGGTGTCTGAGCCAGCAGAAAAAAGAAGTAGTGGTGAAAAAGGTTTCAAGCCCAGACCTGTTTAGATGACACACTGACTGCAGATTGTTTTATCTGAAAATTTCAGAGATACCGAGGCACAGCCATAACTATTTAAAGCAAAAGGACAAAAATATGAAGATGAATGCAGCCAACATCAGCATGAACACAAACACAGCAGAAATAAAGAGGTTTCAACACAAACATCTTCCTTTAAAGCTGATAGTGTATGTGGATATTGAGGAGTTTTAGCTCACCTCTTCTTTGGACTTGAACCACTGGTACTGGACTGGAGATTTGCCAACAGCGTGGCAGTTCAGACGAAGATTGTGACCAGATATAAGAGCCACAGACTGCGGCTGAATGAGGATCTGCAGGGCTGCAGAGCGAGAAGACTTTCACTTTGAATTCACACTTCTCAATCTTTCCATTATGTCATCAGACATAAGTAAAAGTACTAATAATACACTGTGAAATTACTCCATAACAAGAAAAAGTCCTGCATTCAAAACCTTTAAGTATCAGCATCAAAAGGTACTTAAAGTATCTACTAAAAGTAAAAGTACTCGTTATGCAGAATGGACCCACTCAGATTGTTATATACTCTAAATATATTATTAGATTATTTGTATTGGTGCATTTATGTAAGTATTGTTTTAATTCAGTAAAGATAGGGATCAGTTAAAATACTTGATATACTGTTATGAGGTTCACTTTAAATTGACCATGTTTCATGTTAAATCTCGACCTGAAAAGTAACTAAAGCTGGCCGCAAAATGCAGTAAAAAGTACAATATTTGCCTGCCTATGTTGCTTTGGTAACAGCATGAGGATGATGCACAAAGAAATTCTTTGTTTACTGACATGTGGCCAGAGGTGAAAGAAGATCTACTACACTGTGAAATTACCCTACAAGATAATAAAAAAGTCTTGTATTCAAAACTTACTTCAGTAAAAGTACAAAAGTGTCAGCATCGTAACATACTTAAAGTATCAAAAGTAAAAGTACTTGTTATGCAGAATGGCCCCTATCAAATATTAATGAAAGCAGCTTTTTTAAGGATTGGGGTAATTTTAACTACTTAATATACTGTTATGAGGTTTAATTTAACTTTAAATGTCTCATGTTTTTTATCTTAAATCTGGACCTGAAAAATACCTAAAGCTGGCAACTAAATGAAGTGGAGTAAAAAGTACAATATTTGCCTCTAAATGTAGTTGAATAGAGGTAAAAAGTTGCATAAAATTGAAATACTGAGGTAAAGTACAGGTACCTCAAAACTGTACTTAAGTACATTACTTTAGTAAATGGACTCAGTTAACCATAATGTCTCAAAATCACACAAGTTGGTTAAGAAGGCGTTGTGGTTTCCTTAATAGTGTAAATACAGTTTCACTGCCCTTACCAGCCAACCAAAACTACAAATCTGCAGTAAACAAAGTAATACATGTTTCCTCTTTCAAAACCCCAAACCCTGGTTGAATGACAAGACTGCTGACTGTTGCACTGACCATCACCATGAAGGGAGCAAGGTTATCATAGTTAACGAAAACTAACAAAATAACGAAAACTAAAATTGAAAAAACATTTTCTTTAACTGAAATAAAAATAAAAACAAGTTTTTAAAAAAACGATAACTAACTGAAACTGTATTGTGTGGTTACAAAACTAACTAAAATTATAGTGAAAATGTCCTTAGTTTTCGTCTTTGTCAACTTTTTTCATACATAATTCAGTGTTTCTATTTCAACATGCAGGAACACATGGTAAATATGTTTACTGAGACTGGGATGTCTACACTTCAACCAAAATACAAAACACCCCGAACTGTAAGAGTTAATAACCTTATTGGGGCTAAGATGGATAAACCAAAGGAAATGAAGGCACATACCCATTACAAAAAAACTAAAACTAACACTAAAACTAAACTAAAACTAAGCATTTTCGAAAAATAAAAACTAAACTAAAACTAGCAAACTCACTCTAAAAACTAACTAAAACTAACTGGATATGAAAACAAAAATTTACAGCGAAATTAAAAATAAAACTAATGAAAAATCCCAAACTATTATAACCTTGGAAGGGAGCTATAAATTCCTTTTGAGGCTAAAAAATCCAGCAAAGGGAACAAGTATCACCCTACTCTGGTTGGAAGTGTTTTGCTGTACCTGATGGTTTGAGGCACTGCAGGGCCTCTGAGTTCCCCAGAGTCTGGAGGGAGTCGACCAGGTGACCCGTGGTGCAGCCTCGATCTCCCATCAGCCTCAGCAGCATGCGGCTCGGGCTTCCCTCCAGCTCCAACACCTTCAGAGAGCACAGCTCCATGTCGTCCGAGCTGCAGGCAAACACGTCATAGTTCAGATTCACAATTAGATTAGATCAGATATCAGTATCGGTATCAGTGTTTATGTATTCTGATACGTGCCGTTATGAAAACTTTTTTTACACAATATACAATGCAGAAAATGCTTTATTTTTAAATAGCCAGCAATTAACTGAGACTGAACAGTAATCATGTTTATTTAGCTTTTTATTTTATTCCTATTTTCTCTTTATTTTCTCAGTTATAATTAATAAAATTGTCTATTAATGTAATGCATTGTTGCATAACAATGTTTAATTTGATTTAATAAAGTTTTATGTTTGAGAAAGTAGCTTTTACAGCTGCATTCTCATTACAGTTAGAATAGGTTTGAATTTTCAATCAGTTTTTTTTTAAAGTTTTTTTTTAGTTTTCACCTTTGGATTTTTCATTCAGTAGTATTTGTTGTTACACTTCTAATATGTTAATTATGTGATAAAAACACAAGCGAAATGTATTATAAACATTTTAAACATTTATTAAACATATTAGTAGTATAATATAGATTTGAAGGATTTTTTTTAAATTATTAGATATTTAAAAATGTAAATATTATTCAGTAATCTATTGAGCCTTTTGTAAAATGAAATAAGTAAGTAAGTAAGTAAGTAAGTAAGTAAGTAAGTAAATAAATAAATAAATAAATAAATAAATAAATAAATAAATAAATAAATAAATAAATAAATAAATATTTTTAATTAATTTCATGATGATTTTTCAGTGATAGTACCCAGCATAAATTGCCCTCCATCTATCTATAAATCACAATAAAGTATTTTACACGTCGCAACATAAAATAAACACACTGTATGGTGAATTTAACAACACTATAATTGTGATTTTATTCACTTTCCAGTCTGATTTTTTATCTCAGCCTACCTGACTTTGACCCGTCTGTCACCGCCGACTATCTCTCCCAGTTTTCGCCATCCTTTGCTGCTGGATTTGTCCAACACGTCGCAGAGCTTCTTCACCACCGGCTCCCTCAGCAGGTTGATCTTCGTGGACCGGTCCAAAGAATCCGACATGGCGACCAGCGGGGAAAGTTCACGACCATCAGAAGAGTTTTTCTCTCAGAGTGCTGGCTCTGCTGTTACACCTGACAACACTTTGCTTCTCGGCAAAAACTTTACTTCCTGGAAGAAATGGTAAAAGTGATACAGACACACCTCTCGGTTTCCCCCACGCAGCCTCGGTGAGAGCCGCTGCCAAAGATTGTGTACGCATCAAGAGGATTCACCTCAGCTAAACGAGTTTTCTTTTTAATCTTTTGTCATCAGAACAATCAGAAAATTGTGCAGAAGAGGATGTGGATGAGGTGGGAGAAAAAAATCATTAAGTACGAGAAAAAAGTCGAAATACAATTTTGAGAATAAAGTCGAAATAAAATTTTAAGAAAAAAAAGTTGAAATGACGAGAATAAAGTCGAAATACAATGTCTAGAATAAAGTTGAAATACTATTTTGAGAAAAAAATTGAAATGTCCAGAATAAAGTCGAAATACAATGTTGAGAAAAAAATTGAAATACAATTTTGAGAAAAAAAATTGAAATGACGAGAATAAAGTCAAAATACAATGTCTAGAATAAAGTTGAAATACAATGTCTAGAAAACACGTATTGACATATAATATAATACAATATATGTCTAAAAAAATCACATAAATTACATGAAAGCAGATTTTACTGAAAACAATAGTTGTGGTAGCCTACTACCAAGAATAGCTAATTTATGTGTAGGATTTTAGGACTACAACACCCTTAAATATGATAGTTATCACTCAGTTGACATTTATGAAAATCAGGTTGTAGCTTGCTGTCTACCTAACTGTCCGGACAGACGTGCAGTTTCTCTGAAAACAATGTTACTCTGATGACTTATTGACACAAATCTGTGAAAATCTTTCCAACTTTAGCAAAAACAAAAAGTTTACTTTTTTCTTGTCATTTTGACTTTTTTTCCCCTCAAATTCGTATTTCAACTTTATTCTCGTTATTTCGACTTTATTCTTGTTATTTCGGCTTTTTTCTCTGCATAATGAAAACAATAATCCTCCTCTCATTATTTTTTTCTCCTACCTGGCCCCAATCCTCTTGTTGTCATCAGTGGTGGAATGTAACTAAGTAAATTTCCTCAAGTACTGTACTTAAGAAAAAATTGAGGTATGTGTTCTTTACTTGAGTATTTACATTTTCTGTAACTATATACTTCTACTCTGCTACATTTTGAGGCAAATATTGTAGTTTTTACTGCACTACTCCATGAAGTATTTAAAAAGGAAAATATATTTTTACTTGGTCTATACCCAGAGGGGCATAACATAAATTACCATGAACAAGTTTTTCTTTATTTGTGTTTGTTACAGGCAAAACGAGTGATTGCTTTAACATGGAAAAACATTGGTAAACCAAGCATATCACAGTGGTTTCAGGAATTATCTTTATGTTTGCCCTGGAAAGAATTACATACACACTTAAGAATAGACAAGAGGTGTTTCAAAGAGTATGGGGACGTTTTATTCATTATATTAAGAACAATAATCTGGCTCATTTAATAAACAAACCTGGAGCAGAATAATTTTACCCTCTGCATATTTATACTCATGTACTCTTTTTTGAATGGATCCTCAAGGACTCTTGTTCTTAAATTATGCTACCTTGGGCTGCCATGTTATTGTATGTTTGCTTGTTTTATATTTTTCTTGTGACCTATGTGTCAGTTTTGTAAAACAAAACTCAATACATATGTTGTTCGGAAAAAAAAGAAGGAACATTTCTACAAATAAATAAATAAATAAATTGTTGTGATTTTCTAAGGTATTCAGTCGTTCAGACAGAGTGACACATCTCGCTTCATCCGGGATCTCTGGCTGCACTCAGGTGGGCACGTCGTGACGTCAACAAGCCCCGCCCCCTGTCCGTGACTCAGAGACGCCTCTTACCTCACATCTCACATCTCACCTGAGGCGTCCGACACACCGGTGAGCTGCCCTGAAAACACCTTTTATAATATTATCATGACTGAAGAAAGCTTTTTTTCATCTTCACATTAATTAATTGTAGTTAATTAACAAAGTATTGAAGGTCGACACGTGTCCTGAACAGGTGAGTGAACACCGGAGCTTTATTATTTATTTTTTAAAATCACATATTTGTGTTTTCACTGCAGCTGTTGGCTTAAGTGCGTCTTTCAGAGTAGTTACGTTTGGCAATTTGTAATGGCGTTTTTGTTTTGGAATTTAATTGTCGTAGGTCCAGAGAGTGAACACAACATGAACACCTAATAAAAACCCTGCAATATTAAGATTATGTATTTAACAGGCACATCAACCCTAAGAAACCTTATTCCTAATTAAAATACGTGTTTAGCCACTGATTGTCTGTAGCCACATGATTAAAAAAAAAAATTGTAGTGTAGTTTTTTATTTTGTCCACCATAACAGAAAAAAACACATTGAGGAAGGAAATTGAAGGGATTAAAAGGATTTTTTTTTAATTGAGAATGTTTCCCAATCTCTGGTTTGTTGTGCACTAACCTAAGCTCTATTGCAGTAACATATTAAATAATACAGCATTGAATAATAGTAACATAAAAGTGCCCAATTTCATAATATCTCCTAATAATAATGGATATTTTTTCTGTTCTGGTGCAAATTATGAAAAATGAAAAATTGTAATAATAATGCAGGATTTGTTTGATTTGTTTGTATTTGCTCTCACTGCAACTGAAAAATAGGGATTTCTATGTAGTTTATTCAGCTTCAGCCATTTAAAAAGTGTGATTCAGTTTATTATAATTATCAGAATTATCATTATTATCTGCAAAACAATATTATTATATTATACAAATGAAATAGTATGACCACAGACACAGTGCTTCTGCTGAGTTTAAAGTGAAAAATTTAGCTTTTGGTATTATTTTTAACATCTAGTTCTGCTTGTTGTTTTCCATCATAATTGACAAATCATCTAGCTCTCATTTTGCTCCAGTGATCGTGTTAAAACTTGTCTGAGCAGTGTGAAACTGAGCTTCTTGTCCACTGTAGGAAAATAAGATAAGAAATAAGTGAAAAGGTGTGAGCATGTTGTGGCATCCTGTAAATTACAGGCTGGAGGAAGCTTTCCCACAAACACAAGTGTTTTAGAGTTGCTGCAAAAAGCTGCAGGGAGTCTGAACCAAAGAGCATAAATCTGCAGAGAGCTGCTCACTATGAGACAGTCAGTAAAGAAAGTAAACAATAATCCTGCAGAATATGAGCACAAGACTTTGCATCTTAAGCAAAGCATCTTAAAGCTGAGTGTGTTGTCATGCTTAACCCTTTATTGGGCGAAGAACTATATTTGGTAACTTCAGTGGATATCAAAAATGGGTCCCCATGTCTCTCTGTTTGGTCGTAGAACCACATGGATTTCTTCCAGCTAATCAGCAAAGATCAGGCTTGTCACATCTTGTAAACCTTTTTTTTTTAAATATTACCCCCCTCCCCCAGGTCCATATGTTGTTGTTTTTTTTACACATTCTGGCTGTATGTAATGTCTTCCAATATTCTCTAGTTGAAATTTGGAATTTGCAAGTATTTCACAGTGTTTTGAGGTGTGTGTGTGTGTGTGTGTGTGTGTGTGTGTGTGTGTGTGTGTGTGTGTGTGTGTGTGTTTGTTTGATCATTATCTGCTTCAGTGGATCTGAATGAAGATTAGCTCTCTGGAATACGGAAGTACATAAACATGGTCTAAAGTCCTTTTGGGTGACATCAGAGAGCAACAGTAGCTTAGTGAGACGAATTTTAAAAAAACAGCAGTTGATGGAGTATTTGTAGCCATTGAAATCTGGAGTGAATCTGGATCCCAGGGGGGACACACTAATTATTTTTCACTTTTATTAACTTTGCGAGATAGGCTATTTGTGCTGCATTCATATGGGGTTGGAGTAATTGGGGGATAATGAGTTACTGAACATAGTGACTGTTTCCTTTGCTTTTCTTTGTTACACAAATACTGGAAAGTAGAAAAACTACTGGTCTGATTTTAATGAAGCTTGGTGGAGGAGTGTAGCATGGGTCATTAAACTTTGGAGAGGATGTGGATCACTTTTGTCCCTTTTGTCCCGAAACGTTAACATTGGCATGAACTTGGCAGAGGTCGGCGCTCTCTAAATCACTTAAAATATTAGTTATTTTTGGGTGAAGAGAGAGTCTGCAATAATAACTGTGCAAAAACCAGTCACACTTGACGGACAAGCAACAAAAAAAAAACCCAAATCGAGAACAGAAAGAAACTTTAAAATAAAAAAAAATCTTGGATTCTTTACAGAATATTATCACCTGTTTGTTTGTTTATTTATTTATTATTATTTTATTTATTTATTATATTGTTATATTTATAGTCACATTTATATTATATATTGTTACTTATTTTGTTAATTGTTTTTCTTATACTATCCTATATTGTGGTTGTTTGTGTAATTGTTTTTGTAACTTCGACCAATCTGGAACCATTATTTTCCTTAATAAACAATAAACAATAAAGTTCTATCTCATCTCATCTTATCTATCTTATCTTATCTTATCGTATCTTATAATTAACATGATATTAATATTTCATTATTTAAACATCACCAAAACCTGTATATCATGACACTTCTATTCCTGAACTAAAGATTCAAGTTTAGTTTTTATTGATTCAACACAACACTAATCCCCTCTCTTTAGAAAAAGGCTCTGCTGTCAGCCAAATTATAACCTTCATGTTATTTCTCACTAATTTTTTGAAGCCTATCATGTTTTATCAGCATGTGATGACAGCCCGTACGTGTCTGCTACAACGTGTAAAAACAACCGTTGGTGGTGCTCGTTGTTTTCCCTTCATATCTTCTTGTTTTAGGTGAAAACAAGGCACTCAGCCGAACCACAGGGGGTTATATCGCCTCATTAACCCACAGACTGGTGATGTCACTTCCTTTTTTTTTCCAGGGCACACAGCGTGATAGTTTGTCCCAGGATGAGGGGAGATCTTGGGGTGTTGATGCTGTTGCTGTTGTCTGCAGCTGTAGAGTCCAACGGTAAGCTGACAGGCTTGAATGACAAAATCTATGGCATATATATATAAATATATATATATATATATATATATATATATATATATATATATATATATTTCCAAAATCAAGCTTCGGGAACTTTTTCAGCAAGAATAACATGAATAAGATGTATTTTTCTTCACTTGATTTTCAATTTAGAAAAAAATAAAATAAAATAAAACAATAAAACAATGTTTCACTTGTTGTCACAGATGGAAAAAATACTTATAAATAATATACAATAAATAATAATAATATAATAATATAATAATAATATAATAATAACAATAAATAAATACATTCTGAATGAAATATTCCACTGATTGTTGCAAATGGAAAAACAGAAGATTGACAAACTGTGAAGATTTTTTTTAATGTAATTTATAATTTTTAGAGGTGTAAATTACAAGTTTCATCATGATACAGAATTATATTGATTGTTTTGGGGATACAAAGTGTATTTTCTGACATCACAAAGTGATGTCAAAGTGATCATGATCACGAAGATCATGATACAATATCGTATCAGATAATATATCAATCAGTTATATTTTAGTCACAAAAAGCACCGAAAATGTGATTTGACAATTTAATTGCTGATCTATTCCTTTTCATAAAAATTAAAAATAGACTACCTGTTCACTAAAAGTGGGGATTTCAAAATGATGATGATATGAAATCAATATTTCCACTTGGCATCTTTAATAATGGATCATTAAATCATTAAATCAATACATCAGATCAGTGGACTTTTACTATCTCTGGTGAACCAGCCCTGTACAGTGTTGTTTAAACCATGCCTCCTTTTTATTACATTAGTGCTCAATTGAAAATTAGGAGCTGATGTTTGTTTGTGTGGTGTGTTGCCAGGCTCGTCTCCACCAGGGAAACCCGTCCTGCTGGGCTGCAGGTCCCCAGACAAGGAGACGTTTAGCTGCTGGTGGGAGCCGGGCCCCGACGGAGGGCTGCCCACCACACACCGCCTCTACTACGAGACGGAAAGGTCTGTTTGTACTGTGCAAAAGTCTTAGGCGGGGTGAAAAAATGCTGTAAAATAAGAATGCTTTAAAAAACAGAAATGTTAATAATTCATTCTTATCAATTAACAAAATGCAAAGTGAGTGAACAGATGAAAAATCTAAATCAAATCAGTATTTGGTATGACCACCCTTTGCCTTCAAACCAGCATCAATTCTTCTAGGATATATATATATATATATATAATATTTATTATACAAAAAAAAAAATTTAGATTATTGTTTTCTTCAATTTCTTGTTCATTTTGATGCCTGGTAAAACTGAAGGTACATTTGTTTGGCCAAATATGATGATAACAACAAAAATAGCTCAACAGTTTAATTTAACAGCCGATATCTAACCATTTTCAATGGGTTTCTGGATAATAACCATAATCATTAATCAAGAAAACCATGGAAATGTTTTTGTTATTTTTGTCCAAACAAATCTACCTTTAGTTGTACCAGGCATTAAAATGAACAAGAAATTTAAGGAAACAACAAAAATCATTTTTTCCATGACTATATATACTTTGTTGCATTTTGGCTTTATTCAACAGATCACAGTAGAGACAAAGGCAAAGAATCAAACTTGTAAAATGTATAAATGTGTGTTAGCCCCTGGGCCACCAGATGCCCCGTTAGGTCTCAAGTGAAAGTAAAGCTTGTGTTGTTGAGTTGTCAGTAGGTGAGTGGAAAACTACCGTCTCTCTCTGCTCGGTCAGCTGAGCACAAATCTTTGTTGCTGTGCAGGAAAACACTCAGACTTCAAACGCTTCACCTGTGTGACCCTCACTCACTCGCTGGCCTCGGGGGGAAAAATACCAAAACTTATTTATTTTTAGACCTTTACAAGATCAGCAGCATCAGCAGTGGGAAATTCCTGTATCCTCCCAATTGTACAGAATGACTCCTGTTCCATCCTGTTTCTGTGTTTAGACAAAAAAATGCCTTCTCTAAAGGGCACAAAAACATTAAAATAAACATTGGCCAGGCATCCCTACTCTTTTCTTTGTGAGGACAAGCTGCTGCATACCTGTTTCTAACACTTTTGGAGGAGGTAGTTCTTGTATTTGATACTACTTAATTAATGATCTGGTGATCTTAAGTTAAAAATCTAAGAGCGTCCTAAGTGAAAAAACTAAGAAGTTTCTAAGACAAACCACAATTATTTTTTTGTGATCAACATTTTTTATTTTCCATTTTCATTGTACAACAATAAAATAAAAAATAAAAAATAAAAATACGACCCCCCACCCCCCAACAACAACAACAACCAAACACCATCACCATCAGTGCTAATCCCTTTCTGGTTACAAGCATCTCTTACCGTGCTCCTTCATGTACATCTATTACACACATACAGAACATAAAATAAACTAAAACTCAGACACAAAGAAAATAAGTAAACAAAATAATTGTTGCATGGAAGACATAATTTGTTAACAAATAAAGAGGTTAAGAATAATAATAGCAAACATAAAACATACAAGAAAAAGAAGAAGCACCGGTATATATTTATCCACAAATAACCAAAAGACATACCACAATTCTTAAGAAAAAATGGTGAGTAGCATTTAAGAAAATTGTTAGGAACTAGTTTTTTTCTTAAGAATTTTCTTAAGTGTTATCTTACAAACACTTTTGTGAATCAGGCCCTTGGAGTCTATTTTTCTTTATCTTTAAAAAACTGAATCATTCCCATCTCACCTGCTCCCATTGATGTTTTTTCTGTCCTGTCCCAGTCTCATGATGAATAGTAAAATTGACCCCCATCCCACAGGAATGCTGTGTGTCACAGGAAAACATCTTTCAGCCTTTACTCTGAAGTATCACAACAGCTACTGGATGGATTGCCATACACTTTGTACAGACATTGAAAAGTCCATGAATAACTTCTTATTCTGCACCGATTCTTACTGCACTTGCACGCATTTTATTATTATTTGTCATTTTAACTTAAAGCACATTTGTTTGCATTCTATTATGTGTGAAATATTCCATTTAAATAACTATACTTAATGTTTACAACCACTTTCCCATCAGCCTCAGCTGTTGCTTGTTTTTAGTGCTGATCATCAGCATCTCAGTGTTGCAATTCTGAGCATTTTATCAGGCTGATATCAGCTTTTATCTGTGAAGTTTGAATGATTAGATGCTTCCCGTTTGCTGGACAAAATTCTTCAAGGGACAATTCACCCACAAATCAAAAATAACACGTTTTCATCCTACCATAAGCATTTTTTTTACCAGTGTAAATTGTTCAGGTGTGACTGGAGATATTAAGAGTAGAGTTCCTTTCTATCATAGTGACTTTAACAATTCAATTAAATCCCAAGTTTATTGTCATATACACAATAGAAACATGTTTTCTTGCACAAACTTGCACAAAACCTTACTTTGCTGTCTGTCAGATGCCAGAGAAGACAGAAGTAAAAGAAATAGAATTAAAAAAAAAAAAAAAGGATATAGAACAACTTGTCAACAATATGATCTGTAAATTATCTTGAGTAACAGGGTCATCATTTTTGGAAAGAGACATTGCTGTTGAGTTTTTCAAATGTATTTTTTTGCACTTTTGGCACAGCTCCTAATCTCAAATACTCTACAACTCACACTAGAACAATCTAGATTGAATAGATGCGACTGTCCCACAGACTGATTAAACACCAAGAAAATCGGATTCTTAGTTTCTCAGAAGAGGACATTTGAGATCATGTTGCACAAAAAACTATGTGGGCACCACATCTGACTCTTACCTGATTATCAGTCAAGTCAAGAACTTCTTTATTGAATGTCAACATGTGTTTACTGCCCACCGCTGTTTCACAAAGCTGACTTTGTTGCCCACGTACAACATGTAAGCAAAAATACCCTGAGTGGTGTTCAGTGATCAGCAAAGGTCTTGTTGTGTCTCCGTGCAGATTGGAGGGAACCAACGAGTGTCCGGACTATTGGTCGGCGGGGAGGAACTCCTGTTTCTTTAACAAGACGCACACGTCCATCTGGGTGGACTACTTCCTGACAGTGACGGCCTCCAACGCCCTCGGGAACGCCACCTCAGACCTCTTTAAGATGGACGTGATGGATGTCGGTAGGTTTTGTCACGATTGAGATGAAATTATTAAATCATACCGGAAAAAAAGATGTAACCCCTATTTAACCCATTTAGGCCTAAAACGCCTGGAAAAAATGCCTGTAAAACCTCTGGGCAATTTTAAAATAACCCCCTAAAACCTGAAGTTTTTCTGGAAATTCAACAGAAGTTTCAACGCTTACTAAATAATAGATTTTTCAGCCTCTGTAGCAGATAGAAATGAAATTCACTCCCACATGTATTCTGATGCATATTGGCCAAGAGACCAAAAAAAGGTAGAAAAAAACTACAAATACTACAAAACCACATATCTGCTTTCCCAGCTTTAATGGTAGAAATGCGGTCATGCTTTCCCGGCTTAAATGGGTTAAACAGAGTTTCAAGTTAATTCGTCATATGTAGGTTAACACAAGATAAGGTGACTAGTAAGGTGTATGATAAAAAATAATAATACAATTATTAATAATAAAGACATGAGTAAAAAGGTAAAAAACTTTGTACATGTCTATGAAATGAGGGTTGTTTATGTTATGGTAACACTACTGCATTAAATGTGATGAGGAATGGATGAACATATAGATATAATACAATGTATTTTTATCATTAAAAAGTAAATAAATAAAACCTAAAATAAAAGATACAAACAACACAGTTATATCTGTATTTTAATGAAGGCAAGTTAAAAAAAAAGCGCATTACAGCAGTATGTAGACCTTAACTGAGGGGGTATTTCATTATTTTTTAAACTTTTGTATATTGAAAATGTCTTCTAAACTACTTTTAAAGGTTTTTTTTCCTTGGGTTTAGATGATATATTAAATATAATACATACTTTACAATTTCTACAGAAAGCAGTGAACTCCCTCAACTTCAGTGATTGTTGTTTTACAACATTGAACCACAGGAAATATAACTAGGATTTTCTGACATATGAGTCAAAATTTCAAATGTATTAATAATAATTAAGAATAGCTTTAATCTGCTTATCTTAACAGTGCTTTTGTGCCACAGTAGGCGTAATACACTTTGGCCTATTGACAACCACTTTATCTGTGTATTCATTAAAGAAGAAGAAGGCCCTCAGCAGAAAAGTATCTGTATTGATCATTCAGCTAATGACTTATTGGCCAGTTTTATTGGCCGAGCAGCCTTTTTGGGCTCAGTAGTGAAAGAAAAAGTGCAGAGTCACAAAGGAAAACCTGAACAGAATGGGGCGGAACTGGTTTGTGCCCGGTGTGAAACTTGTGTACAGTCTGGGATTAGATTTCACAGCTTTTGTTTGGTTATGCAGGCAGTGGTGCACATGACAGACATGCACTGTACTTATAGAGACCTGAGCTAAACTTACTTGACTCTTTTTTTAATTTTTGCCTCTTATAACTCTGTAAAGACACTTTGTTTCAAATTCACTGATAACTAATGAACTGTCATTTATAGCTTTAACATTATAACTCTCAAACAGAGCATGTTAGTATGGTGATGGTTATGTTTTTTAAAACTCATCTTAAAACCTATTTTTATTCCTTGGCTTTCAACCACGCTTGAGACTCTGCTCTTATTTTAGTGTTTATTTCCTGTTTTATTTATTTTATTGTTCTTGTTTGCTTGTTTATGTACAGCACTTTGTTGCAGCTGTGGTTGTTTTTAAATATATAATAAAGTTGAGTTAAGGTTATGTTAAGATTTAGCACAAAGCACTGCTCCTCTGTCTTGTTCTGCTCCGACAGTGAAGCCCGATCCTCCTGAAAACGTGACGCTGCTGGTGGAGGAGCGAGAGGACAGTCCGAGTCTTCACGTCAGATGGAAGCCTCCCTCCAACACGGACACCAAGTCCGGCTGGGTCACCATTAAATATGAACTCAGAGTGGAAAAAGAAAACAGCAACAAGTGGAAGGTGAGTCTGAAATGTTAAAAAAAAAACCTGAATTCCTTCAAAGTAATAAGTGCACATAAACAGTGTCTTCCACATTTGGGTCAAATAGTGTTATAGCTTTGTTTTTACCATTTGAGTTGAGCTGTGTTCTTTGGATGACTGCTTCACTTTGTGTTTGTTGTGCAGGACAGAACACATGGTGCCTATAAACAATGGTACAATAGGTGTTCTGCATATGAACAAAATTAAATTAAAATGTAAAATCTAGGATTGCAACCTGTTATCAGTCTCAAATTTACTTATTTACTCAGATTTACTTACTTTACTTTTTACTTTATTTTCTTCTAGAAATCAAAACGCACAAAATCCAAATAGGGGCCTGGCTGTTAACTAACTGGAAGTTAAAATTATAATTAATATTACATTTAAATAATACATAAAAGTGTAATAACTTAAGAGGGATCTTCTGAGTTCCTATCAGGGTGATTCAAAGACAAGGCTTACCAGGATCTGAGGCTGCTTAATGAGTACAATTAATAAATAAACTGCAATATTTTAAAACAAATAGTAAAATCTCTCTTGTAGCAAATAATACGAGGCTAAAATAGGTGTGGAGAAAGATTTGTTGTGGTACAGCCGTCCAAACAGAAGGAGCACGACCTATAACGTCTATTACGGACAGATTTACATTCAAGTTATCTACAACAATTCTAAAATGTAATTAAGACTTTTATCTAAAGCGAAGTACATTTGAAAGTGAATACAACACAAGCAAAGATGAAGTCAAAAGACAACAATTGTTTTTTGTACGTGTAGATTATGTGTGAACGTGTTCAGTAAAGAGCAGGGTCTTTAGTGTCTTCTTTAAAGATTGAGAGGGATTCCAGTAGAGGGCAATAAAGGAGCTTCCTCCAGGACTGTCAACAGGATGGTTTATGGCTTTGACCCACTTCTATACTGCAGAGTCAAAGTATGTTCTACTGAACAGCTTTTTTCCCAACAAAAAAACTCCCAACAAACAATAGAGCAGTGACTACACTGAAAAAAATTGGAGTGACATTTACTTTAAAAAAGCTAGGCAAGTTTTTCCATACAGAAAGTGTTTGTAATCTTTGCTCAGGTTGTTTCTAAGTAATGTTTATTTAATAGAACCACTTATTTTTTTTTAATGAAAATACACAAGTAAATTGCAGATTCACTGATTTCCCTCAATTACATTTTACTTGGAAATATCAACTAACTAACATACAAAACTGAGGACACATAATAACAAACAATCACTAAGTAGTGCACTACATGAAAAACTGCTATTTTAAAGTAAAAGCACTGAGTTCGTATTTCTTTGTAGAATTTATATAGATGATTGAAATAATAATTACAGGGCCCCAAAACATTTTTTTCAGTGTACTTTGTCTTAATTTTTCTAAAAGGCAGTTTCATAAAACCCATGTTTTACTGTTTAACTGTGAAAAAGGGGCCTTCTACATTTATATGACAAATAATTGATCACAGACATGATAAGAAAATACTGTTTACAACTTTTTTTTCTATGTACATGTGACAATGAGGAGGAAAAAATGCTAATAAAAACACATTTAACTTTTTTTTTTGCATATTTAGGTGATAATGAATGCAATAGAGGGTTAATGAAAAATGCACTTTATGGACATTAAAAATCAAGATGTATTTATAATTTGCAAATTACAGACTGAATTCACTTTATAGACATTTTAACCATAAATGTTTTTGTTACATTGGATCTATTTACTGCCTATGGTATCTATTTATTATTGACTCTTGCACTGTTTTGGACTGGTGTGTTTTTAGGGCAACATTATTTCATATTTTGAAAGTGCATAAGAAATTACAATTAAAGAAAATCTGTATAAAAACAATGTATTTTTGCAGTTTGTACATAAAAAAACTGTAAATCAAAATGTAATTGAGGTAAGAAATAGGAATGTATTGAACTACTGTTTGACCCAAATGTGATCTTAACCTGGGTATGAAGTGTACAATTAGTGATTGTTTTTTCTTAAGGAGTACAAGTCAGGTACACAAACTCATTTCAGCCTGTACAGCGTCAGTCCCGGGGCGGTGTACACGGTGCAGCTGCGCTGCAGACTCGACCACAGCGAGTGGAGCGAGTGGAGCAACACCACCAGTGTCAAAGTCCCCAACTGTAAGTCTCAGAAGCTCTTTGCAGAAGATGTTTGTGCTTTATGACGAGTTAGCAACTGTAACTGCACTAAAAGGTTCTCAAAATCAATGATAGACAATACAGTGTGAATTAATGACATTCAGACGATTACAAAATCAGCCTATTACCCCCTTAACCCTCCTGATATGTTCGCTTTTTCAGGAACAGCAATAACCCAGGGCATGTTTAATTATCCAAAATTCTCAGAAATAAAAAAAATCCCCAATAAACATTGTTTATATTTCATTAATAACTCCATTACTAATCATTTCAATCAATATTTAGTGCAATGGAGTTCTTTACCTCTCACAGATCATAAAAAAATGCATGTTAAGCCTTTTTTTTTTATGTACATCGGAAAGACCTACATAAAAAATACAATGGTTTTACATGACATTGATTTTTTTTTTAAATTTCATTTTACATTTAAAATGTTTTTCTTTTTCTGAAAAAAATATTTTAACTTTTTTTTTTTGATTGTTTAACTCTGAAATGGGTCAATTTAACCCGCTACACAAGAGGAGGGTTAAAAACAGGAGTTTTGTCCAAACAAGATACAAAAAAGCTTCCTGTGTTTATTTTTAGCAGGCTAGACTATTGTAGTTGTCGCCACAGGTCTTACTAAAAAAAATAAAACAATCAGGCAGCTGCAGCTTGTCCAGAATGCTGCTGCAAGAGTCCTCATAAATACCAAAAAAGTGGAGCACATTTCGATAGATTTTAAAATCTTTAAGATCAGCTTTTAGTTTCAAATCTGGGCTTTAAACAATATTATTTACTGCAGCTTTCCAATAAATTAGGTACATAACTTGTATTTAATCTGTAACTATTCACTGGCTTGCTTTTTTTGTTGTTGTTCTGTCTTTCGTTTGCTATTTTGATGTTTAATACATTTTATGCTCCTATAAAGCACTTTGAATTACTTTGCATAATAATCATTAAAAATGCTTTTATTTAATCTAATTTTAGATCTTCAGAATGAGACTGCATCGTGGATTTTGGTTTATATCCTCTCTGCAGTTCCTTTCATAACAGCAGTGTGTATTTTGGTCATCAAGAGGAAATCGTATGTATCTCCAGCAAAAAAAAGAAAAACTCTTCTATAATGTCGAGATGATGAGGATGGTTTGACTTTTTTTTTTTTGTTCCCCAGTGTGAAGCACTTTGTTCTGCCTCCTGTTCCAGGTCCAAAGATAAAAGGAGTTGATGCCCAACTTCTCAAGGTAAAACTGAATAAACGACTAAAAGTTACGGTAACGCTTTATAATAAGGTCCTTAATAACCATTAATTAACAAGTAATAAGGCATTGTTCTCGCTTTAGATCCGGTAGTTGCAAAAAGCATAGTTAACTTATAGTTAACTTATAATAGATGAGCAATAAAGTATATTTTAATATCAATAAGTAAACAAAATAAGATTAATAAAGGCATGGCAAAGACATAATGGGTGGGTCATGGGTGTTTGTAATGCCATTATTAACACTTATATAAGCTTATAAACACACAATAATGTTAATAAGCATCTTGTAAGGACTTAGAAGGGGCCTTATTACTTGTTAATTAATGGTTATTACAAGGACCTTAATATAAAGCGTTACCAAAGTTACTTTAGATTTGATAATGGTGAGATTATATAATGTAATGCATTCGTTAACCTCCAGAACAGGGGATCAGAAAACATCGACAATGCACTGATCATCAACCAGGGTTTTCCTCCTATGGTGGCCTGGAAGGACCAGATGGAGGAGTACCTGATTGTGACCGACAGTGACGACGGGTTTTCCTCCAAACCTCAAAAAAGGAAGAAAAGCTTGATTGTTATTCCCGCTGGCTTCTATTTAGACTCAGACATGTGCTGTAAGGAGTCAATGCCCGGTGGGAATGACTGGGAAAAGGAAGAGGAAAGAGAGAATGAACTAGAAAACGCCATCGAACCCTCCACAAACAGCAGTTATGTGGATATTCAGAGACATGTGGGAAACCAGGTGGACTACAGCAGAGTGAAAGACATGAACGTTGGCGCTGTCCTCGTCCTCGTGGAAGAAAACGTCCCATTTAAGGGCTCCGGCTACATGGAGTTTCAGAGACAGGAGACCATAGCAGAGGACTACAGCATGGTGAAAGAAGTGGGTAGTGACAATGTGGTCTTACTGCAGAAACAAAATGTCGAGGCGTCCTGCAGAGAGAAGGGAGACCACTACACAGACTGTGTCCTTCAGAAGCAAAGAAAACCTCATGTGTGCCCAGAACTCACTGATGGTGGATATGTAGACACAATCCCTGCACCTCCTTTAATGTAGGTGGTTTTACTTGGATATCTGAATACAAATGACAGGATTACTGCTTATATTTAAAGAAAAAGGCTGCAGATGTTCTGTATTTTTATTACCTCTGCCAGAGAGGTCAAGTTTTTGGTTCGTTCTGTCCGTTTGTCTGCAGGATTACAGAAAAAAAAACTACTTGAATGATTTTCATGAAACTTGGTGGAAGTGTGTAGCATGGGCCAAAGAAGAACCCAATTTTTTTTGGAGAGGATCCAAATCAAGGGGGAGATGCAACAATAATTTCTCACTTTCATTGACATTGCATAATAGGGCATTTGTGCTGCGTTCATGTGGTGTCGGAATAATCGGAAAAATGTCTCCCAGATCATATTTCATGAAGCTAACAGCTCTACATCAACTTGCAGTTTAAATGCTCTGAGCAACAACAAAATCTGGGGAAAAAAGACAACAGACTGGACATAAACATGAAAGGAGTTTAATCAACGAAACCGGTTATTTATTCTGCAAGGTACAAACAAATGCAACTGATTTATAAATGATTGTTCCTATAACTAATTTGACAGATGAGTTTTATTCCAGGGTATATTGTTTTGAAATATTTATTTCACTGATTTTCTTAAAATGTATTTAAGGTGTTTGAAATTGCTATTAAATTATTTTACAAATATTCAGTTTGAGACAGGACATCGTTTTGGAAAGAAACATTTAATTTCATTAACTAAAATATTGTCCAAGTCTTTAATCAGGCCAGAACTCAATTATTTACTGTAATATTTTTTTTACAAAATAATAAAAATAAAAAAATCAGTTATTTTGTTTTTTCTTGCATCTTTACATTAACCTCAACAGATCCCAGATGGTTAGATTTAAGATTATTCTGTCTGATAGTGGGATGCCTCAAGGAAGAGTACTTGGTCCGCTTCTCTTTCTCTTATTTAGTAATGAACCACATTCAAAGTAAACACTGCATTTGTCCTCTTTATGCAAATGACATTTTACATTTAATTTGCCTGAAGAAAAAAAATCATCTCCACAAACTGTCCTCTCATTTTATATGTGACGACAACAGAACCATCTGACTATTTATGCATTAAAAATATTTGTATCTCCGTTTTTTTAAGGAAATTTGTCTTCACTCCTGCCTACATTCAGAGTTTATAAAATAAAAAAATCAGAAAAAATAACTTTGCAACAACATTCGTTTTTTTTTTTAAATCTTACTTCCTTTGTTTTAAATTTTGATGCGGTTTTAAATGTATTGTTTATTGTTTCACAGCATGGTCTCTCATTAGAACATAACTTATTCAACCATTTTATAGAAGAGCATTTAAATGAACAGTTAGAAGTTTTGGGGAACGCGCTTACTCAATAACTGGTGGAGAATATGATACTACATTTAGACATTTCACGGGGGAGAATTTTTCTGCTATTTCTTGGCTGCAAATAGCAATTTGGGAAAGCTCAGAACCAAGATATAGAGTTGCACATAAATGTCAAATAGACCTTCTTATGCAACAGATTTTGCACTAAAACAAATAAGATATAAGGTGTCAGTAAGTAAGCTTTAGAAGTGCTTATAAGCTGTGCACATTTTCAGTATTTATGCTAAGCTAAGCAGCTGCTGGCTGTAGTCTTATATATTCAGTATCATCTTCTGATCTAACTCTCCACCAGAGAGCAAATGAGCATATTTCCCAAAAAATCAAGCCTTTGCTGATAAGACTTGTGTGAAATTTAAGACAGTGTAGACTTTTTGACTTGCAGGAAATAGTCGATGCTGTAAAATTAAAAGTACACTTGTGCTTTTCCTGTTTAATGTCAAAATGTCCTAAAGAAACGTCTTATTCCTCCTCCTTTCTGTTCAATTGCAAAAAGACAATTTAGACCGAATCCCATTTCAACTTCAAATTAGATTTTTTCATCAGATTCACTATCAGATCTGGCATAACCTCATTATTCCACAGATTAAATGTTTATATTTTGCAATTTCTGAAGTCCTTATGGGTCGAAATCATAAGATTTCTCTCCTTCACACTATAGATTCTGACTTGGGTAATGAACGATTTCAAATTATATCATTCATTCCTTCTTAAATTTACATCTAGTAATTTAGCGGACGTCTTTTAATACATAACTGACACTTGGCACTGTTGATTACTGTTTTATCATGATGCTATTTTATGGTTTCTTATTCCTCTCTTTGATGGTCAAAAAAAAATTCACATTTTAACCAAGTCAAGCTAAAAGAAGATAATTCTTCTAAACATAATTCCTTCCTATTGAAAGAAAATCAAATGCTAGAATTTACACCTAATCATAGGGAGTCTTCTTTAAATTAAAAAAACACAAGATCTGCTATGTAGTGCAATTAGAATAAAAAATAAAGACTTTTCTTGCTTGCTGTTCACCCTCTCTCTCTCCACTATTTCCTGCCGTCTCTTTAATGGCCCTGCCAAAAACAAAAAAGGCAAAAATGCCAGAAAAGTACTTATAAACTGAACAAAATTGATTTCTTTTAACTGTGTAGCTTGTTATTCTACACACAATCAGTACATAAAGCCCTACACATCCTCTAGTCATGTTCACAGACAACATGGTTGAAAGTTCATATTGTGGGATCTTTTCGAGTGAGTGGTTTGGTCCTAATAAGTCAGTGATTAAACCTCTCCGGGTTATAACTCTCTAGACAGCTTTTCCCAATTATCTTGAACTCAAACACAAAAATAGTACTTTTCCAAAAGAATATAAAAGGAAATCATAATTCATTGCAAACTTTAGCAACATGGTTAATTTCCTGACAAAATCCTCGGGTCGAGAAGCACTGCAGCAGAGCAGATGGCGTTTGGGATTAAGTCCATCCTAGTCTCCTTTAAACTGGTGTTCAGCACGAGTGCGTTCTTTTTTTTTTTTGTTCAGGCACAGAGGGATCGGCCACTGTCAACTCTTCTCATCTTCATCATTTTTTTCAGTACATTCACTGTCCAAGTGCATCGAGCTCAGCTGCTCCTCAAAGTTCAGAAATTTGTGGTTGTAATCCTTCTCCAACATTTTCTTCCAAATTTTTACTGGAGGAAGAACAAAAAAAGACAATTATTTGACTTTCAATGAAAAAAATCTGTTCTTTCACTTGGATTTACCCTATCAGACTAATTCTTATAAACAGGGTTCATACACTTTTTCAGTGGTCAAATTCAAGCACTTTTCAAGGACTTTCAAGGTCCATTTTCAAGCTTTTCCAGGACCTTTCAACGGTTGTAAATGGCATGTTTTAGATGAGTACTTCGATACTAAAAGGGGTAATTTCACTTACCGTACCACCAACAATGGTATTACACTTTTAACAACTAAAAGTAGTTTGCTAATCTCATAAAACATACTGGAATGGGAATCTAGGGGCTAGGAGCAAAAGTAAGCTCACAAAAATCATCAACCGGCAGCTGGTGGAACTAAACACGACCCAAACTAGGAGGAAAGCCCCACAAACAGGCTACTTCAGGAGCCCTCACATCCACTAGGAATTTGAAAAACTCCCTTCAGTAAAAAGATACAGGGTAGAGCAACAAGAAACATCTCAGAAACAGACGCAGGCGAGACCCAGGCGGAGCTGTCTTCATTTCAAATAGGCTATAGGCTATTCAGTTTATATATTTTTTTCCATTGAAAATACGGTTATCTATAGTCAGTTTGCAAGAGAAATACAGTAAGAATTTCAAGCATTTACAAGCACTTAATCCAAAATCCAAGCAATTTTCAAACCTTGAAATTCAATATTAAAATTCAAGCATTTTGAAGGATTTCAAGCACCCGTACGAACCCTGCATAAAGGGCAGGCATCACAAATATTGAGTCAGGGCAGTAACTTACTGTACTCTGGTTCCTCTGGCTGCGTGGTGTCCGGACCAGGCTCAGCCAGGCTGCTGATCTGCAGCTCTTCCTCAGTGTTCGCTGCCTCCTCTGCCTCTGCCTGATCCGGCTGCTCCAGGCTCAAAAGCATCTCCTCATAGGCTTTCCTGGCCTCAGACGTCAACTCGATCATCTTGTGATAGAAGTCCTGCAGGTAAGAAAGACAAATCTCAGCTTGTTTGAAATATTTTTTTAAATTTAAAGCTTGTGTCAAGACCGTCTTTTTAGTTATTAGAATGTACTGCTGCTGAAGATAAACCCGACCTGTGCACCATCGTAGTTGAAGATGCCCACCAGGCTGACAGGCACTGCCTTGTTGACGCAGCGACCCAAAGCTTTCCTGGAGAGAGCAAAAACGAACGGCACACCCTGTTCACGACACGTGTCGATGATGGTGTAAAGAGCCTCATCAAGCCCTCCTGCAAAAGGTGACATTTTACTGTGTGTTAGTATCACACTTTCTGCCTGTTTTACTAGTGCACATCTGTAGCTTGTTGTCCCCAGGTTTAAGTGAGTATGACACAAGGTCTTTCACAAATGGTTATTATCAGATCACATACATCTTTAGCGTGATAAATCAGAATTTTTTTGACATGTGACCTTACTAAGCTGCCACAAAAATGGACCCGTTTTCAAGTTATATTAGCGTAAATAAATCGGAATATACTGGAATTGTCCAAAAATAAGAAGGGAACTTTCCAGCCACGCTCTGATCAATTATCATTTTCTGCTTTTTTTCCCCCCAAAAGAGGAGAGAGATTAAGAGATTTATCCATTTAAGTCTTGTAACTACTGTTTTGGCGCTTCTTTGAGGATGGCAATCCTTACAAAAACAACCTGAAACATTTAGTGAATTGGCAGAAAATTTGTCGCTTCTGAAAGAAAATATTGTTGCCAAATTATTTTTTTTCATATACGAACAAATGCTGACAATCCTCCATAAAATAAGTTCCTTAAAACTTCCTCATATCACACACTGTGAAGCTCTCACAAGGATACAGCACCTTTGGACTGGATGCGTTCACAGTTGGGTGAGATGACGACACATTTGACCTTCCTGAGTTTGAGGTGCTTCAGGACCTCTCGGAGCCCCATCACAATGCGTCTTTTCATGCGGGCCTTCATGGGGTCCTTCTGGTACAGGCGGTCCTGGAAACGAACCAGCTCCTTTAACAGATTCGTCACACACTCATCCACGTCTTTGCTCAGCATCTGGCTGCAATAGCTGACACGTACAACAACATACATTTATAATTAACAAAAAATTGTGAGGAAGGACAAACGTGATTAAATTCTGGGAGATGAAATGTTTTCTTATTTCCAGACAGACAAACAAAACAGATTACAACATGTGACAGGGAATACAAAGTCTTACTCTCTGAACTTTCTGCTGTGGATTTTGGGTCGACTAGCTGGGCAGGCCACAGGTGGGGGGCTTTGTTGCTCTACAATCTGGTCTTTGTCGGCCTCTTCGTCCACCTCTTTCACCGTCTGGTTTGTGTCATTAAACTCTGACTGAATATCGAGTTCTTCTGTCGGACTCTCAACCTCCTCTATCACTACTGAAGCACAAAATACAGATCAAATATGAGCTAAAGGCAAAAAGTTTCTCAATATCACTTTCATTCCACTGTTTCACAAGCTTGCTCTGACCTGCGGTGTTTGTGTCACACTGCTCTTCTTTTTCTGCAGCATCATCAGCAGGTTGGAATTCATTTTCAGGCAGCAGTCCTCTCTCCTCCAGCAGACGCCTTTGTTTCCTCTCCTCCCTTTCTTTCAAAATGACCTGAGGATTAGACAGAAATAATCTAACGACAGCTGCACCACTGAAATACATTCTTACCAAATCTGTATTTGTTTCAGTGTAAGCACTTACCTTTTTGAGAGGAGTGGGTTTTTTGGCCTTGGGCACCTCCCTCTGCTTGCCTTTCTTCACCAAAGGGCTGGTGGAGTCAAGAGGGTTGTGTGCAATTTTATCCTGCTGCCACGGAGGCTTCTTCTGGGCTAATTGTTGCTTCTGGACAACAGGTAGTCCGCCACCAACTACAAAGAAATGAATCAAAAAGAGAATTATTCTGGTGTAAGTTTTGATACCCTGCAATCACAGATATGGATCGGTATCATTGTCCCAAGAACCTAAGTGTAATCAACTAAATTATACTTTAAAACATGGGTCTAAAAATCGCGGCCCTCGTGACGATATTTTGTGGCCCCCACATTGATATGAAAGTTTAATGTGAGTTTAAATGAATGGCACTTTACCGTGTTGTGTGTGGAAGGTCCCTTTAATTTTACTTTTTTTGGTCATTTTGAGTAATTTTGTGTGTTTTTTTAGTAATTTGTGTCTTTTTAAAATAATTTTGTGTCTTTTTTTTTGTCATTTTGTGTCTTTTTTCTGGTCATTTTGTGTCTTTTTTTATGTCATTTTGTGTCTTTTTTGGTCATTTTGTGTCTTTTTGGGGTAATTTTGTGTCTTTTTTGTGTCATTTTTATGTCTTTTTTAAAATTATTTTGTGTCTTTTTAAAAATAATTCTGTGTATTTTTTGATCATTTTGTGTCTTTTTTTGTAATTTTGTCTTTTTTTGGTCATTTTGATACTGCCCCCAGGTAATTTGAGTTTGAGACCCCTCCTTTAAAACATTATAGGGAAATAGGGAAGCTACTGCATCTGTTGACCATAACCCACCTGAGAGAATCACTGGTTTGGCGTCCTGCTTGGCTTTTTGAGATTGCTTCTTTTCCAGAGCGGCCAACATGTTTCCAATATCCAGCTGAACAGGAACTTTGCTTTTCTTCCCGGACACCTTTTCAGATTTCTAGAAATCAGGAGACCAAATGATATTCACTTCTGTTTTCTCCAGGATAACATCAAAAGACAATTTGAATGTGAATATGAAAATACAAACCTGTCCTTTCTTAGCCGCCTCTGTGGGCTGAGTTTTTGCTGCAGGTGATTTTTCCTTGGTTTGAACACCTTCTCTTTGGTTTTCCTGAAAAGCACAACAAAACAAAAACATCATAGATTTTGTGAATTATATCTAATAGATGTTAATGACAAAAAGAAAAGATAAAAGATACATATTAATATTATTTTAATGTGAAAACATTTGGTGGGATAAAGAACATGCGCATAATACAGGTGCATCTCAATTAATTAGACTATCACAGAAAATGTTTTTATGTCAGTAATTCGATTCAAAAAGAAGAAATAACACATTATATAGATCCATTACAGACAGAATGAAACATTTCCTGTCTTCATTTATTTATTTCTTCTAATTATAATGATTATGGCTTACATTTAATGGAGACCTAAAATTCAGTGTCTCAAAAAAGTTTAAATATTACAAAAGAGCAATTTTAAAAAGTATGTTTAATATGGAAATGTTGGCCTCTGAAAAGTATGTCCATCTATATGCACTCAATACTTGGTTGGGGCTATTTGACTTGAACTACTGGAAATTGAGTTTTCCATCATAATCTAATTTATTGAGATGCACCTGTAACGTACCTCATTGCATAGTTTTGCTGCATAGCTGATTGTTATCAATCTATCAGTCCCAGTCAGAGCAGGAGTCAAGCCTGGAAACTCCTCTTCGTCCTGAGAAGACAAAGGGCAACACTTACAAAATAATCTTTAATTATAAAGGCTTGGAAATGGCTTTTGCATTTGAAGTGAATTAAATAAAGACAACTTTTTATTAACCTCAAATTTCGGAGGCTCCTGATACATTGCCGGCTCTTCTGAATCAGCTTCTGCATCTTCATCAGCACCTTTAGACTTCTTCTTCTTTTTCTTACGTTTTCTCTTCCCTGGGGCCCCCTCTTCCTGCTGGGTAGCGATGTCCTCCATCTGAACAGATGCAAAAATCAAAAGGGGAAAAGAAAACAATATTTAAGCCCATGGCAGCATGTATACCTTACCACTACATTTTAATACCTACAATGGTGGTTGTCACCTTTCATAGACTTAACAGCCAATTTTCATGCAAGAAAAACATTCAGGTTTATGAGTTTTTGCTATGTTATAAGTCCCCTTTTTAAAGAACCATGTTCAATGTTTGTAAGACTCTTCTATACCTGTGATACCCTGTGAAAATAAAGAAGTTATGCTGAATGTATAAAATCATCATAATAATAATTTGTTATTCAACCTGCATGTGGTTGCTGTTGATTGTCGTCTCTTTAGGAACCCGTTTCTTTGGAGGCTGAGATGCAACATTAGCCCAGGAAGTTACCACCGTCTGACCTGTTCACAAACATAAATAAACAGTCTGAAATATTACTGACTCTGCCTTTTAGTTATTAAAACGGTCACTAAAGAGACTTTCTCCTACCTGGTGAAGCAGCAGAGGAATCTGGCTTCGTATTAGTGGGAATTTCTGGTTCTGGATCTGGTTGTGTTGGGGATCCTTTCCTGCCAGACTATTCAATAGAGAATAACAGACACACAAAATTCATGAGCATAACTCAACATTGGTAAAGCTTTACTGCAAACTGCACAAAATCACATGCAATACTTCAGTGAGCTCACCTTCCAGGAAGATGCAGATGTTTGAGGGCTTGAGGACGGAGGTTTTGGACCCCAGCACTCTTTTTGGACAAGAGGAGGGCCAGGTTTGACCAGCGAACCACCAGCCAACTCTGGGAAATCAGTCATCTTCACCTCAAATGGGACCGTGTCTGTCTGTGCTGGTTGTGCCTTCCCTGCAGAGTTCGGGGCAGATCTGGGACCTCTGAAACCTGTGGTGCAATTACAAATGAAAGGTGAATAAACATGATGGGAATTAGGTGTAGAATTGATAAATTATGTTCAGTAAAATGACAGGATCCATGACCTGAAGTATGAAGTTTCATCCAGGAAAAGGTTATAATTCCATGTGTGATAAGTACCTTTTTTCTGTGCATCCAGTGAGTTTTTGCCCATAAGTCTGACCTGTGCAGGAGAGCCATTGTTGCCTTTTGATGGCTGTGGAGATGCATAAAAATCACTTACAGTAATTTCACTAAGACAGTTTGTTTTAAGAGTTTTTGTGATGCTTAAAAAAATGACCCCAACCTTTGCTTGTGGATCCCGGGAGGACCTGTCTCTCAGCAGAAAGTCATCACTGGTCTCTCTGACACGACGGCTGCTGCTGTAGCCGTGACTCCTCGACCCATCTTTCCCTGCTGGCGCTCCATTTGTATTTGATGGATTCTGCTTTGGGCTCAAACCTGACAATCGGCTCCTTCACAAAGAAACAAATAAAAAAATCGCACATGTAAGGGGCTTAACATCAGGCCATTAGTCCCAAGAGATTGATTATTTAAATGAAGATTTTAAAAAGATATCTGTGATCATCCTCCTACCCTCTTGAACTCTGGTCGTGCACATAAGGATTAGGGAGAATCAGAGATGGTGGTGAGGCCGTGTGTGGCTCTGCAGGCTCCTTTCTTTGTCTCCTCTGCTGTTTAATGTCATTAGACTGGACAGCAGACGACAGTTTGCTCTCCTGGGGAAATAAAGATGTGTCAACAGTCTGCTGGTATATGACCTTTGGCTGGAGTACAATAGAAGCAAAGTGTTGCCACACCTTCAAAACTACCGTATCATTATATCCACATGGAATAAATACATGTTTCATTATACAAGTCCCCTGAAATAAATAAATGTGGAATAAGGAGAAAAAAAAACTTAAATGAATGTGTGTATCCCAATGGATATTTTTAAACAAATCCAAAAATAAAATAAAAAATAAACTATGATTAAAAATGACGTTTGGCTGGAGTACAATTGAAGCAAAGTGTTGCAACCATTTCAAAACTTCCGTATCATTATATCCGCATTTTAGGCTCACACTTTATTCACAAGTCATTTATTAGGCTTAAAATGTGTTTCTAGTGCACTTAAACTATTTAGCCATTAGCTCAAATAAACATTTAAGTTAGCTTGGTCCTAACTTTTGCTTGGTTTGGGTAAACTGTCCAAAAAATTAAACAAACACCATAAACAACAGCTTATTGGTGTAATCAAAACAAATTATCGTTACCTTCACATTCACAACAGCTAAAGTTAGCTAAAAGTTAGCAGCTAAATGCTAACTACATGCATTAACGTACGGTAGCGTTACTGGCTAGCTAGCTAGCTAGCTAAAAAATAAACCGTTACGTTATTTTCTGCTACATACCATGTCCGTCTTGAAGTTTTTCTATATCAAGTCACATCTCCGCATGTTCACTCGATCTTACACGTGTTGTCAGACTCACTACATGTATCTACCTTACAGCAACAGTGTGTTGGCTAGCCAGGCTATCAACCTGTTTGATAGCATAGCAGCTAACTGTTATCTGTAGCTAGAGTTGAACAGCTGATGTTTACATTGTGTGCAGTGAGGAGAGCTTACAGCGACCTCTGCTGCTCACTCACAGCCTCATACAGTTGTGCTCATAAATGTACACACCCTGGCAGAATTTATGGTTTATTAGATCTTTTTCAGAGAATATGAATGATAACACACAAAAATAACGTAACAGCAAAATAATAAAATAAAAATAAGTTATATTTCAAAAATCAGGAGACGAAATCTAATGGCATATTTGCTTTTTTATCTTTTTAAGGGATAAAAAACATTTTTAAAATTCATTAATACAACCAGAGAAGGAAGGCTTAGAGTTTCTCCACTTTGCACAATGAATATGATATTTAAAATATTTAAAAATATTATTATGTTTATGGGATCTGAAACAGATAGCTCTACATGATCCATCTAAAAAAAATATGATCTAATTCAAATGGCGGCACATTATTAATTTTTTTAAGAAATCCAATTTTTTATGTTACACCAAAAACATTTTGTGATAGGGCATAAGAAAAATAGATGTTCCAGAGTTTCATTTTCACTATTACAAAACTATCAACATCTGTGAGTAGTGGAAAAAGTATTTGGATCATTTAATTAAGAAAAAGTACTAATACCAAACTATTATTATTGATGCATTCATATAAGCAGCATTTGAAAGTTGTCAAGGTTGAGTTAATTTTGACTAGTTTATATATGGTTATGTATGTTATATATTAAAAAGTTCAATATTTGCCTCTAAAATGTAGTAGAGTAGAAGTATACAGTTACATAAAATGTTTACACTCGTAAAATTACCTCAAAAATGATACCATCTATTTTATGAATGCATTGTTAATATTGTCTATTACTACTAATTATATTTTTACTTGTTTATTTGCTTATATTTTCTAGTTCTAGTTTTTACTGCCGTTTCCTATTTATTGTTTTTTTGCTATCCACTTTGCTGCTGTAACACTTGAAATGTCCTCGTTGTGGGACTAATAAGGGAAATCTTAATCTTAATAAATAAATAAATAAATAAGTAAGTAAGTAAATAAGCCTGTGAAATAGCTATGAAATAAATCATGGAATAAATACATGTTTCATTATGAAATAAAAGTCCCCTGAAATAAATAAATGTTAAATAAGGATATATAATTAAACTTAAACTTAAATTAATGTGTGCATCCCAATGGATATTTCTAAACAAATCCAAAAATAAAATAAAAAATAAACTATGAATAAAAAATATAAATAATTAAATATTTACTCAAGTAAAAAGTATTAGCAGCAAATATTTAAAGTATTAAAAGAAAAAGTATCATTCATGAAAAAATATTTGGATAATTGTAATTCATCTATTAACATTTGAGTTTGATGATGCACTGCTTGAGATGGAGATTTTTATTTTATTTTATTTTATTTTTTACCAATTTCTATACTGCGGGGTTGATAAATCTATAAAAATGCACCTTATAGTTGGATCACATGTTTTATGTGGCATCTTCACTTGCAAAAGAGAAAAAAGAGATTCATGTTGTGGAGTAAAGTGTTTGCAGGGTAGTCAAAGTAGTAAGTAGAATTAAATGAAAATAAAGTACAAATACATCAAAGCTGTACTTGACTAAATGTTCTTGGTAACTTTCCACCACTGCAATAAAGATTATAGTAAACATTGTTGTCCAATATTTAAGACAATAATACATTTTCATACACAGACTTGCTTATTCTTTTTTAATACAAGGAAAATACAATATCCACATTTTTAAAGTGAGCTAAAATGAAACGTTACTTTGTAAAATATAAAATCTGAGTGATTGATAAAATACTGCAGTATAAAATAATATCTGTGAGCATCACAGTCATTAGTACCTCAACCTAACCCGTACATTTCACAATATGCACAGGTCTATGTGTGCACATTAAAAGGCATTATGTCCACTCTTTCGTACAATAACAAATATCTGTTTTGGCATATGCAACATCTTCACATTATTTAGTTTCATGTGATGATCCTTGGCAAACAGCGCAGAAAGTATACATTTCTTCTTTCTTTTTTTTTGTTCGTGTGTCAAAATAAGACATCAGTGCTTGTTTTCCCAGCAGATGTAAACATCATAACATTCATTTAAGCTAGAAAATATCTCTGCAATCAGAGAGAAGACTTTCACTCCCCCTTAAGCCTTCGGGCCGTTCTCAGGAGAGTCAGAGGAATAATGAAAGAGGCCGACATGAGGAGGAAACAGATCTGAGCTCCGGCTATCCAGTAAACTGTGAGGAAAACACAAAGGTTAAAATGATAACACTGCAAAAAATTACTCATACAAAGAACATCAGTCTGTAAAAACATGTCACAATGCCTAGTTTCCATGCTAATTCATGTTCAGAATAAGGTATTAAAACCGAGGCATTCAAATAGTTTTCTATCAAGACTTAGTGTCTTGTATGTGCTGCCTAATGCTTCATAAAATATTTAAAAATTTCAGCAGCATTTGGTGCCATTACTGCCATCTATCTTCCTTACCAGAGGACGTAACAACTGGTCCCAGTGCTCTGGCCAGAGCGCCCAAACTACGCAGAATCCCCATCACTGTGCCCTTCTGATTGGCCGTCCCTGGAGGAACATACACAGCAGATAATCAGCAACAGTGTGCACAGATTAGATTCTAATCAAAATTATCTGTAATACTCCATAAATATGAATAAACAAAGAGGCTCACCGTGGTCAGAAACAAGAGTCGACAGGCATGGAACTACTATTGCAGCAGCTGTAACAAAAATAAATACATTACAGATTACATTGCACTAAACATAAATTAATAAATACTTCAGATGTCATGTTTGAGGTACATTTTCCTAGAATGCATCGTTTGTGTCCTGCTGCATTTATTTGTGACATTTTCGGTACTAGACCTATATCGGGTTAAAGGTCTAGCACCAAAAAGTTAGTTACAAATAAACATATTATTGCAGGTTAGACAGTGTGAAGGAGTTTGTTTGTCACTTTTAATCTACTTTTACCTCTCCTACGAACACGTCTCAAGATATAGAGCTACTACAGTAAAGGGTTGATTTAATTGTTTTATGGTATAATCTTGCATATTGACATGTATATGTTCATTAATATGTATTGTCCCTGTTTTAAATAAAAATACTCAAACTCAAACACTTTTAATCCACTTTTACCTCTCCTATGAACCCGTCTCAAGATATAGAGCTACTACAGTAGCTACTACAAGGATTTAACTCGGGGGTCTCAAACTCAAATTATCTGGGGGATGCTGGAGGCAGTATCAAAATGACCAAAAAAAGACAGAAAACTACCAAAAAAAACCCACAAAATGACCAAAAAAGTCACAAAATTACAAAAAAAGACAAACTTACTGAAAAAAACCCCACTAAATTACTTTAAAAAGACACAAAATGACAAGAAGACACAAAATGACCAAAAAACACACAAAATAATTAAAAAAGACACACAATTATTCAAAAAGACACAAAATTATTTTTAAAAAAAGACACAAAATTACCAAAAAAAGTTATTAAAAGGGACCTTCGACACACAACACGGTAAAGTGCCATTCATATAAAACTCACATAAAACTTTCATATCAAGGTGAGGGCCACAAAATATTGTCACGAGGGCCGCAATTGGCCCGCGGGCCACAAGTTTGGGACCCATGGTTTAACTGGTTCTAACATGATAAAAAGTATAAAAAGATCTCACCAAATGAGTACAACGCCAGGCCGACGTAAAGCATCGTTATATTCCATGAGAGCCCGATGAGAATGAACGCTGGGATTAATGTTAGGATTGCCTACAAAAAAAAAGAAGAACACAGTTGATTAAATAAGTTAGCAGTGGTGCATTGTGTCTCTGCAGCAGCATAAAGAGTATTTTATTGTGCAGCTTTTTCTCTTGTGAACTGGATGCATTCCTACCACTTGAACAGAGTGGATGTGTTGCCCAGGTTTGATTCTGCGAGCGTAACCGCCCTGGATCAAAGCCATGATGACACCAATGAAGAAGAACATCTTTCCCTGCTGCATACTAGTGAGAGAAAAATACTCGTAAAAATCACAGGTGTGCTGTTAAGGTGTGTTTACTGTAACTGACAGAGCAGACAGCTTTCTCTTTGGGTTCACACCTTGTAAAGTGGAAGCGCTGGTGAGTCAGAAAACTGAGCGTGAACTCCAGACCAGAGAACAGGAAGAGGTAGCAGAAATAAACCAGGCCCAACGCTTGAAGCTTCTGCATTCCTGGAAAGACATATTCACCTTCGATCTATGAGTGTGCCAAAGATCGTTCATGCTTTATAAATGGGTCAAATAGGTTCAAGCCTCTGCCTCACAGAGGAATCCAGTATGTGCAGTACTCACTCTCTTTGGGAGGTGGATCTTTTGTCCTGGAAACAGCTGAAAAATGGAACAAAGATAATGGGTTCAGAAGGTCCGTGGAGTCCCCGAACCCAGTAGATGAAGCCTAGAATGAAACAAGAAAATAATCTGTAAAAATTAATAATTTCACTTTGAGAAAAAGCTTTTAATTTACTGAGGAAAACAAACTGGTATTTAACTTTACCACTGTGTGCAAACCGAAACCATGACGAGTCAAACATATACCAATTATTGGCTGGTGATGTTTTAACCATTTGTTATTGTTTTGAATGGATGATTTTGACACTTGATGTGCATTTTTTTCCCCATATTCAATTTTTGCACATGATGTTTAAGATTACGAGATTACAATTTCCCCCCAATGGAGATTAATAAAGATGTATCTATTCTTATCTTTATCTAATCTTCCCTACACAGGATTGCACAATGAAATATAAGTTGTTGCCCCTTCAGGCTACACACACAGAACATACATGCAAATATATACATTAGAATAGTATAAAATGAAAAAGAATAAAACAGCTATTTATTTATACAGTCATGGAAAAAAATATTGGACCACCCTTGTTTTCTTCACTTTATTGTTCATTTTAATGCCTGGTACAACTAAAGTTGCATTTGTTTGGACAAATATAATAATGATAACAACAAAAATAGCTCATAAGAGTTTAATGTAAGAGCTGATATCTAGACATGTTTTTTTAATTATGATTTTGATTATTATCAAGAAAAATGAATAGATATCAGCTCTTACATGAAACTCTTATGAGCTATTTTTGTTGTTATCATTATATTTGTCCAAACAAATGTACCTTAAGTTGTACCAGGCATCAAAATGAACAATATAGTGAAGAAAAAAAGTGGTCTAATAATTTTTTCCATGACTGAATATATATACCTATAGAACTTTTTAAAAATATTTGCGTTATGTGTTTTTAAAAATTCTACATGCCTAACCCACACAGTTTTAAAAAAACAAACTTTTGTTGGCTGATTGGACCTTTTCTGTATGGGGGCGGGTACAGCCTCTTGATTGACAGCTTCTTCACTCTACAGTTTGCTTAGCAGGACTTTGCAGTACTTATTATGGCAGGACAATGTACACTGATATTAGCACATAGTACTATAGAGAGGTGACAACAGGTGATTCCCGGCACAGCTCCACCCAGCTTCGGCCCAACAAAAGGTCTAAATACTAATTACTTCCTGGAGTCGTCTTATCACTCTGAGGTTCCAGCCAACCAGCAGGAAATCCAGGAGGCTACTGCCAAGAAGTAGTCCAGCACTATACCCCACGGAAAACTACAATGTATAGTTTTTACACTTAATTTTTTGCACAGATTGGACAGAAAAGAGCTGCAAGGAGTCTTTAACTAGTTATGAAAACTGATGGCTCTAAATGACCTACATGAGCAAACAAAACCATCAGCGAGAACACTATTCCTGCAAATCAGATGAAATGATTTATAGCATGCAGACCTATGTTTCCATTTCCCCACACAAAGTTTGGCAGTGAGTGGCATGTTACGTACTGGCTGCAGCTTCACATGTACTGTACACACATATGGTAACAATCCCTTGGAAAGAAAAACAAAAAAACACTTCCCATAATTTCAATCTACTTCTTTTAAGGAAAACATGCTGCATGAAAACTTCCCCTAGAGTAAAACTGGATGTGATTCAGTTTGCCAGCTGGCACTGTGATTATTTCTATATTACCAACCTTGACATCCTTTGTGAGCGTCTCCGGCAGCATGACCCAAATAAAGAGCAGATCAGCAGCACTGAAGGCCAAGGCGAGCAGAGCTGGAGTTTGGAAGAAGACATTTCCTGATGTTTTGGAGCTGAGGGCAAAGTAGGCACCCATCAGAGGTCCCACAGTGAAGCCAAGGGAGAACGCAATGCCGATCATTGCCTGGTAGTGAAGAAATTAATTAAGTTATTGTTAGTTTTACAACGAATGTGAGGGTAGATTCAAATGAAAACTAGCAGAACCTGTTTTCACATATGAAGCAACAGATAAAGCGTGCATTCAGTCACATAATGGTGTTTTTCTTCACAATACACTTCCTGTTACGGCCAAAGAAAGTCTGTGCCTACCATTCCTCTGTTCCGTGCTTTCGGGCAAGGCAAGTCGGCCACGATGGCAGTGCAGAGGCTGACGTTTCCCTTACAAATGCCCCCAATTACTCGAAACAAAAGGAACATGCTGAAGCTCCGGGAAACGGCCCAGACCGCATAGGAGGACATCAGCCCTAACTGGAACACAAGGCACCCAATTAGACCCTAATGAGTCAGGGCTGATGGTAAAAGCTGCATGGTTTCTTCTTCACAAGCGGAGTGTGAACTGTGCCAAGAGAATGACTCTAGTGGATTATATTTTGAAATTGTAAAAAAAAATGGGTAACGCTTTATATAAGGTCCTTAATAACCATTAATTAACAAGTAATAAGGCATTGTTCTCGCTTTAGATCCGGTAGTTGCAAAAAGCATAGTTAACTTATAGTTAACTTATAATAGATGAGCAATAAAGTATATTTTAATATCAATAAGCAAACAAAATAAGATTAATAAAGGCATGGCAAAGACATAATGGGTGGGTCGTGGGTGTTTGTAATGCCATAATTAACACTTATATAAGCTTATAAACACACAATAATGTTAATAAGCATCTTGTAAGGACTTACAAGGGCCTTATTACTTGTTAATTAATGGTTATTACAAGGACCTTAATATAAAGCGTTACCAAAAAATGTATTGTAGCATTTACTCACTGTGGTGAGGATGAGCAGGGGTCTTCTGCCATAGCGGTCTGAAAGAGCCCCAGTTAGAGGTGAAGACAGGAACTGTAGCAGAGAAAACAGTGACCCGATCAGACCTGAAAGACAAAAGATGAAGGAGGAGGTATGTTATATAACTAAGTATATTTGCATTATAACTGGTCTTGTACTATGTGGGGGGAGTTTGACTGGAACGTTAAGGTTATGTATTAAAGGTTCCCCCAGTGGGTTACAGGTTTGTCAGAAGGCTGTAGAATGATCCACTATTATTGTATGCTAGAATACTATGGAATATTATAATAATAATAATATTAATAAAAATATATCCAATCCTTTTTCTTGTTTGTTCAAGATGTCTGTGATCAACATATTAGTTTAATACTAAATACAATTAGTTAAAGACAAAATTACCATGGTGTCATGCAAATTAGACCTCAACATAAGTTATATTAAATCTAAAAATCATTCCAATATACCTCCAAACAGGACACTGTTGTATTTTTTTTCTGAAGGAATCCCCACGGCCTCCCTGAACCAGTCCACAACACCCTGCAGAGACTGATACACACCGTCCTGTCCAACAACACAGAAAATACATCATCACACAGGGACAATACAGACATGAGTAAGACTTCCATTCATCATGAGTCAGCATGTACACACACACACACACACACACACACACACACACACACACACACACACACACCATGACTTGTATATCTAATTACTCGTTATAAATTCTTTAGTCAAAGCCTCCTTTGATCAACAGCAGTTCAAATTATTTTTTCTAACCACAGCAGAATCAGTTAACTCTATTGGAAACTATAAACATTGAAACTAATGTAAAACTGTCTTGCCTATGGATTGGAGCTTAATGTCTGGCATCCATATTTTCCAAATTAGTGTGGTGATTCAAACTGTTGAAAATATTGTCACAAGTGCTAATTCTTTTTAAAAATGTTTTTATTTTTTTACAGCCAATCAAATGTGACTAAAATAAGAAAGAATAGCTAGTTTAATTATTACAATTATAATTGCAATGATTTCTTTAGGAAAACAAAACATAAAAACTAACCCCTGCATAATGGTCCAAAATTGAAGGCAGCAGAGGTAGAATCAGTGTAAATCCCAGCAGGTCCAGCAGCAGCGTAACAAACACGATATTGATGACCTTCGAGGAGAAGGAGCCTCCATCCTCTTCAGATTTGTTTACAGCTGACATTCCTCAGACTGAATACGGTGTCTTCTGTTCTCATTTGCAAGTAAAACACATACATATGTTAGAAAAGCAGCACTGACATGAAAATAAAATCCTATCAAACATGCCGAATAGACTTCTAATGTCAAAGAACAGAGACAAAACCATTGAGGAAGTTACAACAAACAGCTCATTTTTTACAGCTATGTAATTTCCTAACAACTGGCCTAATTTGAGATGCCCCCGGAAATAAACATGTTATTTGGAGCTAATTTAAAGGACGTTTAAGGACAAAATTTAGAGAAGCTGTAGGAGGGTTTAGCTAGTATTTGTGTCTTTCCTCAAACGCCCCTGCTTTGCTCAAACCCCAGTAAATATTAATCTATTATTTAATTAAAATAAAAACTGTATCTCAATATACTATGTTGAATTTTATGCTGCATTGTAGACACATTTTGTGCATGTCAGTCATACTTCCAATAAACTGAAATTTACTGGACATAACTGAACAATGTCTTAATTTGATATATAGTTAGTACCATAGTATACAGTTCTTATTAAACCTATGAATTTATAGTTACATGTTGGTTCCTCAGTAGAAAATGAAAAACCCATGGAATTTGGAATTCTGCAGATTAATGGGTAGATTTGAGAACAAACATTTACTCAAGTCCTTGGGCGGCTCAGTTAGTCATAGTGTTGAAATTCACTTTCCACTGTGGCCACCCATGCTCAAAATCTAAATGTTATTGGGTTTGTCAACATGATTAATCGCACATGTTAAATGTAAACAAATAGTTGTTTAGGAGAGTAGGTGTATGTCTGATCAACCACAGTCTCCATTTACAACTTTTTTATTTTTATTTTTTTACAGAAATTCTTCAGGAATGACAGAATAAAAGGTGCAGCTCAAGGAGGAACGAGGAAACAAAAATGCTCAGCTCAGAGTTGATCCCAGTCTGTAGGAACTCCTCAGTAAATGCACTGACATGTAAACCTTTTCTAACCGGAATTACTTTTAAAAACTGATGCTGGAGTAAACAGAAACACATCAACTACAAGCAGCATGATATCGATCCAGTGAGACTGACCAGTAGTAATAAGCATCAGCTCTTCTCGGACACTGCATTAAACCACGCGAACAGGAAACATTTCATTAACAGCTTCTATACTTACAGTGTCTCCGCGGACTCGTAGGCTCAATCACAACAGATCACACCGAGGTCTACCTCCTCCTGCTCTCATCAGTCCATTATTATAGGTCCACACCAGGAAGCGGTGTCCTCTTACATTTGGATGACAAGAATGTGTCGTAACTAACGCACACAGACGAAAATGCTGCCTTCAGGTGACCGTCGTAAGCTCGTTTTTCCGCCTTCCACACTGTCACGATGGCTTCTGTAATCTCCAACTTTACGTCAATTAGTCCCTAATTAAGACAGATAGCAATCTGTTCCCACACCAAATCCTGAAGGGGGAACAAAACAATGTTTTTCACCGTAAAATGTTTTATAACACCATAAATATCGATCACCTGTCCCGAGTGATTGGATTTTTACTGGTCACGAACGCAACCTAAAATTCCACTAACCCCATATTTGGGCTAATTTGCAAACTTAGTTTATGTCCAACCCATCAATAAACAGAGCAAGCTGTGGAAATGAGTTTTCTACATTAGTTTTCATCCGGTCAAGTTTTTACCGGTCCGGTTTAGTTTTAAGACTGTAGACGCTTGGGAGATCATTAAAATACATTTCGTCACCCTGTTAAAATAATCGCCTATTTTTTTCAAGTTTTGCAGGAAACACAAAAAACTTCACTAAAAGTGTAACATATGACATTTATTGATCATTTCACTCAAAAGATGTAACAAAGGATGGCTGTTGGCATAGTAATAACACTGTGTGTAAATGATGTAAGTTAAGAGACATAAATTACTTATGCAATTTTTTCAAACATGCCTTTGTGACTTAAGCAAGATATGGTAACACTTTATTTTGAAGGTGTCTACATAGGTGGCCGGCTTCATGAGATGATGATTTAGGTAAAAAAAATAATTCAATTTTGACAAAAAAAAAAGACTTCTTCATTCTCAAGATGATTATTTTAACAGGGTGACGATTTGAAGATAAAAAATACTCCTAGAAGGTGGTAAATTTATATTTTTTACTCATTTTAGCACTGGAAACGGTTAACGTTAACTTATCAAGTTAACGGTCACCAACAATTATTTCTCTCAAGTTCAACTGCCTTTACTCATAATTAGTTGTAACAATAATATAACAAAATTGTTATTCCTAACAATACCATTACTAGTTGTGATAACTTCATAATTGCAATAAAATAAGTTTTGTTCTTTGGGGTTTCTCACTCTTTGAAATACAGGGGACTAACAAGAAGTCTCAGCAGCAGAATGACAACAGGAAAAGGTAAGTTAGCATACATCAGTTGTGGCAAGCACACTTTCAGTTTAATTACAACAAAAGTAAATTATATAATTCGACAAAAAGGTTAAAAGGTAAACAGATTATTTACATTGGGTATGAAAGAAAATACTGCTATTTCTATGCCTGTGAATCTATTTACTTGCTCACTGGCATGGTACACAACAAATCATGTATATATCCAACAGCACCTGAAGGCAGCACAAGCACTTCCACTCTGTGGTTTTGAGGTTGCTCAAGTTCTTGGTCTGTATTTAACATGGTTTTTCAGCACCAGTTTATATGCAACAGCAGTTCACAGTGTAAAGATTTTTGCATGATTTAATGATTAGTATCTCCCTTCACATAAAATGCAGGGACAAAAAAAGAAAGCTTCTGTGCATGACAGTTATTCACGGATTTCTTTAGTGTCATTTAAGAAATAAAAAGGAAAAGAAAATAGTGACAATGACAATGTGTCTCACTTTATATACAGTCTCCATCTTGGCTCTTAAGTTTTATTTGCAAAATGGTGTCCTACATATAATACCTGTACCATAAAAACTATTTATTAGAAAGGTTTTAAAACTACAAAACATTAAAAATTTTGTAATAGACAGTATATAAAGAAAATAGTGGACGGTTCATAAAAACAAAACCTAATCTTCCACACAAAACAAACAAACATAAAGAAATTAAACGGTGGAAGCCCTTGCAACCATCCGCAACAGAAAGAAAAACATTATAGTCCATGACGCATGATGTGACGCTTCAGTTCGGAGCTGTTCGTGAGGTTTCGTCCACAAAACTCACAGGTGAACAGTTTGTCTTCTGTCGCTGCTGGGCTCAGGTCTTCAGCAGCTCCATCTGTGACTGTGGGTGCACCTGGGAAACAAGAAAAATGAACTTAGGCTGGTGTCACAAGAACTTTCCCAAGCCTAACTCAGGCTGCAACCCAAGAATAATCTGTGGGTTCCTCCCCACAAATAAATTAAATTAGCCACTCCCCCATCCATTTAAAAAGAAAAAAAAATCTGGGGCCAGAGGTCAGACAATCTGTCCTTGGGATCTGGGTCTACTCCTGGGCTTCACACAAATCAGTTGGCTTTCTTAAAAAGGAAACTCATTTTGGCTGCTTCTATCAACGATTATTTTTAAAATACATGCAACTGATTATTTAAAAATTACAATAACCATTGATTGAAGCCCTATTGTTGACGCAGGAAAATGGAAACGTATTCTAGTGTATCAAGCCAGACTGAAGTATGCAAAGACTGACAAGGTTTGTACACTTTTTCAGTGGTCAAATTCAAGCACTTTTCAAGGACTTTCAAGGTCCATTTTCAAGCTTTTCCAGGACCTTTAAACGGTTGTAAATGGCATGTTTTAGATGAGTACTTCCATACTAAAAGGGGTAATTTCACTTAACCATACCATCAGCAATGGTATTACACTTTTAACAACTAAAAGTAGTTTGCTAATCTCATAAAACATACTGGTATGGGAATCTAGGGGCTAGGAGCAAAAGTAAGCTCACAAAAACCATCAACCGGCAGCTGGTGGAACTAAACACGACCTAAACTAGGAGGAAAGACCCACAAATACTCCAGGACCCCTCACATCCACTAGGAATTTGAAAAACTCCCTTCAGTAAGAAGATACAGGGTAGAGCAACAAGAAACATCTTAGAAACAAGAAGACGCAGGCGAGACCCAGGCAAAGCGGTCTTTTATCATTTCAGATAGGCTATAGGCTATTCAGTTTATATATTTTTTCCCATTGAAAATGCGGTTATCTATGGTCAGATTGCAAGAGAAATACAGTAAGAATTTCAAGCATTTACAAGAACTTAATCCAAAATCCAAGCACTTTTTAAACCTTGAAAATACAACAAAAATACAAATTAAATTCAAGCATTTTGAAGGATTTCAAGCACCCATTCCAACCCTGGCCTGAGGTGTGACCCTTCAGTGCGCATCAACTCATGTCAGTTATGTTCACTTATACTCACTGTGATCAATTTAGTTTCTTACCTTTGGGCACATTATTATCAGCTTCCTTCAACTGGTCGCCTTCCTCATATTTCTGATTCGTGCATCGGTTCTCATTGTCTCCAGTGATCATCTCATCTTCCTTGTCCTGTACTTGCTTAGAACGATCACTCTGGTCTTCATCTTTGCAACAGTCAAGAGGATGCATTTCTTCCTTGAAATATTCATTCTCAAGTACCGGCATTTCTCCATAATTGTCCTTTACGTCCTCACGTTTCTTTTCGTTATGCACTTGTTCCTTTTTGCAGTTTGTAAATGAGGCAGCCAAGCTTTCCGTATGGCTTATCATCAGTTGTGGAGACTTGGGCTGTAGATTTACCAACTGACTATCAGCTGTTATACTCTCTTGAGCTCTGCTCATATTTACCTGCATCCGATCTTCATTTGCAGGGGCTGAAATTGGGTTTTTGGAGATTTTTTGGTTCTGGGCCAGATGGAAGCTGCCACTGTCATCCACTATTATTGTCAGATTTCGAACATTACCTGTCCTAATGTTTCTATTCTGATTGGTCCTCTTATGTGAATTGCTGTCATCTCCATCCAGCAGCAGGATATGACGCACTATATTGTCTTCTATCCTAGCCTCGATGTCCAGTTCTCTATCTGGAATTGCCTTATTATGTAGCTTTGCCTGTGCCTTTTTAGCTATTGAACTCCCCTCCACTGCCTCCTTTTCTTGCTGCTTGAACATCATGGATCTGTCCTCATTATCTCGACATTTGGCTCTTTGTTGCTGTGGATCTTGCTCATGCTTCAGCTTGTTTGGATTTGCGTTTTCATACTGAGGGTCCAAAACAGAGCTCTCACCAGGGCTTCCTTCATTCTTGCCATCCTGCTCTTGCTCCTGATTTACTTCCTTTGTCTGAATTTCTTCATCGCAGTCGGTAACAAACTCCTCTGTTTCTACATCTTCACTGTCATTGTTGTGGTCCTCAAAGTTAGACGAGCAGCCCTCTTCCTCTTCTGGCATCCTACCAACCTCTGTAGCCTGTAGCTGATCAAGGCTGACCTGACCCACAAGCTCATGATTCCTCAAAACCTGCAATCAAAGCAATGAAAAACAATTGGTTTTAACCAGAGGATCAAAGGTCTACAATTTGTTTCTCAGCCTTTGTTCCCTGTAGTGCTCCCTGATGAACCAGGAACTATTGGGGTGCAATTTGCAAATCTGAACATAGCTCTTTGACACAAACCATCTGGCTGCAACAACGTATGTATGGCTTTCTTGACACTGTAAACAAGCACTTGGTGCCACTCATCACTACTAGGAATCCCGGTGGATATTTAATTTAATATTAATTGGAATTTAAAGTAAGCTTGTGAGTGTTTTAAGTGGTAGGGAGGCAAAGATACCCATAGGGATATCAGATATATCAGATATCAGGCTGCTACTGACCGGCCTGAATAGGGTATTGGTGACAATGAGGCCGAACTATTCATTTGAATTCTGTTAATATACACATACTGGAATTTTAATGCCTGTTTCATTTTTGACAAATATCCTGCTGCATTTTAAATGTTTACACTTAAATTCTAAGCCCTCTTAATTTTGATTTTTTTTCTACCAAGTTTCAATTTATCAACTTGACAATAGATAATTCATTGAATTTATATCTAGATCAAGCATTTATTTATTTATTTTTTTCTTCAAATTTAGACAAAACAATGTTTAAAGCCTGATGTTGCCTTACAAGAATGATCCAGTCACTTCCACACAGTAGGTATATGTCTTATTTATAAAACATTGGTATCAGATCAGTACTGGGGCTGAAATAGACATATTGAAGCATTCTTAGTTTGTGTCTGTACTAGACTAAAATTAAAGTGAAATAAGAGCCCAGTGTGCCTCATATGACCTAACCACCAGTGTTCAGGGAATATCTTTTATTTTCTGTACTGCCTTATTACTAGGGTTACTGTAAATATGAAACAAAGAAGTTGTCTGTGATTCCCAAATTCCAGTACAATGAGACTGGATAATTTCTAACTCCTTCAGGCACAAAGAAATTCCTGTGATGCACCGAGGGGCTGAGCAACAAATCCTCACCTGATGCTTATCACTCAGGTGTGCCTCCAAGTCGTTCAGTCGAGTGCAGTCGAAGTAGCAGAGCCGACACTTGTAGGGTTTGATGTCATCGTGTTTCGTCATGTGCAAACTCAGGCTGTCAGCGCTTCCACTTGTAAATGTGCATTTGTGACAGCGGAAGACGATGCCTTGAAGGTAACGCGACAACTTTGAGCGACGCACTTCTATTGGCACAACGCGTTCCTCTGAAAAACAAAAGAAACAAAAATACTGAGCATTACCCGACAGGCGAGGATATGAGTGGGAGGGAAAACCGAATCCTGTCGGGCATCAGACTTACCACGATGCAGGACGATGTGATCGATCATGTTGTTCTTGTTCTTGGTCTGGTAGAGGCAGAATGGGCAGCGGAGGTCTTTGTGATGAGTCGGTTCTGACTGGAATGTAGAGTGACCCGTCTCCATGTGCACCTCCAGGGTTTTTCTAATAAATTCAGGAAAAACAAGTGATGAAAAATACAAAATGAAAAGTTAACAATGAGTAGGGAAAAACAGATTCGAAAAACACCACAAATACACAAACTGACACGGAAGAAACATTGGTAAATGAAAGTAAGGATAAAGAAAATTGTCACACTGTTAAAATAATCGCCATTTAAGTCATTTTTTGTCAAAATTGTTTTTTTTTGCCTAAATCATCTCCTCATGACGTCGGCCACCTATGGTAAAATCACCTACATCCTCAGTTGATCAGGTCATGTGATTTTACCCTTTTAAGATAATGGCCTATGTCAAGTGTGTGACTTAAGCGATTTATTATGCCTAAGTCAAAATAAAATGTGACTTAGGCAATTTTTTGAACATGCCTTTGTGACTTAAACAAGATATGGTAACACTTTATTTTGAAGGTGTCTACATAAGAGTGACATGAGCGTGTCATAAACATGACATGGGATTGTCATAAACATGACATGGGATGTGTCATAAACATGACATGGGATGTGTCATAAACATTAATGACACTTTGAAGTAACATTAATGCTCATGATACTTGTCATGTAATGTTTCTGACAGGCTTGTGTCACTCTTATGTAGACACCTTCAAAATTAAGTGTTACCATATCTTGCTTAAGTCACAAAGGCATGTTCAAAAAATTGCCTAAGTCATTTATTTCTCTTAAATTACATCATTTACACACAGTGTTATTACTATGCCAATACTGCCCTACAAAGCAAAAAGGCAGTAACTGCATTTTTGGTCAAAAATTAGTTATTATCATTTTCATGACTTTCAAGGCATCCTTTGTTATGTGACAAAACATCTTATCTCAAATGTGTGTCGTTTTGGAGAAAAATGGTAGTCGTTTGTACATTAACTAAACGGCTGGATTACAGGATAACTTTAAAGTAATTTTTCTCAGTTCTGCACTCTGCGTAGTTACTGCCTTTTTGCTTTGTAGGGCAGAATAGCCATCCTTTGTTACATCCTTTTAGAGTGAAATGATCAATAAATGTCATATGTTACACTTTTGGTGAAGTTTTTTGTGTTTCCTGCAAAACTTGAAAAATGAGTTAGGCGATTGTTTTAACAGGGTGAAAAAATGGAAAATATAAAAATATGCAGAGTTGGTGTAATGTTGTCAATGATTATGTTGAAAGTACTGCATGCAACATTAATGTGCTTTGTCAGTCACAACCTGTTTGATAAACTGCACCTCTTGTGGTTGAGAGATGTAACAAATGTTTTGTATATCATGCTAGAAGTTTTTGACTATCAACCTCAAAAAATACTTATAGTGGTTGTAACTTACCTCAAACCAGTGAAAAAGTTGCAGTCCTTACATCTGAGGATCTTCTTTCCATGGCGATTAAGGTAGTGTCGTCGCACACTAGATAGATGTTCACTGCTGAAATTGCAGAACTCACAGTGATGAAGACTGTCAGGTAACTTGGTTTCTTGTACAACTACTTTAGACGAGGCATCAGCCTGTGCAATCAAGTTGTAATGGTTCAACTGCCGCTGCACATCTGGGGGCTCCAAGTAAAGCGATGCTGTTAAAGTGAAAAGTGAAGTGTAATTATAGTCTCTGATTAGACACTAATGGAAAAAAATGTGTTAAGTATGTACAATGACAGAATAAATGCATTGTGATTTAAAAAATATAATAAGGATGACTTGCTTTCAGTAATTTCAGGTTCTTCATCAGATTCGGGCCAATTGTTTAGTTCCTCTTCTTGGTTGTCAGTCTCAGCGAGTTCACCAATCGCATCTGAGCATTCAGCAATGGTGCAGACATGGAATGAAAGGCAGAAAAACTAACTACACAAGTGCAGTAAGAGAACAGGCAATATACCCCTTATTTTCCTGTATGCTGGCAGAAAAACATTCGAGTGGGACTGGTCAAAGAAACAATATGTGACAACTTGTATTTACCAATAATAGGCTGGATGTTGACTAAAGTAGACCATCCTGATCAATATCAACAAGCAGATATAATGCAAGAGCTGCAAAAGTTTTCATCCACGCTGAGTTGACAGATTATCAGATGAACTTGGCTAAAACTAATGGAGTCTAATACAGCCCTGCAATAAATCCTACATGATTAAGAATACCATAAAATATCACTGTATTTCTCTTATTTTTCTCTCATTTAATACATGGTACACAAGATTTAAATGGAGCCAAATTGATCTTAAATTTTATTCTACATTGTGAAATTGACAAGAACATAGTTAAAAAAGGTTAAAGATAACTGTTGAGCATTTACTTAAATAGGCCTAACGTCTTCTATTATGAAGTTACTCACCATGATGAGTTCTCATAAAATGACTCCTCCAAAGGCCCATGACGGTCGTCCGATAGGAGCAGAAACTACAAAGGAAAGGCTTTATAGTCCCAGGTTTGAACATGACGTATTTGTCGATGCTGTTGAGATAAAAAAAAAAATACGTTGTGTTTTTTTTAAGAGTCAGATTTGATCACAGGAAAATCATCAATAACTTAATACACATTGAAAGGTCTGGCCATAAAGGCCATCAAATTTGTGTCATTTATGTTTAATTTAACAACTAAACAAAGTACTGATAGCACTGTATTAACAATACTGTCATAGTAATAGTTTTTTGACACAACAAAATGGTGACTGACAACCCAACTCCAATTCACTTAAGTTTTTTTCTTACTTGTGCTGTAACACTGAGGTAGACGGATTGTTCAGTTTCTTGATGGCTGCATGGCTGCGCTCATGCGAACGCAAACCTTTCAGTGACCTAAATGATCGTCGACAATGTTTGCATGTGTATTTTTCTTCTTCTGATTCCAGCTCTGGTTGTTCCGGTTGAGTGGGTTTTAAAGGTGACGACAGAGGACTTGTTGGCCAAGCAAAGGTCTGTACTTCTGTCACGTTCCACTGGGTGGCTAGTTCCTCCACCGTTTCTATCTTAGTAACCACATCTTGCTTACAGAGCTGGAAATTAAACATAGAAATAGTCAAAAAGTTTAGCTAAAGCATGCAGCAAATGATCAAGACTGAATGACCATACTGGCTGAGTCAACTTACTTTGATGGATTTGATCTCTGGTGTTGTTGAAACGGCAGGCGGTGCCCTCGTCTCAGCAGCCATCGCCCTCTTTTTGGCAGCCTCTCGGTGGCAATCCAGGTGATACCACAACTTTCTAATCCCATTCATTTGTTTGTAGCAGTGGACACACCTGTAAAGACCTGTACTGCCCTTCTTTGATCCTTGTGATAACACAGTGAAGTCCAATATGCTAGCCGAGCTATGAGAAGCACTATAGTGGTCAACAAGCAGCTGTGATGAGTCAAACGTCAACTCTGGACACTTCTTACATTTGTTGGGTGGATCTTCCTCAGATTCAGATTCATCTTGAGCTTCAGCTTCATGCAGCTTGCTGGCCTTCCTGGGTTTACATTTGTTATACTTCTCTAGCAGCTTGTGTACAGTAAGAGGATCCAATTTGTGAGTGTTTTTGTAGTGAACTTGCAGGTATCTTCGAAAGATTCCTTTATAGGTACAAATGTGGCACTTGTACAGTTTTTGCGCATTCTGTCCTGATAACTGTCCTGACTGACATGTCTCAGGAGTGCCAAACTGGTGACCGAAGCCAATTTCTGTGGGGCTCATTGCTGATGTTTGGTTTTCTAAAACCCTCAATGGCGGGCTTGGAGAGCAGTGAACATGTTGTTTTTCAGTTTTAATGTCAGTTGAACGTTCAGCAGCAGTTGGTGTACCCTGACCATGATCCCTCTCACAATGGATTTTCAGTTTCTTCAATGATGCAAAAATGAGTGGACATAGGTTACACATGAACCCTCTTGCATTAGAACCTTTTCCAATAGTACAATTGACCATGTTGGTTTCAAGTATTTCCACTGTTTGAAGTTCATCTGCCCTGGCCACGATGTCTGGATGCTGCATCTGGCAGTGAGTGAGGGTGCCATGGTAGCTTGCATTCACATAGGAACAAGTTGGACATCTGTAGAATAATGATTGTTTCTTGTCCTCTGTCAGGGTGCTGGATTTACATTCCTCACGCATGCTTTCTGGTTGTGGTGTTAAGGGGCTGTCGTGAGATGTTGGCGCTGGCTTCTCGTGGGCCTGCTTGTAAACTGGTACAAAGTACTTTAAGAAACTATCCCTCCCATGTTTCTTAATATAATGGCTGCCAAGTCGTTTTTTCTTGAAATAGGTTTTGCTACAGAGGCTGCACCTGAGTACACCATCGTGATACTTTGAGATGGATACATTCTTGTGGTGAACACGCACGTGTCGACCGAGCGCAATTTTTGTGCTGCAACTGTAAGAGCAGTACTGGCACCTAACCACTGCATATATTTTCTTACTCAAAAAGGAAGCATGTGATACTGACCCCCGATTGGTAAGAGTCTTGAATTGTTTGATTTTGCTTACAAGTGGTGGTTTAAATGCAGTTTGAAATGCGTTCGCTACAGTATTAGCATGGAACCTTTCGCTATGCTTATTTAGCCTCTCCAGTGTTGAAAAGATTTGTAGGCAGGTTTCACACATGTAGCCTTTAAGTCTCAATTTGCCACCTGGCTCTTTCATTTTAGAAGAGTCACCCCAGTTGTCTAACTGTGCTTCATCTACGTGAAGACTGTCCGCCCTGGATTCAAGAGCAGGATGCTTCATCTGGCAGTGAGTGAGAACTCCTTGATGAGCAATATTCAGGTAGGTACAATGTGGACACTTAAAGACATGCATGCGTGTTTGGACTTGCCCTTGATCTAGTTCATCCGAATTTTCAGCTTGTTGGTGTTTCATTCCACAGTGAACCTTGAGACCGTGCTGGGTGTTCAACTTCGCAGGGCAGTAAGGGCAGCGGAGCTTTTTGGAAGATTTGGAAGATTTGGATGATTTGGAAGATGGTGTTGCTTCATGAGGTGAACCAGGTGAATTGTCAAATTCAAGGGGCTCTTGGTAGGATTCGAATGACTCATGCTTATCCTCCTGGTCTTCCAACTGCCTGTTTGCACCTGATCTCTTGCTGTTGACCACATCCAGGACTGAGCCATCTTCTTTCACAGACCACGGATGAACAGCACGGTAGTGTCGTGTGATGACTGACACCGAGTTACCTTTAAAAGGACATGCTCTGCACGAATACGTCTTGGTTTCATTTTGTCCCGGTGATAAGCTACCATCAGTGCCATCACTGTCACTTAAACCATCGATGTACTTTATCTGAGGTTTCTTCCTTTTAGGAGGACGTGTTTCGGGGCCAACAAACAACCGAGTAGTCACCTGCTTAAGGCTTAGTCTGCGTCCTGGGTGTTGTTCCTGGTAGTGTTTGTAGACCACTGCTGCTTTTTCGTGAGAGAAAACACACACGTCACAGTGATGCCCTTCCTCTATATTTCCTTGTCTGAAACACAGTCTCAAAACATCTGTGACTGAGCGATTTGCCCTGTGGATTTTCCATATATGCCTCTTCAAAACATACACATATTGAGTGCTATAGGAGCATCTATGGCACTGAAGGTTCCTCTGTGTTTGTGAGGCTGTCATTGAGAGTGGAGCTGAAGCGGGGAGGGATTTGCCATGCTTTTTTGTTTTTCCCTTATAATTTCCTTTTCCTCCAAGGGATGTGTGGTTTACTTCTTGGTTTGCAGTTTTTTCCTGGTGCAGCCTCTGTGCCTTTTCTCGAACCAAAGACGTATACTGACGCACTTGTTCGCTTTTAACTGTAAATCCACGATGCTTTTTGAGGTAATGCTTCAAGACGTAGTCCACAGAACTCTGTCTATAGTTACAAAAGTGGCAGAAAAACATATCTTCATCGCCCTCATTCAAAAAAGGAAAAGGCAGACGCGTAGAAAAGGAAAGCTCCGTTGCTTGAGATTTTGATTTTTCAATTTCTTCACGAACCAAAGCTGTGTGTTCAATAATACTTTCCCTGCTGTAAAGAAGGTTTCGGTGAACTTGGTTTTGATGGTTCGCTACTCCTTTTACAGCTGGATTTCCATAGTTGCACTCCTGGCAGTAAAACAAGTTTTCTGCACATGCATAAAGATTAGGTTCTATCGCAGAAGAATCTGCTGCTTCCTCCTCTTGTTGAAGTTTTTTACTACAAACCTCTACTGGTTTGCTAGTTTTGGAATCAATAGATTTAGAACTTGCCTCAGCCTTACTTTTAAGTTTCTTTTGCACCTTAGCACTATGCAATAAGATCTCCTCAATACAGGTTATTGAGTGCAGAGCATGTTTTGAGTTATGATGACCAACAACGCTTTTGATGTTGGTACTTGAATAACTGCATAGCTGGCAGTAAAACAATTTTTCTGGTGAACTGAAGGATACACTGTCCATTTTAGTAGACGTTTCCATGTCTGGTGTGGTAGGTGTCTTCTCGTTTTTACTTTTGTCTTCCGTTGATTTAACTTCCTTAGTTTTAGGAGCCTTCGAATGAGTGTTAGAAGCTTCTGGTGTGTGCTCACGCTGTGACAGCTCACCTTTGTCTTTTGTTTTCTTAAAAAAATCCGAGATGCTTGTTTGAGGTGGAGCTTTATCTGTTTTTTTCAAAGAGTTTTGAGATTTATCTGCCGTCGTCTGTGACGTTGACATGACACGAGCCAACTGTTTGACTTTCTCTAATGAGATCTCTTCGTCTGGGTGACATTTTTGGTAGTGGACATGCATAACAATAACTGACTTATGACTAAAGTTGCAGTCGTTGCAATAATACAAGACCATGTCTGCGCCTGTGGGGGTGGGTTGTTGGGGCGAGGGTGCATTTTTGACTTCCGTACATGGTGTACAGGCATTCTCAGGAGAAATTGCTCCTTGTCTTTCTGAACTAGATGCTTTTTCACATGTATTCAACTGAGATGATCCCTCTTGGCTTGCAGTTGTCAAATATCTGTAGTACATCAAGGAATTATCCACTTTATGTGTTGGATGATATTCCTTGTAATGTTTTTTGATAGCCTTCAATACGTTGGTGGTAAACGGACACACAAAACATCTGTAAGCCAACTTGAGGTCATGTGACTGCATTGTGAATATATCTGGGGCCTCTGGATGATTTTCAGTGTAGTGTCTCTTGAGGTCGGCTACACTTCCAAACTCAACTGGACAATGCAGGCAACGGTAGTTAGCACTTTCATTACTTGGATCCTGAATGTAAGAGGCAGTATATCTTACATAAGGGTGATCACTCTGATAATGGGCAGACAAAGGTGTTATGCCTGTATCACTGTAGTCACAGTGCTTACACAAATAAACTTTCAGCGTTTCAGTGTCTCCATTGACAAGACAACGCTTCTTTTCTCCTTCATCCTCGCTAACTTCAAAGGAAAAGTCTTTGTTGCCTGATGGTTGTTGTTGACTTGCATTTGCGCCCTCTGGCTGCTTTGTCTCGTCTTTGTCTATTCTTGCTTTTTTAGCAGGAGGCCATTTTGAGCTTCCATTGTTGGTCCTCTTGCTAACATGGTCAGGAACGGCTTCAATGGTTTGTTCCTTCGGCTTTGGTGGTCTCAGGTCAGTATTTTTAAAGTGGTCACTTCTCAAATAATGGTTAGAAACAGTGGTGTTATCAATCATGGAGTGCATTGCAGTGACTTTAAACACACCACTACTGTTTGGGCTGGAGCATGAGGGAGATTCTTGCAAAATGATCGTGCCTTTGGTGCTGTCTATAAGCTTTGAGCTATCAGTTAACTTCACTGGGGGTTTCCCATTGGATTCAGTTGATGCCGCAAAGTACTTGGTAATTGTTTGCAATGGCCTCTTGTATGTCTTCAGATCCTTTGATGAGTTTAGTATGGATTTTGAATTTGTGGTAGACACAACGGAATAAACGGAGGAATTCTCTTTTGCTCCTGAAGCTTCACTATGCTGGTTTGTAGAAATGACACTTGTGTTGGTCTCCGGGTTTTCAGAAATGTTTAGATCTCCTATCATGTTTTGATCTTCCGATTTCTGATGACATTGTTTCTCATGTTCATTTACAACGTCCAGACTAGAAGTTGTAAAATCACAGCGCTGGCATTTCAAATCATCTCCTGAACTGTTGCTATCGTTGTCAGCATTGACTTTGTTACTGCCAGGGGATTTTAAACCAGCATCTCTGAGAGCAGAATCTACATCCATGTCATGCAACTTGTTCAGGTGTTCAAAAAGGTAGACCTTGGATTTAAAGCAGAGTGAACACTGACTACACTGTACAGACTTGATTGGAGATTCTTGGTTGTTAACTTGATTCAGTGTCACAGGGCCAGAGGTGGACTCGTTCAATGAATCTGAAGGGGCAAATAACAAATAATGCTGAATACTTAATTTCATGCACTGCACTGAAACAACATTGTCAGAAAAAGACAGTGATCAATACCTTTTTGCATCTTGCATTCCTTTCTAAACCCAGAGCCTTACATACGAAGGCACGGGTATGACACACCTACAGGATTAAAGGGATTCATTATTGCATTACTCAAGGTACAAAGCCAAGAACATAATGTCTTATTACTGTTATTTTACCACTGTTAAAGTTAAGTGCACGACTGAGGGTTTCTACGGGGATTTAACAAGTGAAAAATTGACAACAAGAGATATCCCGGTCTGCTTGAATATTAAGGAAAATCAATGGAACAGCTGAACAACAGTGGTACTAGAAACAACTTCGGACCCCAGTCAAGTATCGTTATGATCAACAGGAAGGGGATGTAAAGCGATTCCAGTCCTTTTACAGACAAAACTGGCACGAACTCTTTCAACAACACACTGAAAACACAACGTGGACAAATACAACTTACAAAAACGCTTAGTGCACACAGAAAATGTACTCACGCATGCAGACAAACACCAGATGAGGCTTAAAATGCATTGATTTGAATCTCTGATGTTGATAACGTGAAAAGACCACAAATTTCCGCCATTTTTCCCGCGAGTACCACTCTCTCTTGCCTGTGTTTCCGCTCCAGCAACAAAACATCTATGGATTTTACTTTACTTCCGGCGAAAATCACTTAAACTTCAAAATAAAATTGATTCGAGGCGCTGTGCACAAAAAGGAGACTCACTAAATGTAGGCCTATAGCTTAGTTTAAGCCCTTTACCTCTCTTCAAAAATGTCCTTTGACGATACTCCACTAAATGCAAAAAAAAAAAAAGGTTAATATTTCTGCTTTCCATTATAAGCATTTGACATGATGAACAATGTTTGATTGGCAAGTGATTAGAAAGATGAACATGGCAAATACGATGTTTATATGTTTATTTTTATATATTATCATAAATAACATTGTATAATTATATACATAATAGCAGTGATAGTAATTCGATTGTTGGGGGGATCTTTTCGAGTCATTATGCTCTCATAGACAAAAAAAGCTTAATTTTCTAAATTTCACAGTGACATTTTTTCTGATAAATTAACACAAAATAAAAAGGTTTTGAGCACATGTAATAATAATCAATAATAGTAAAATATGTATTTGTATATAATTATTTAACATTATGAATAGGAACCAGAAAGGATTAAATCAGACAAGCGGACATGCTGATCATAAGATACTGTCTAAACAAAAAGTAAAATAATCCGTTTTGTTATTAATTTGTTTTGTAATTTACGGGGATGTTATACATATTATAATAAATTGTATCGTTGGTGCATCTCATATTTAAGATTAGGTTGTTTAAAAAAAAAAAAAAAAAAAAAAATCCAAATGTGCTTTTATTGTGAAATCACATATATTTTACCGGAAGTACTTAGATTTCGCTTTGTGGCCGATTTCATACTTTTAAACCTTTGCAAATAAAAAAAACCCTCATTAATCAGTAACAGTCTAACAGTGTTAAATATTTTCACAGGTGACATAATGTACTTCTTAGCATCTTATCAATGAATATTTACTTATCAATAAAACCTACGCCACTTTGGGAATTATTACAGCAAACCAAGTGGTAAACATGAGGAACCTTTGTGCCAACAGCCCAGACAAACTTCCAATAAAAATAAAAATAAATTATTTAAGTAAGTATTTCATCCTTGTTTCTGTTTTAGCCTGCTGTATAGCTCACTTGGCAATATCACGGTCCCTTTTGGGCCACACAAGAGGTCAAAAACAGCTTGCAGTCTCCCTTGTTTGATTTAGATTTAAGAAAAAACAGTAGTACCTTGACATAACTTAGCATGGGGACAGCACTGTTCATTAGCAAGAGAATATTGAAAAAGAGGCGAATTAAAACATGCATATCGTCACACTGTTAAAATAATCGCCTAAGTCATTTTTTGTCAAAATTGTTTTTGTTTTTTTGCCTAAATCATCTCCCCATGATGCCGGCCACCTATGGTAAAATCGCCTCCATCCTCAGTTGATCAGATCATGTGATTTTACCCCTTTAAGATAATGGCCTATGTCAAGTGTGTGACTTAAGCGGATTTACTATGTCGAAGTCAAAATAAAATATGACTTAGGCAATTTTTTGAACATGCCTTTGTGACTTAAGCAAGATATAGTAACACTTCATTTTGAAGGTGTCTACATAAGAGTGACATGAGCGTGTCATAAACATGACATGGGATGTGTCATGAACATTAATGACACTTTGAAGTAACATTAATGCTCACGATACTTGTCATATCATGTTTCTGACAGGCTTGGTGAAGTTTTTTTGTGTTTCCTGCAAAACTTGATAAAAGAGTTAGGCTATTATTTTAACAGGGTGACGATATGTTCCTCGATTTGGAGAGACATCTTCTGGCCCGCTTCAGTTGGTCATGTTTACATTAGCCCCAGCTTGTGTGTCTCTGTGGTATTGCTGTTTGTATATTAACGACACAAGATTTAACAGAGCTTGGAAAATCATTAATCACATTAAGACCATAACTTGCGCTTCTCGACTGAGATTTTCCGGATCATATCCAAAAAACGGATGTTCTTGTTCTCGATCACGCCTGGCATTGGTTCCGCATAGTGGCATTGTTTCCTTCGGAGCAATATCGAGCGGACCATAACAGGAAGACGCAACTGCAGTGTAGCAGCAGTGACCCAGGAGCCACCTGTGCAGTAGCTAGTTCCCCATAAAAGTCACATTTAAACAACTGTTACCTACAGTGGAGGTTGGTTTCATTGTAATATCACGCTGTATAAGGTTAAAACGAATTAATGTTGATACAAATAGTCTGAAATGGCTAACTAGCTAACTTAAGCTAAAGTTATCAGCAGAGTTGGTTTGTTGCTAACACTCATTTTAACCAAAATAATGTCAGTTTGTGCTGTTATCAGTATAAGTGTTTCCACTTTAAGGCTAACTTACTACCAGCAACAGTTAATACAACCAGACAGATTGTTTTAAAATTTAAAGTCGCAGATAAAACAGACAGTTTTATGGCACATGAGCATCTCAGTCTTTGTGCAGTTGATTCACTCCGACACAAAAGCACTGCCTGTTGCAGCAAATCAGTCCTCCTTTGTGAAAAAGCCTTTGACAGACCATTGTGTGTGTATTTTTTTGTGTGCATAGGGTGACAGTTTCAGAGGGAAAAGAGACAATGTCAGTCTGATCTCAGAGAAACACCATGTTCCCAGCTAAGCTGACCAGTCGGATAACTCTGAATGTCCTGAGGAGGATTCATCACGGACCTTCTTATCCCTGTCTTTACTCCCTGACAAGCTCCTTCCTTCACACAGAAGGTGGAAGGACAAGAAATGTGAGTCTCCACTCAGATTCCAGTGCATTGAGAAAAGTGTTTAGCAGCCACACTGCTATCCGCCCGTTACTCAGACTAGATGAAACACAACAATATGGGAGAAGATCATTCAGTGTATCAGCTGCTACAATTGTGAATTCAGCCCCCGCACCTGTACAGCCATACCTTCGATTGATGAGACTGGACAAACCTATTGGTTAGTAGATTCATTTTTCATCACATCTACCTGTTTGTTTATACAATCATTTTCAAGAGACTCTGATCATTTTTATGGCCATCATATGATTATTATTTTCAAAAACAGACAGAATTTTGGCTGTTTTTTGCTAATCCCTTGATCAGTTCATGAAAGTGATGGTGTGTCTGTGTATTATAGGAACATGGCTTCTCTACCTCCCATGTACATGGAGCATTGCTCTGGCTGCCGACCCCGGATGCCTCCCACATCTGGGCATCCTCACACTGTTTGGCACAGGTGCTCTGCTGATGAGAGGAGCGGGCTGCACCATCAATGACATGTGGGATAAAGACTTTGACCAAAAGGTATAAAACTACTATATTGCCACTTACTTATCTGAGAGTAACCGGTGCCTTTGGTTTATCTTATTGTGATAACTCCTGAACAGCTAAGCTCCATTTTAATCAACAAAATATTTTCTTTACAATGTAATTTTCTGCTGCTTTAACTGACTATTGTAAGAGGTAAACGGTATATTCTGATTAAAAGTAATCATGTTTGGTTGCAGGTGGCAAGGACGGCAACTCGACCGATCGCATCAGGAGAGATTTCTCGGAGGCAGGCACTAGTCTTCTTAGGAGGGCAACTTTCTCTGGCACTTGGGGTTCTCTTGTGTCTCAACTATTACAGGTACTCAACGTTCTTCATGTTTTCAATAGGTCTGTATAGTGATTGGTTCAAAAAGAACAACAGGAATACGGAACAAATAACCAAGGGTGTTTGTAAGTCCTGGGTAATGTTGCAAAAAATACAGTATGTACTCAAAAGGTACATTAAGGATACGTTCACATTTTCTGAAGTCTGTCTTAGAACAATAATCAGAACACAGAAGGACATTTTGCTTGCTGTAAGCATCCTTCCTGTTCAAACTGGCCATAAAGAGTTCCCTTCTTAATGTGCGAGGGACAAAATCCACAAACAAAAACACATTTAGGTCTCAGTAAGACAAATAATGTGTCTATCTTCCAAAGTAAGTCTTTTTAGAACAAAAAATGTCCTTTATGTCTGTTCCTCCACTGTCCAGAAATTATAGGAATTGTATACTAAGAAGAAAAATTGTGGAAGATACTCAGTTTATTTGTCTCACTCTGGCTGATGAATGCTCATATTGGCTTCAATATGACTTGAATGTCGAGTATGAACAGGAGAAATAATTTCAGTGAGAAAAATCTCTTTCAATGTACATATAGGTACCTAACTATTGTTTTAAGACAAACTTAATAACTCAAAACAAAAACTGGATAAAACTTCACCAGCTGCCTTTCTATAAATGTGCTACCTCTAGTGTGTAACTGTACAACAATAAGGGCTGTATGTTAGAATACAGAAAGAATATAACCAAAATTAGTTGTTTATATATTTAATGATTTGACACAGTTTTAATAATCTTCTTCACAGCATAGCTTTGGGTGCTGCCTCACTATCTCTTGTCGTCTCCTACCCGCTGATGAAGAGGATCACTTATTGGCCACAGTTTGTGTTGGGTATGTAATGTATAAGAATCTTCTGCATGTTTAACCTCATTCTACAGCTAGAATGAATACTTCTTCCCCTAAGCAAAGCTAAAATTGGTCTCATAATCCCTCTGTTGCTTCTGTTTAGGCCTCACTTTTAACTGGGGAGCGCTGCTCGGCTGGTCCGCTGTCAAGGGCTGCTGTGATTGGTCAGTATGCCTGCCTCTGTATTTCTCAGGAGTGATGTGGACGCTGATATATGACACAATATATGCACATCAGGTAAAGTACACAGTACACAGAGCTAGTTACCTTGAATTTGTGAAGAAAACTATTTTTCTTGCATGCCTCCATGGTGAACAAAGAATACAAACACATAAAATCCTTGCTGAATTGAAGTAAATAGGGACGGCATTTAACAACAGAACAACAAAACTAAATCACTAACATATGTTTACAAACTCACACCTCAGGCAGAAAAGTAGAGTCTGATTTATCCAGTTGTTTGCTCACTTCATCCCAATGTGTTTTTGCTAAAACCATACTATTTAAAACGAGTAGAAACTATAAGCTTTTCTAAACCAGCTACTTATCCATGTGAGTCTGGACAAGTAGTGAGCTTACGCAAGTGTGAGATAGTTTATGTGTGGTGTTTTAAAAAGTTAAGCTTTAGCAAAAATGAATGTATTTGGGAAACACTTTGCATACGACTGAATAAATGACTTGAATTATACTGCATGAGTTGTGTGAGAGTGTAAACGTTCATTGTGATAACGTTTTGCTGTTGTCAAACATGGCCTCCATTTACTTCAATTCATCAAGGATTTTTTATTTACCCTGGAGGCATGTGACAACAACAAAAGTTTCCTTCAAGAGTTCAAGTTACGATGGGGTTAGTAACTGATATAAAAATGGTAATTGGCAAACTTTAAAGAAGGATAAAACTGATTGAGGCTGGGCTCTCTCTGTTCTTTCTTTGATTACTAGGATAAGGAGGATGATATCAAGGTAGGAGTAAAATCTACTGCTCTGAGGTTCCAGGAGCAAACCAAACCTTGGCTGAGTGGCTTCATGGTGGCCATGATGTCAGGACTGGTTGTAGCTGGAGTCAATGCTGAGCAGACTCTCCCTTACTATGCTGTCCTGTCCACAGTGGCCATTCACCTAACACATCAGGTGAGGAACATAGTGGTGTACAGTTTAGTCTCAATGCCAAAGGGTTAATTATTAAAGTACAGCTTCATTCCACAGTGAGATAATATTCAACTGAGTTGATTTGTGATGTGTACTACCATAAGTCCCTAACAGGTTTTAGTTACAACCCTGATTTAAAAAACACAAGGTTTGGACGTTGTATAAAACGTAATTAACAGAATGCATCAAATCCAGAATGTGTTTATTTACAAAGATAAAAGATGGTTACTTTTCTTAACATTTTAGATTTTTTTCTAGGTTGAACAACATGAGTTAACTGATGAGTTAGCTAACCCTAACCCTAACCCATTAAACCGTGATATTCACTCTCATTTCCTTTTAGATTTACACATTGGACATTAACAAACCAGAGGACTGCTGGAAGAAATTTGTCTCAAACAGAAACCTTGGACTGCTGTTATTTTTGGGCATTGTTGCCGGCAATTTGTGGAAAGAAAGAAGAGAGACTTTGTTGCAAAACGAGGAAGCAGACAGATAAGTGAGATGAGCAGAACATTTTTTTAAAAACATTTACAGTACATCACATACTGCATCACTGCACAGAAACCTTTTGTTTTTTCGTGTTGTTCTCTCATTTTGTAATTAGAGAACAAAACAATGTACTATATCCTTCCCATAAAACAACATTTGCAGTTTTTAAGTCAGTTGATATTAAATGAATAATTAAAACACATCTGGTACATACAAATATATTTCACTTCTATGGTTAAGTGCTGCTAAGAGGACCTGTAGTGACTAAACACATACACAGAAACAACATTTAGTCACAATAAACATGCATGATTGGGGAAAGTGTAACATGTTTTTATACCTCAAGATGCATTATGCAGTTTTTACCACTAGGGGGCAGACAAACAACGGCCCCCTTATGCTACCTATACACCAGAAGACTTTGAAAAGATTTGGAAAGACTCCTGCAAGACTATCAGCTCACACCTGCTCACATCTAAAGACAAGTGTTTAGAGTTTTTAGTCCCAGCCTAGTCTCAGACTGAGATTCTACAAAGACTGTGAATCTTGCAGGGTCACTATTTACAAGACTACAACTAGATTTTCTTTAGCATTTTTTTATCTACCATGCAATATTTGTGTGTGCAGTGGTTTGTGTTGGAAAAAGAAAAAGAAAAGAAGACGCCACAAAATGCCCCTCACAAAGCTGAAAAAGGGTTTCTGTTTTTCTGACATGAAAAGTTGACTATTTTACAGTAAAAATAGACAAGAAGAATAGATAAGGAAGAATAAAGGAAAGGAAAATTTAGAAAATAATTCATGATGTACATTTATGTCATATTTAATTATATTTAATTTATTTGTTTAATAAGAATAATTATACTTATCAGCTCTATCAACTTTCATTTAGTTGATCACACATTAATCATCAATTATTTATTACTTATTTATGTATACATTTTAACTGGGTCTGCTTACTATTCTCTTTACTATGAAACAGCGCCCCCAAAATCCCGCTTGTGGCCGTAAATATATTACATCTCTATATTTGTATTTAGGCTTGAGCTTACTAACATTATTGTGATGTAACTTTTTCCTGTCGAAGTGGTTTTACTCATAGACATATGTATATATGTCGACATATGTATATATGTCTATGGTTTTACTGGCCGGTCTGCTCATCTATTGGTTGTTGATTGTGTTCCGTCACTGCGACTTGCGAAAATATCAAACACGTTTGATATGATCGCAAACCAAAGACTAGGAAAAGACTGTTATCAAACAGCGCAGATTACTACCTTACACTTAACGATCGGGATGACGGGAGCGCGCTGTGACTCCAGTAAGACTCCTAGATTTACTAAAGACTTTCAGTTTTTAGTCTGGGACTGGGAAAATCGTTTGGTGTAAGCACAGCATTACAAAGTATGTGCTGGGTTCTTTTTTGTTCACCAACTGTTTAGAAAAATATCTAGGTCTTTAGTTCAACGTTCTTTATGAATCACTGGTTTCCTTTCATTTCACTTCAGCACACAGGAATCTTTTCATGCGGGGCATACAGGGACACAAACCACGCCTGAGCTTGTTAGAAACTGCCAATTATTTTATATGAGAGTCTTGTCATTCAGATTTTGACACACCTGCAGAGTTCTAGAGAATTTCAAAGGTATGAAGCAACGAGCTGCTGCCTCATATGACCTGGTGTTATTTATTTTAATGTCTGTATCATAAATGTGAAATAATGCGGGTTTAAATTACAAAGGTGATATTCATTTTATGAGGACATTTTAAATATTGTTGCTTTTACCCTTGATGTCCACTTAATTAAGCAATAGTGGCTGAAACTAGAAATAAAGTATGAATTCTAGTTATCTTATACAACTGTATTTATTAATTTTTCATGATTTCAAAAGCAGAGCAGCACAGTTCACAGGGTGCACAATATTTGTAAAAGGCAAAAATATTTGTAATTCTGAAGTAAGTACTGTGCTGCAGAGATGTTCCGGAAAAGAAAAATCATTTTGTGGAGACTTAAGTTGTTTTTTTTCCCCCACAAATCTTTAAAACAAAAAATCACACCATCCTCATTTTTTTTTCAATGAAAATTAGAATAACGATGCCAAATCATTCCCTTAAATATGTGGAGTCATATTACAACAGCAGTGCCAGTAAAAAAAAATCCAAAAAACAACAATGACAAAAAGGAAGAAATACAATACCTTTAGACAAAAGCAGACCCATCATGATGAGAGGAATAAAGTTAATTAATATATTTAAATAACAGATTGATCAATCGTTTCATATTGGAGTGAACCCTTTATATCACAAATGCATATGGGAGTGTATTCACATGATTATTTCAGTAAGCTGTGTTGAGTGTGAATAAGATAAAGAGCAGAATTATATTAAAAAATGGAAACAGACCTATGTGTGTTACAGACAAAAGTCTCAAGCCAGAAATATTTCTTAATTCCACAGCTATAACAATACAAGCAACAATCATTTGAGTGTTTATCCAATTTAAACAAGTGTATATTTTCCTCCATGTGGATGAAAGTTTTGGTTGCAGGTACTTGTGTATATGATAATCTGCTTCCACTGTTGCTGCCCAGGTCAGAAATCCCACAAAGTGACCGAAATGACCACCATGCCACCACAGCGAGAAACTAAAAGTCATGAACAACGGGAAACGTTTACACTTAATATAAACCAGTCTACGCAGCCATAAGGCTGTTGTGGCGTTCCATCTACGGGCAAACTCAGACATGCGGCTCGAAGATTCGATGGTCCAGACATCTCCATCGGATAGTCTGCTCCAGTCTGGGGAGTCTCCTGGTGACTTTTCCCAAAAGCCAAAACCAGCTGCGTTGTTGAGACATTCACTGATCCTCCAGTGAGAATAATATTGGATCCTCAAAACCAACGCCAGACCCCAAACCCACAGCATGCCATGGAGAATGACAGAATTTGAGGGATTGTAGGTGTTAAGTTTCAGGAAATAGACAAGACAAAACCTCCCCCACTCTAGCAATAACACCTGCATCAATTTAATGAAGACCACACTGAGGGGATTAGGGGGAGGGTTGATGTTAATCCCTGCAATTAAGGACACAAATTGGCTGTAGGAGCACAAAGGCCCACCAAGCAGTGTGGTGAAATTGAGGATGTAGCTAATAAGAGGGAGGAGCTTCACACAAGTCTTCTTTTTGGATGAATCGGCAATTGTAAGCAGAACTCGTTTCTCCTGGAGGTCCATGGACAGCGAGGTGATCCTCTGAGTGAGCAGCATCAGGGAGGACACTGCCAAAAACAATCTGAAAGTGGAAGAGTTTTAATTTTGATCACATAAGAAAAGGTTCTTGAAGAGAAATAAATGTTTAAATATCTGTATGCATTTCATGTTTTTGCCCAGTGCATAATATCAAATATGGTTCAAAGCTAGTCCTTAACAGTGGGAACCCAAACTTGACAAGAAATACTCTTCTTAAGGTTGATTTAGTAGCTGTTCTGGACTCTTTTTTCTTTTTTCTTTTTTTTTTTTAGCATATCACAACGTTGATTCTTGGAAACAGCAGATGGATGAGAAGTCCTGGAGGTAGTCAGAATTATGAAAAAGCTACTATGGCAAATGAGCAAACTCACTGATTTGGTCGAAAGCTTCAGAACAGCTATCTTAAGGCGAGATTTTACTGTCAGATTCCGGTTTGGGTAAACAAATGGTGTCATTCTAAAAGGAAATATGTTTTCTGCATGATTTTACTCTTGATTATTGGAGGGCCTAAATACTCAATAATGTTTTTTCCATTCATATAACATTCAGTTTGTTTGTTTTTCACTCATACATTATCGTAGTAACACAAATTTCTGTACACTTATGTGTCTTAAAGAACAAATCAGGCATTAATCTATTTTTGTTGCTATTGTCATCAAATCCCACAGAAAGTCCAAAACCAACAATGTGTTACTTCATCGCAGTAGCTTCAGACTTCCAGGTCTTACCTGTGGCACTCTGAAGACATAACTCTTTAAAAATGGGTCGAAAATTATAATAAATGTTTCCAAAACAGGATTTAGTAGTGCATTCTTGGTGCACCAGTGAATATTTACAACAACAGGATTATGTTTGTGGGAACAGTGTCCATCACTGTAACGAAATAAATATCACTCAGTGCAACAATGTGAGTAACTGATGATATTAGTTTTTGTTAAACACGTACTTTTAAAAAATCTAGGCTTGTTAGTTTTTCCACACAGAAAAGTGTTTGTAATCTTTACTCAGGCTGTTTCTAAGTAATATTTATTTAATAGAACCACTTTTTTTTTAATTTATGAAAATACACAAGTAAATTGCAGATTCACTGATGTCCCTCAATTATATTTTACTTGAAAATATCAACTAATTAAGCCAATGAACTGGTTTAGTGAATATTACTTGGAACGAATGATTCAATTCACATACAAAACTGAGGACACATAATAACAAACAATCACTAAGTAATGCACTACATGAATAACTGCTATTTTAAATTAAAAGCACTGAATTCATATTTCTTTGTAGAATTTATATAGATGATTGAAATAATTACAGGGCCGAAAAAATCTCTTTTTTTCAGTGTGGGTTTTGGTCATTTCATGGGATTTGATTACAGTAAGAAAATGTAGTTTATCCCCAGACTTATTCTTTAAATACATTGATTCCTAATATATAATTAAGGTGTCAGTTTCCATTCCGAAGAACTGATTTAAAGGCAGTTTAGTACCTGATGCTGACGGGCTCATGTAGGTAGTATTCCCTGTACTGTATAAGCAGGTGCCAGAAGGTTTGCCACAACATCTGGATGCCAAACACCCAGGCGTGGACACATCTGGGATCCACAGAGCACACGAGCAGAATGAAGACAAAGGTGGAGGTGAAGAGAAGAACGCTGTAGACGCCCATCGTGACGACTGCCAGGAAACACCCTCCAACAGAAACAAACAGGTACCTGCAGATAGAAACTCAGTGAGGCTATTTTCTGAGCAATAATAATACTAAAAAGGTTTCTGGTTGCAGCTTCTCTGTTATGAGAATTGGCTATTTTCTATCATTGTAAACTAAATATCTTTGGATTTTGGATTTTTATTTTAAAAAAAATGTTTTGGGCAATAATACAATACAGTGACATAGACAGGGAGTGAATATTAACAATAGTGGTACCTTGTGTGTGTGTGTGTCTGCGTGTTTCAGTAATAGATCTAGCAGTTAAGTATTAATATATGATAATAAATATTATGTATCATTTTTTGATTTTTAAACGTTTGATGGCATCAGCTATGGAATGTTATTTAAGTAAATATGACTATATGAATATAAATATCACTTGGAAATAAATATATACGGCTAAATCCTGAAATTACTATAAAATATATACAATTTAATATAGTAGTTAATAGGCTTTTAATTAAAACAGTTATTTAAAGGACTACTTTTCTATATATTTTTTTTAATCATTTCTACTCATTAATTCCACATGACCTAACATTAAATCATGTATGTATGTAGTTTATTTTTTAAATTATTTTTTAACTGAATCTTGACTTAAATGGCATTCAAATTAATTGATAACGCAAATAATCTTAAGTGGCACTTGTATTGACAATTTAGTGTGGCGCTGACTTATTTAAGATTTGTCAAGTCAATTTATTTAAAAGTATACATTTTAAAACAACAAATATTTACCAAATTACTTAGATGGAGAAAATACAATTTAGATAATCAGATAAATAAAATGTTAGCAAATATATATTGAATAAAAATAATTCAGTGAAAAAAAGGTATAAACAACTGTTACACTGCTGCTTTCCAGTTGGACTGGTTATTTCATATTTAATTTAATTTGCAAATCAAACTTCATGAACCAACTAACATAAATGTAAATCAAAATAAATATTAAAATATGTTTTTTTCCCGAAAAATGTAACTCATTTCAGATTTTGAAGGCTCTTCTAGTAAAAGTTTCCTGTAATAACTCAACACATTGCTTCTAAAATTCAGTATTTGATAAAAATCAATCGATTAGTAATAACATACCTGTGCGTCAAGGACAGATGTCCCCGTTTTGCAAGAAAATAAAACAAAAATGCAAACGGAAGTGAAAAACATTGATGCATTAGAAACTGATGTCGTTCCCACAACCAGCTCATCAAACCCATATCTGAGTCTGAACATCAAGAGGAGAACAAAGCTGCTGATTGTAGACGTTCGCTGCTGATTGTTCTATTAAAGATTGAAATACTTGTTTTTCCTCGACCAACTGTGTTTGCCATTCCAACGGTGGCCTGCATTAAACTGATCACTGTGTTTACCATTAATACAAAGTACTGATAATACTTCAACATTACCAGTAATAGGCGAAACAGCTTTCAGCTCTTTTGTTTGTCCATATTTCAGCAACTGTAGCAACCAAAAGACGCCTATTTTTTATGTTCCCAAAATCAAACACATAGCAACTCAGGACGTCTGTTTGGCTTAAATGTCTTACAAAGTGTCCCATAGCCTGGGCAACTCTGTCCATCTGTAATTTTTAGTCTTTTAGCTATATTTTGCTTTTCATATTTAAGACTTTTAGTTAAATCCTGACCCAAGAAGGATTTTCTGTAAATGAGAAATAATAGGAACTGGGCCCAAAATTAAAAATATTACAAGCAAAACCTGTGGTTTATTGGTTTTTGCACAAATAAACCACAGGTTTTGCTTGTAATATTTTTCTTCGAAAAACAACAATCAGTGTAAACACAGCAAGAAATAGAAAGGTCAGAGATAAAAAGAGAGGTCAAGGACAGCACCTGTGACACCAGAGACACTTCTTACCTCAACAATGAACAGCAAACTTTTAAACTTTGTTTTAAAATTCACTGTTAAGTAATATAAATACTTTATTTATTCAGGAAGTAACATTAAGGTTAAAAACTATTTACAAGTGAGACCTGTGAAGAACAATACAAATAAATAGTAATGATAATGGTAGTCACAAAGAAATATAACAATAAAATAGCAAAAATTTAAATGTATTCATAAAGAAAATAATGATTAATAAAGGTTTTCTTAAAGATCCTGGTTGTTCTCTAGGATTTATTCTAATTTCAGTGAAACATGTGAACGTTGTCATATAGCTAAGGCTGATCTGACCCATATGTTCTGGTCCTGTAATAAATTCTATAATTTTTGGACTATGATATTTCAAACTCTATCTGAAGCTTTTAGCAGAGAAAATAAGAAAAATTATGTATGTTGAATATCGGTGATCAATATTCATTTTTTCAAATAAAAACATGTTTAAAAATAGATCCTGGTTGTAAGTATAAAAATACAAGCATATTATGTAAAAATATACATAAATATATATATTTTTAAAACATATTCATATAGACAAAATAATTACAAATTATAAATAAATGCAAACCATCCTAATATAATTGATACTAATGTAAGTTAGCTTTCCCCCAGATTACCAGAAGAAATAAAAAAATTTCACTGCTTCTTTAGGATACTCACCACATATTATTATAGATTATATTTTTGTAATCTGTGTCTGCATATTATGTTATTATATTTCAGTATTAAACTGTCTACGGCAAAATGATCCACTGGATTTTTGCGCTACAGATTACTTAATTTGAAAGTAATTAAAGGCTGTGTTGAGTTTATAGGAGGGACTCACACTAACCTGTAATTTTGGCTGTTTGGATGTGCAGCAGGATGGTTTTTTAACCCTTAACCCCGTATTTTGCCCTCGTAAAAAAGGAAATGTCAAAGGTGTGCACGTCTAACCTGTTAGGCAATATGTTACACGTTATGCAACCCTTTCTTTTGAAAGGTGCTGCTTAAATCAAGTTCATTATTATATTCCATGCAGAAACATGCGAAAGAATAATAATTGAAGGTGTGTTTCTGAGGTCTACATGTTTTTCCAAGATGAAAACATGTTTTTGTTCTCCGGTCCTAATGTCTGACTCATGTTTGAAGCATCTGTGACACAATAAACGTTAACTGAAAAGCATACAGAGCTAACTCCCACGGAGGTGCTACGGTTAGCAGGAATCTAGCAGCTGCCTTTCCCAAGAAGAGAAGGAATGACAGAAAAATAACAACTTTTTTTGGCTTGTCCAGCTTTGGGCTCTTCAGTTGTTCAGTGTCCCTGATTTTTAATGAAAAACTGGCTCTACATAGAAGTGTCAGAAGTTGATATGCAGGTATCTTAAAAGTTGATACGCAGGTATCTTAAAAGCAATATATATATAAAAAGTCGACAATCCCCAGTCACTTGAACTACGGTCTGCTACAACAGTGTCTTCTTTTAAAAGCAGACTAACTAAACAGGCAGACTGACTAAACAAGCTTTTAGTTAAACTAAAAGTGTAGGAGAAATTACCCATTATCTGCTGATTATTTATTGTTATTGGTATATTGTGTATGCCTTATTTAATTTAGCCCAACATTATAAATCACACATTTTCCTTAAGGGGCTTTACAGTCAGTACTAGGTATGGGACAAAATATTGATACGGTAATTTATCGTATCGTGATGCATTATCGATACAATGGCTCCAAATATCAATAATTTTTATTAAGAAATATGATTTGACTTGCCATAGTGACTACTTTATGACTCCTCATCATCAAATAATTGAGGGTGAACTTGAAGTACAAAAGAAGAAACTCAAAAGGAGGACAGAAAGGGAAGAAGTTTTTGGGTTTTTATCTCCCTTTAAACATTTTGACCCCAGAACTATTCTGCTTTCTGGCAGTTTGTGACTATTTTACATTGGAACGATGACACACGGACAAGTTGCAGTCAGTGTGTGTGTGTTAAAGAGGCACTAGGCAATGCACACTCTGTTATACATTGTTTCATGTCTGTTGTCAAATTCTGTTAAACTGACCCCACAATGCAGCAAATGCAACAAATAAATACATATTACCTGTATAGTGATGCAAATATTTGGGACAGTGTCTTGTGATTTCATCATATTATGAGCAGTGGTGGACAAAAGTATTCAGATCCCTTACTTAAGTAAAAATATCAATACCACATTGTGAAATTACTCACCTACACATAAAAGCCCTGCATTCAAAAGCTTACTTATGTAAAAGTACTTAAAGTATCAAAAGTAAAAAACGTATTGTGCAGAAAAGCCCCACTCGGATGGTTATATATATTACATATGTATTTATAATTTGATTATTATTCATGCATTTTATGTAAATATTAATGTGTGATGGTTAATATACTGTTTAATTTGTAAAACTGCACATTCATTTTAAATTGATCATGTCTTTTATGTAAAATCTTGAACTGAAAATAACTGGGAGTAAAAAAAGTACAATATTTGCCTTGAAAATTTAATGAAATGGAAAATACCCTAATAAAGTATGAAATTGTACTTATGTAGAGTACTAGAGATAAAGTTACTCAGTGATTCCCACCCCATATATCTGTGCAACATAATGTTAGGGATATGGTATGTTTTTATCTTTAAAAAGCATTATTAATCACTATCTGTGTCACTGTTTTGCCATTGGGTTGATGTCTATAAGTCATATTGTCCCGTGTCACCCTCTTGCCCTCACACATTATCACTGAGCACAACTGTACATTGACTAAAGTCTGTGAGTTCTCAGTGTGGACTCTGAAATTGTTACATGCTCCTAAAATATCTCTGGAGTGATTCTTCTTTCTTTTTTTCTCCTCTTGTTCAGCGGGCACGTGAGAAAGTTAAGCAGCTGTTTGACCGGGGCTCGTCGCTGCGTCACACAACGTCTGCGCTCTGATTGGCTCGCTCTTGTGCAACTGTGCAGTTGTATAAACTGCAGTTTGAAGGAGTTGGCAGAGTCTCCTGCAGGGATCGCATCAGTCTCAGTGGGGGGAAACTCTGTGCCTTGCGAGGGGAGGAAAAAAAAAAAGGTTTCACCCGTTTCTGCAGACTTGTCTTGCAAAGTGATTTAGAGATGCAGAGCTGCGCCAAGTCCTGGGGGATCTTCTTGGCCAAGTCGGTGAATCCAAGCGCACCGTGCAGGCATCTGAGTGACAAGAACCGCGTGGTTTGGAAACTTCAGTGCAGGATCCGAAACAGCGGGGCATCCCTACCAACAGCAGCCCGGGGTCTGAGGACGTCTGCAGCCGTCTCCTCCAGACAGATAGAGAGAATATTACCCAGACATGATGATTTTGCAGAGAGGCACATTGGTCCAGGTGAGAGGGAGAAGAGAGAAATGCTGGATGCTCTGGGAGTCGAGGTAAGCTCTGCTACTCATCCCCCCACAAAAATGGGCGCAAAACATGCTTTCACTTTTATTAAACCCAAATCCAAGCCTGAAAAAAGGTTGCTTTGGGCTGTATATTGACATTATTCGGCAATCGCAGCAATGCTTTGCGCGCTTTTGTTGATTAAAATGCTCTTTTATTTTGCAGACGATCGACCAGTTGATCGAAAACACTGTTCCACCCTCCATCCGTATGCAGAAGAGTATGAAAATGGATGACCCAATCTGTAAGTTTACCTTCATTTTCATTATATATATTATTGATATAATAACATATTTGTGTGACATCTTAATGGCGAAATTCTGCATTATCAACCACGATGCAACTGTGAAAAAGAAACCGGTTTAAAGGGCTAAAAATCATCAAAATGCGCGTAAAAACAGTGTATTTATCCCACTCGTCTCCAGTTATTTTGCATGGTGAGGTTTTCCCACATTAAACGGGCAGTTAAATGAAGCCAAGTGAGTGGCTGGAATGTAGGTTGCACCTCTATTGTGTGCCGTGAAGCGCTCTCCCCTGTTAAGTCTTCCTTTGAACATATTTGGAGTTGTTTTTGCGAAACTCGGCGAGCGGCACCAATCTCCTGTTGGGAAGCCGATGCTCATAGGATGGCAACTGGAGTGTAAAGTTTAGCCTTGAGCTCCGGTCCTAAGTCCAGTTCAATCTGGTTACAGCGTTCACATTACATCACAGCCGAGGGGGTTCCTAATAAGGTGACTTTTGCATGGGGATTTGCATGGATGTGTTTTTTTTCCTCTTTTCTTCTATGCAATATGTGTCAAGCCCAGATACAGTCTTCCCGTTGGATGAGTTTGTTTAGGCTTATTTCCTATTTAAATGAAGCTAGATACTAAGAAATGAGACGGTTTTATCAGAAGGGATCTCCAGTAAACAATACAATATATTGGACATTGATTTTAAAGTAAATTGGCTAATAGTTGCAGATAAAACCCCTGTGTTTTTTCTGTCAGTTGTCAACCCCAGTAAAAGCTGAATAAATGGGGATGGACTACATAAATTAAGTCTGTTTCCAAATGCAAATAGGTTTCTGCTCAGGGGGAGGCTTATGTTAATTTTTTAAACTGAGGCTGTTGTTATGCTATGATTTATGTGTGTGTGCAGATGTAGGCTAGAAAGAATATAAAAATCAACATCTCAGCAGTCCTAAGAACATCCTTCCTGGTATCAATACATCTCATGATATCCCAAATATTTGCAATATCACATTTAAAATTAACAGCAAGAAAATATGTTCCATTGTCATAGACACCTTGAGATAAAACTCATTAAATATGGAAACAAAGCCTTTAATAACAAACTTCCATTTTTTATTCACAGTTGGCTTGAAATCAGTAGAATTCTGTAAAAAGTGCTGCAGCTAACTATTTTTTTTTTCAACATTAAGTACCATATATATATATATATTTCCTTTTTTTTTCTTTTCTCAATTAATACATGAACAATTCAGCATATAAGCATAAGAAATGCCTTTCATAGTTTCCTAAAGCCCCAAGTGGAGATTGTAAATAGCTTGTTTGTCCAATTAATGGCCCAAAATCCCAAAGATAATTTATTTACTATCACATATGGCAAGGAAAAGCAGCAAATTTTACAAGCACGGAGCTGAAACTAGGACAAGTTTGCTGTTTTTGCCAGAAAAAAATTGAAACAATTAATCAATTAATATGAGTTGTATATTCATTTTATATTGATGCACATACAAGTATAATCATGTCACAATACCACTTTTGACATGATAAATAGTACTATTGAGTATAACTCAACCCTAGCAGTGACATTCTTGCATATTCTTGTTTAACCACAGGTGTGCTGAGACACCTGGTGCGTGTGATTGTGCACGATAAATAAATGCTGACACGACTCTTTTGCATGACTCTGCAACCATAAACTCGAGTACAGTAGAGATGAATCACTTGAGACTGCCAGCTCTGATCTACTTCAAAACCCAACATTTTGAAAAGATAGTTTTAAATGCAATGCGGACGTGACAAACCCTCAGGTACTTTAATATCACCTAGTCATTCTGGTACGCCACCGTGTTGGCCCCTCCTACTGACTCTCTCCAGTTTCATAATGCAACAAGCCATGCTGAAGGAACAAACTGGAGGCAGTGCTGGTTTTCTGCTTGTTCAGCTTTGGAGGGCTTCAGTTTGCAAAGCCAGCAAGGGATTCTCTCTCCAACAATAGACCTCCTGGATGGTTCTGAATCAGGCTTTTTTGCTGCCCTGTAGAACTCCGGGACCATGGGAAAGCAGTCCTCTCTGCTGAAACAAACTCACACTCACACAAAAATACGCACTTACGATTCACCCTGAACCTGTTGATTATTTTTATTTCCTGTGCCGAATCACCACCTCTAGACTGTAACTGTGCAGCGTTTAGCCTTCTTTGAATAAGCTGTAAATATCCACTTGTATATTGTCTCCAGGCTCTCTCACCACCAAAGACTAGAGGTGTCTTTCTTTTCCAAAAACAGGAGTAGTTAGGGCTCTGGGTCCAGACGGGCAGTATTGTCCATTCCTTGGAGTTGCTAGGCAGCCAGGAAGGCCCGAGGAATCTCAGAGGCTGGTTGTGCATTGGCAGAGCTTCCTCACAGCGCCGGGGAATGAGGCTAAATAACTGGCAGTCAGGAAAGAAACCATGGGTGTAGTCCGTCTCTGGATGTTTACTTCTGAGATTGATAAGTGCATTGCTTTTACATTCTAGTTTCAATTGTAAGGTCTAGGGCTGTAAATTACAATATTAGGTCAAGTCATTGGACAACAATACAATATTTGCCGATATCACAAAGTCTGCTGTGGTACGACTTCGATTCAGAGGCCAGCGATCGATATGAGGCGATATCAAATCCCCATTTAACAACCTGTTTCATTTATATCAACTCACAAAAAACAATTAAAATATGATTTCTGCCACGTTGCTTTTAAGTGCAATTGTTTTTTATGGGTTAACTAAGAGCCTGGGATGATCTTTTAAGCATGCACAATGACCATTCCCAATTTAGGGTCTTGGGCATGGTCATTGTTAAAATAAAAGCGTATATTAAAGATGGCGAAATACATCGATGTTTGGGCATTGCATCGATGAAGTTGGATCGTTCACCGATTAATCGGTATACTATTGTATCGTTGCACCCCTAGTTTTTTCTGTGTACTATTTTGTTTGCATGGTCAGTTGTAGTTTGAAATAGGAATGCACATATATGTATCCAATCAATTCTACATTGGCTAAATGTTGTGTAGGTTATTGGCGCTAAGACTTGGACAATACAGTACAATACAGACAATACTTTTTAAAGAAGATCAGTTATTTTTTTAACAATACCAGCAAAACATATGGGCATCAGCTGTCGGCAAAATTGTTATTTATAATATCAGCTAATTTAAAATTGTAAATGATAGTTGTGAGAACATAAAACTCATGATTTGCTGATCTTTACCAATTAAGACTCCATTGAATCAAACTGAACTAAAAATGGAAAGTCTAATCGAATCAGGGCATTAAAAAATCGTGACATCCTTACTTGTGACTGATTTTCAGAAACACGGACTGTTCTAATTATATTGATAAAGAAACTGCATTTAATTCTGGTCATGTCATGTGCAGCCAAAGAAGGGGTGGTGATATGTATCATTGTAAAAGGTATATTCAGTTGACAAATACATTGAATAACTAGAGAGAGAAATGTCTGGTTTTGGTTAATCCTGTGCATTTGAATAAATATACCTGGAAAAAATCAAGTTCCTTCTATACATTGAGCCATAAATCCTGTGCATCCAATATTGCTATGTACTAAGACTGCTATCCCAATGAGGAGTAGGTATTAGAAATGGTATTGAAACATCTATGGACATTGTTGAGTTTGTTCAACTCTTGAGTGGAGGCAGAATACCATATTATAATCACACATGAAATATTTTTTTTACAGGTGAGAATGAGGTTTTGGACACTCTACAGAAGATTGCCTCCAAGAACAAAGTATGGAGGTCCTACATCGGCATGGGCTACTACAACTGCTCGGTACCGCCGCCCATCCAGCGCAATCTGCTGGAGAACTCAGGCTGGTGAGTGCCCTCAGTGACCCTCCCTAAGGGGAAACTTAAGGGGAACTTGTGAGATAACTAATGGTGTTTATTCATGAAGTTTGGTTACTCATTTAAAGCTAAATGAGTGCTGTGCTGCAGAGTAACGTGCTTTTAATAGGAAGCCTTGTGACTCATGTGAGCTCTGATGGTGTTCTTCTCTCCTGCTTTCTTGCTGAACAAAATTTTCTTTTACACTTCTCCAAATCAGCCATCCTCACCCACGTTTTCTCCAACATCTCCAGTTGGGAGAGACGCACAATGCATTCCACTGTCCTGTCCCAGTTGCTTGAATACCACCAACTTTGTGCTATTGTCCTTGTTCCCAAACTCACTGTGTTGTTTCTCTGTGTCTGTCTTGTTCTCAGGGTGACTCAGTACACACCCTACCAGCCAGAGGTCTCTCAGGGTCGCCTGGAGTCGCTTCTTAACTACCAGACCATGATCTGTGACATCACCGGCATGCAGATGTCCAACGCCTCCCTGCTGGATGAGGGAACAGCTGCTGCTGAGGCCATGCAGCTCTGCCACAGGTAAGAAAACTGTTACACGTTGGGACTAATTTGCATCTTGGCCACACAAAAAAAACAAGCAAATGCAAACATATTTGATGCAAATATATCTGAGGAGATATTTGTGTTTACTCCTCACAGACAGAACAAAAGAAGAACTTTCTACATTGACCCGCGCTGCCACCCCCAGACCATTGCTGTGGTGCAGACCAGAGCCAAGTATGTATTACACACACACACACACACACACACACACATTCAATGTATGAGTTAAGGCTGCTCCCTTAGTCGATTATTCAGTTGTTTTGGTCTGAGTCGCCTAAAATTTCTTTAGTTGATTATTCATGTTTTTAATGCTGTTTTCAAGCTCAGTGACTTATTGCCAATTATGTAATGAGCACATCTTTGGCAAACACAAAATTATTAATAAGTAGTGCTTTTGCATGATTCTTTGTGGAGAAACTCAGTTTTTGCAGATCTGTCGATTAAATCATCGAATCGATAAGTAGACACAGTTGTATGAGTAAGTTGACTGAGAATTTCTTTAGTTTGAGGACTAACTTTTTATGAACTTTTTGAAAAGTAATCCAAGGGTTTGAGCAGAACCCCCCCCAAAACATTTTATTGCAGTAATTACCATTGAGCTACTCTATAGTGAAACACTACACAACAGACAGCTTTTCTTTTCGAGGTGCTCAGTGTTTTTATCACTTTATGCACTTTACCTATTTTGCTGAGTACACTTATACGTTTTGACTGTTATTTTGCAGCTACATTGGAGTGAAAACCATTCTGAAGCTGCCTCATGAGATGGACTTCAGTGGGAAGGATGTGAGCGGTGTGCTCTTCCAGTATCCAGACACTGACGGCAGGGTGGAAGACTTCACAGCCCTCGTGGACCGGGCACACAAGGGAGGGGTAAGAGAGCTTTAACCACAAATATAAGTAAAAACATAAAAATGCAGAGCTGTGTGTCTATTTATGGAATCCAGATTCCATTCTCAAGTCTCAAGGAACAATCTGATGAATATTACTGCATACAGTTTTACGCTGATGACACTGTAGTGTTTTGTTTTTGCAGAAAATACTTATCTTTGACGTACATATGGCATAACTGCAAATCAGCTGCTAAACATTTGTCAGAATCTGTTGTCTTTTTAATGATATAAGGGTCCATTGATTTGGTTATATCATGATTATTTCCATTTCCAGGCCCTGGCTTGCTGTGCAACAGATCTGTTGGCTCTCTGTGTGCTGCGTCCTCCCGGGGAGTTTGGCGTTGATATCGCACTGGGAAGCTCCCAGAGGTTTGGGGTCCCCCTCTGCTACGGTGGGCCCCATGCTGCCTTCTTCGCCGTTAAAGACAACCTGATTCGGATGATGCCTGGCAGGATGGTTGGAGTTACCAGGTGAGACATTCATCGGAAAGTTCAGTGTACACCTGCAGTATCATAATTAAATCAATAGAGGAAACTCAAAAGCTTCCTCTAGGAACCATAAAAAAAGCTATGCATTTTAATTTTAGGGATGCAGCTGGTAAGGAGGTGTATCGGCTTGCTTTGCAGACCAGAGAACAGCACATTCGCAGAGACAAAGCAACCAGCAACATCTGCACAGCACAGGTGCGGTCAGGCTCACATTTATACATTATCATTTCATCAGATGAATAAAGTGAAATAATAAGAAATTACTTAAATGGAACCAACCATTATGGGAGATTGTGTATTTATTCATTTGTTGTTGCTGTGTTGCTGACTCTTAGGCTCTGCTGGCCAACATGGCTGCCATGTACGCACTGTATCATGGTCCTCAGGGACTCAAACACATCGCTGAGAGGACACACAACGCTGCTCTGATCCTTGCTGAAGGTAAATGTGTTTTGTTTTTTAGCTTAAAAATCCAGGTTTTATTGCGGCGGCACCAGGATAATTTTCTGGACGTAGTCATTTGTGTTGACATTTATTTCCAAGTGCATGCATCTTGAATTATTTCTTTTTAATTATTTCATGTTTTGTCAACACTGATTACATCCAACACGTCATGCATTATGGGTCCAATGCAAACAATTATTAATTTTTCCTATTCATGCATTGACTGTAACTTCACCGACACACTGTGTTTCAGGTCTGAAGAGAGCAGGACACCGGCTGCACAGTGACATGTTCTTTGACACTCTGAAGATCAACTGTAGTGTGGCAGCCAAAGACATCTTTGAGAGAGCTGCACAGAGGGAGATAAACCTGAGAATCTACACTGAGGGAGTGGTGAGAAAAATGTTTCTCATGAAAGGCAGGGCCGTTTAGACTCCTTTGTTTGTTTTTTTTAGTCATAAGTCACCAGACACCAGACTAACCCTTACACAGTAATTCACCATGCCCAACAAACATAGGGACACATGGTGAAAGAAGACAACAACAAAATATACCAATGGCAATTTGCTAACCAGGAACCACTCAACAACATAAATAAAAGGTGTTTGTCACTTTAATAAAAAGCTAAACCAAATATTTACAACCCGTTTTTCCACAATGCTGAAGTAAATTATTTTAAAACAAAGTTATTATATCTTAAAGAGGTTCATTAGGCCTACTGATATACTTTCCTACACTGTTTCTCTATACAAGGCCAATATAGTAAACTAGTTTTCTTGTACCTGACAAGTTTCAGCTACCTTGCCTCTTTAGCCTTCATCAGAGGTGTACAAGAAAACTAGTTTACTATATTGGCCTTGTATAGAGAAACAGTGTAGCAAAGTTATTATAGTTAAAAGTACTGAAGATGATTTTTCGATAAATGAACAAAGGTTGCAGGAATTACCAATATGGTTCTTCTTTTTTAAAAACTTTTAATCAGAGAATCCACTCTACCTTTTTACTTGGCGGTCCGTAGCCTAGGTGTTAAAAGTCGGGTTTGTAAATCTGCTGCCCACTGCTCCTAGCATCGTGTGTTCACTGGTGTGTAAAGGATCGGTTAAATACTGAGGACAAATTCACTGCTCGCACAGTGTGTGTGTGTGTGCAAAAAAACCTATAATCTTGATAGAAACTTTTTGCTCTCTGTGGTAACTTTCAAACCAAAAGAAGAGGGGATGTTTAATCTGTGCTGTGGTAAACATCCTTTAATTTATGTAGAGAATGCAGCAAGTGTTTTCACTTTTAATATGCTTGGTCTGCATCATATTAAAACTTACTTCCGGAGCTCTTCAGTTACATTTTCCATTAATAATCCATGAGTAGCCAATTCCATTTCTCTACACCTAGACATCTACCCCAAGCTTTTGAATGAAGTTGTTGCAGCAGAATTATACTGTATTTGCCAACATAAATCAATCTATTATGTACAATTATTATGTACAATGCCAGATTTACATACAATTGAAGAAAGATGCATAAATATCAGAGGCGGGCTGTTATTAAAATGTGTTTTTCTCTTGACAACAGCTGGGTGTCTCTCTGGATGAGACGGTGACTGAGAGGGACTTGGATGACTTGCTCTGGGTCTTTGGCTGTGAATCTTCAGCTGTACGTTGTTTGTTATTCACTTATTTATATTGTATATGTTGTCATTTAAATTCCAGTTTTATCTGTATCTTTGGTTCAGGGTTGCATAGTTATTTTGTAGAAGTAGCTTTAATGCAAAACGCCACTTTCTTCAATCGGAAATGCTCAATTTTCAGGAGCTGATCGCGGAGAAGATGGGTGAGCGGGTGAAGGGGATCATGGGAAGTCCTTTCAAGAGGACAAGCAAGTACCTTACACACCAGGTCTTTAACAGGTCAGTATTCTCTGTTAAATTGCAACCCTATAGCACATAATGTGCTGTACTGTGCTGTAATGGTTGCACTTGCCACTGACGTTAAATCACCATGTTACATAACAGGCGAGACTGATTTTTACTCACAGTACTAATTGTCTGATATGAAGCCCTGCTGCACCTGCTACTGGTGTAAATGTTTTTCTTGTTTCATGAGAATGGGGTTGAATTGCGTTAAAGCATTGCAAGTACTCAGTTTTAAGTACTCAGTCACTTTCCTATTGTGGTTAAACATTGATGATTAAAAGGCTTTTTAGACTGCATACATCCTGTACTGGATTCAAACAAGTCATGTAATTAACTCCTTCTGTCCTTAATATACATGCAACAGTCTTTATGCCCACTGACAGTCCTTCACAATGGATCATATTATCTTTATTAGTGCCATAAAGACAGTCTGGTATCAGGGCTTCTAATGCCATAAGTCCTCTGTTGACATAATGATTAACTAAGCATTTTTCAAGTATGTCACAAATTTCCTTCTAATGCCTGCTAATGGTGGTCGTTTTCCACCAATTTGGTGACATAACAAATATTGGAAATAAAATGCCCTCAGTTAATCCTACTTCTGCTTAATCTTTGTCTCCAGTTACCACTCTGAGACCAACATCGTGCGATACATGAAGCGTCTGGAGAACAAGGACCTCTCCCTGGTGCACAGCATGATACCACTGGTTAGTACGACCTGCAGCCAAACAAGATATGAATTTCACTATGTTGCAAATCTGAGTATCATTCCACATGTGAGAGATATGTAGTGGTGAAATGTTGTTTTCGTTTTCAGGGCTCCTGCACCATGAAGCTAAACAGTTCTTCAGAACTTATGGTGAGTGATTCAAGATGCATCTTCACTAGAAAACTACTACTACTACTACTACTACTACTACTAGTAGTAGTACAAAGTAGTTTGTCAGGAATGTCTCGTCTAAAGCTCTACTACCACCAAGATCTGCACGACCTTAGGGCCCATACTGTTAACCCCTCTCAAAATAAGTCAAAACCTTGATGTCCATCTGTAGAGAAACATGGATATTTCTGCAAAATATGAGGCCACTAGTGTAGAATATGTCAGATAATGTCAGAATAGCAAGGAACATTTCTGCTGGTATTGTATTGAAATCAACTCAATTCTCAAAGTTAACCAGTTGTCTGAGGGGCAATAAGTTGCAGTAGATCTCAAAATACATCAAATTTTCATCACTAGAGGTGTTTTCAAGGTAGTTTTTCAAGTGTTCTCCAGTTGCTCAGGAGATGGTTCATCATCATGTCACGTAAATATGTGAACATCTTATTGTTCTGTGATCAAGACTGAACCTCGAAGTGATTTCGGAAAGTTGCATTTTCTCCAGCTCACTGCTGTCCTCTCTCTCCTTCAGCCAATCACCTGGAGGGAGTTTGCCAACATCCACCCCTTTGTGCCTCTGGATCAGGCTGACGGTTACCAGAAGCTCTTCAGACAGCTGGAGAGGGACCTCTGTGAGGTGACGGGCTATGACAAGATCTCCTTCCAGCCAAACAGGTTAGACTGACCTTTTTGTTGCAGAACAAATCGGCATGTACCAGTAAAGAGGTGTTCACAGCACCAGCTCATCAAGCATTGATCCCTGATGTCTAGCTCTGAAACCTTTTACACAAGAACAAAGAGATGCTTAAAGATAATTTTCCCTTTCCAGGAAGCTCTCAAGAACCTTTTTAAGCTGCTTTCATTAATACATTTTTAAGGCATTTTTTGCCAAAACGCAAAAATGTAACAATGTACTTTAGCCAACTCAAGAAATCTGTTTGAATGTAAGCTACATTTAGAACGTTCTCACTGCTTTACCGTGTCATCAGACAGCCATATTTAAGTTTATATTAAACTTAGCTATAATCTATGTTGTTTTCATCGCCACCAGACTACTGTTTTTTGACAAAAACAGTAATTTTACGGAGCTGCTCGTCTACCGCTACCTTGATCAGTTAATTTGTTTGTGTTACTGTGTGATTTGGTGTCTTTAAGGGTTTGTTTGGATTCACCAAATTCACACAATAACAAGACCAAATTAACTAATCGAAGCAGCTTTAGGCCAGCAACTCGCGTGTTCTGCAAGGTAAAAAATACATTTTTTTGTCAGTGGAGTCTGGTGGCGACGAAGAGAGCATAGAAAGTTCTCAGTTCTCGCTGTCTGACAGCAAGTAAAGCAGTGAAAATAGTAAGTACCTTTTGATGAGTCCATTTAAAAAAATCCTAACTATCCCTTTAATGTCTATTTTTCTGCATATATGCTGAGCTTGAGCAGTTAACATAACTCTGGTAGAAAAGTGGAAATGGGACCATGAGTACGCGTTTTACCTTTGTGTCTGGGACTTTGAAGTTCGTTTCAGACTTTAGTCAGTATCCAGTAGTCAATTGTTAGGAACTCCATGCTTCATATTTCAGGTTTGAGCTGATAAGGCACACACCCACCTCTGCTGTCTATCACCACGTTATCAGCAGCAACAACTTTATGAATAGCACATCACGCTACATTGGCCTGTAGAGCTTTCAAGCCTTTCATCCCATCTTTCAATCCTCTTTTGGTAATGTCTGTAGATTGCCCTTTGAACAGAGCCGAGGTAAGTGTGTGTGTGTGTGTGTGTGTGTGTAGTACATGACCATGGTGTGTTTGCTTGTCTTCCAGTGGTGCTCAGGGAGAATACGCTGGCCTGGCCGCCATAAAAGCCTACCTGAACTCAAAGGGCGAGAACTCAAGAAGTGTAAGTGTGCTACTGTAAATCAGTGTGAATTAGTGTTATGTGGAATTTAATTAGATTTAATAATAATTCAGGCTTTTATCTGAAGCTTAATCAATCAATCATGGTTACAGAATCCGTCTATAGATTATCTGCACTACAAGGAAGCACAGTCCCACGGCAATTTAGAGAAAATATATACTTGAAAGAATAATTTGGGGAAAGACATTTATTCACTTTCTTGCTAAGGGTTTAGAACATTGATACCCCTCATTTGTGCATTTAATATGAAGCTACAGCCATCAGTGGGTTATCTTGGCACAGCATAAAGATTAATAAAAAAACAAAAATGACTGGATAATTGGTGAGCTTTTGATGTGTTGTTATGCAGATGGTGTTACCTTTGTACGAAGCTGGATAGTTGGTCTTTTTTGCCAAGAAACACTAACCGTCTCTTTCAGTCGTGACGGTGGTCAATGAGTCATCGTAATCCTCTCTCAACTCTTGGCAAGAAAGCAAATAAGTGCAAGTACGAAACTAAACAAGCTAAAACATTTCAACCAGAAGCTCCTGAAACTGAAGAGAAATGTGCACAACCTTTTAACAGGGAGATTATATTTTGAATAAATTGCTTCTGGAAGCAATAAAGCAATATCTTCATTGCGTTCCATCATTGTGACAATAAATACAGTGCTGATATCTAATAATGATTTATCGCCAGTAGTTACTTTGATTATGCTGACTCAGGTTAATAAAGAGCAGAAGTACACAAGCTACAGAGAGTGAGTCCTATCAGCATGAGTCCCTGACAGTTTTATTGTCCCCGGGTTACAACCGGTCACTTTGACATCACAGATTAACATCTTCAGGTATTCTGGTTAGAAATTCCTTCAGTATCCCGACGTGCTGATTGGCAGTATCGAAGACAAGGCCAGATAAGGCAGCCCCACAGATTAAAGACTGGCTGACTAAAGTGATTTTCCTTTACTCTCAATTGGCCTTTGTTTTTTAATGGCTCCCTCATACGTACATCTAAGATAATGGCCTGATCCCTTGTTACAGTCAAGGTCCAAACTAACAACCGTTTGTGCAAACAGAGGGGCTGAAAACGCTGTGATCCCACTATAGGCCACCTGCTTTCAAGATTCCATATTTGGAGGTTTTAAGACTTTGAGAACTGCAAGTCACTGGGTTGCTGTGCTTTCTCAGTCAGTCATTTGTCCACGTCGCCCTACCCACAGGTCTAAGTGCCCCAGTTTCCTCTTTGTGAGTTGCAAAATGTCAAAAGTGTCACCCTAATAAGGGATAAAATCAATTAGTGACCTACAGGCAGTTACACTTTAGTGCCAGGCAGTCGTGGGTGTTGGCTAGATGGGAAGTTGCAGCATTTCCCCACACAGATTAAACACAAAGCAGTCCTGCTCTTTTGAAAAAAGAAACTATTTTTTATTGGTTATATAGTATAAAAATCATTATCTAGTATTTCTTAAGGCCAAACCACCAGTTGTTTACCGGTTTGATTTTTAACTTAACAAATTTTCTCCGTGACTTGCTGAAGTCCAAGTAGTTTTAAGGCATTTGCTCCTCACATTTTACTCACTGTAGCCATGTTTTTCAGTAGGGACAACTTAAAAATGTGTTTTGTGATGTATAACACAGTTGTAATGCCTGAAAGCAATAATTGTACAAAACTGCTATAAAATGGAATCTCTCCTTTTTGTTTGGCATAGACAGCCTGCACTTCAGTCAAAGTTTCACTGAACTCTTGTCATGTTACTGTGGATCTCACTGAGGAACTGTGAGTGAGGAACGCAGAATTAAATGATTTTTACAGGATTTGGTTCATTCAAATAGTTAAGTTTTGGCATTATTTTAAAATAAGCCTCTAAGACCTCTAAAATAAATAAAATAACACTATTTGAAGCTTAGGTTTAGTTATTTCTTTCTGACGGAAGCGTTCGTCACACATTATCTGTTCAAGGGCTTCAATTGTTTCAGGATTTCCACATTTCTGTCCTTGACTTCTTTTTGTCTCTTTTCTGTACAAAGCAGCATTGTTAGACTCACTCAACAGGATGAATTGTAGTAATGTTCAATTTTCTTAGTCCTAATATGAGGATGTTCTGTTCTGCTGTTGGATAACGAAAGGTCATCGTGCACTCATAGCCTGAATAGATACTGGTATATTATTAAAATATTAGTCATTAGTAGTAGGTCATTTTTACATGCATTGAATAAAAGCCTATTTAAAACCAGGATAGAAATCCATCACAGCTCTCTGTCCTGCTAAGTTGGTATTTTGCCTTTCACCTGCAGGTCTGTCTGATCCCCAAGTCGGCCCACGGTACCAACCCAGCGAGCGCTCAGATGGCTGGCATGAAGGTTCAGGTGGTGGAGGTAGATAAGGATGGCAACATCGACCTGGCACACCTCAAGGCGCTGGTGAGGACCGGACTGTTTGCATTCCACTTTTTTAACACGTACCAATCATGCAACATTACACAGCGGCTATGAGGAAGTCTGAGAGTTAATTTTGAGACTTGTTGTTGTTTGTGCTTGTGAGTTGCACTATGTGGACTGTAGGAGCATTTACAAACTCTGACACAACATGAAAGACATTTTTTTGTAAAGCAATATGGATCACCTGTCACATTTGTCAGTAATTGGTCTTATAACAGAAAAATATCAGAACTGCTTTTTTTTTGTCATTCACTTTTTATTGGTTTTTGATTTTACATGTAAATGAACAAACAAACAATCAACATGAAGACCTATAGACAAATACAGAAAATATCAAGGGAAAAGTAAAAGCATACAAAAGGGGATTGGAGAAAAACACCCCAAAAAATAAAAAGGGAAAGGTACAAAGAAATGAAAGTATTCTGATCGTCCAATCTGAGATTACCTGAAATCTGGTTTTATGGTAGAGACATATGTAATCCATTTTTGCCAATTTTCAATAAATACCTCTTTTTGTGTTCTTAAATTGAAAGTAATTATTTCCATTACAAAGATGCTGTACACAATATCAATCCATTCATCTGCACTAAGTGCCTCCCTCTTCAGCCATTTCTTTGTTATTGATTTCTTACAGGCCATCAGTAATATTCTCAGTAAATATTTATGGACTTGCACTTGGAAAATGGACCTGCACTTATATATCGCTTTTCTAACCGCTTTTCAACCACTCAAAGCGCTTTACACTACAGACTGCACTCACTCACCCTTTCACGCACACATTCATACTGGTGGCAGAGGCTACCCTAAACGGTGCCACCTGCCACCATTGGGAATTCATTCTCACACCGATGAACGCAGCATCGGGAGCAATCTGGGGTTCAGTATCTTGCTCAAGGATACTTCGACATGTAGGCTGCCGTGGTCAGGGATCGAACCACCGACCCTTCGGTTGGGGGGCAACCCACTCTAGGTCTCACTCTAGGTCTAATCTCACTCCAGTTCGTCTAGATCCACCAAATATAACAAATTGAAACAAAAAGTTATTTAAAAAAAAATATCAGAACTGCTTGATGGGGAAAATCATTCTATTACAGAAGTAGTTCCTAGAGACCTGCTGTTTTATCGTATAGCTTAAAAAATCCTAACTACAACTTTCAGACCCAGGTCTAATTGAGAGTGAGTCCCAAACACTCCATTAATAACACATTTTATCATCTCTTCCAGGTGGACAAGCACAAGGCGAGTCTGGCAGCCATGATGATCACCTACCCCTCCACCTTCGGTGTGTTTGAGGAGCAGATCGGAGACGTTTGTGATCTCATTCACAACAACGGAGGCCAGGTGTACCTGGATGGCGCCAACATGAACGCCCAGGTGAGAGAGGAAAGGGGAACAGAAGCATAATGTTTCTGTTCTGTGACGGAAAAATTAAAAGAAAGAGAACTCTTACTTGTGGAAACTGAAAGCTAAAGGTTTATAAATGTGTGTTATCATGCTGTCAATAGGTAACCTCTGGTCTCTGTAATATGCAAATTATGTTTTTTACACCATATCGCCTCCACCAATCACAGACAAACTAACAGATCCTGCCCCCTCTGACTATTAAACTGAGTTTGCATTGTAAAAACAGTCCTATGTCTCAAATAATCTGGCAGATCAAATTTAAGGAGGAGTTTACTTTTACTTCTCAGAAGCCTACAACAATGAGTTGTACAATATATGAACACTTTATACTCATGCTATAAATATAAATGCTTACTTGAAGATATTTAACATTAAAGAAAGTTGTATTTTAGCTGTAGCTTTACTAAGTAATGCTCTAATATGGTTAAAACAGGATTTGTATCAGTTGCACACTAATTTTCCTGTAAGAGCTTTAATTCAAATGTCAAAGTCAATATTAGGGATTCTTTACTCCAGATTATCAGTTTATATGGTGTGAAATTTCTACTGAATGTTGGTAATAATCGTAGCTTGTGTGTTTTTTTTCTTTCTTACTCAGTGATCTAGTTTAAAGTGGAAATGATTGACTATGAAAGGTGAATTTCCATTCTTTGCGCTGTTTTCCAGGTGGGTTTGTGTCGTCCTGGAGATTATGGCTCTGATGTGTCTCATCTTAATTTGCACAAAACCTTCTGCATCCCTCACGGTGGAGGAGGACCTGGCATGGGGCCGATCGGAGTGTAAGTCCATGAAAATGTTAAATTGCATCCAAACATTTATTGTGCTAAACATACTATAATGCTAAAGGTATCTAAGTTCATGCACACACCAGCATGTTTATTCTGTAAAAGCAGGTGAACTGAATCAACCAGCGTCACATTTTTATCACATTTTGATTTGAGACTGTCTGTTCTAATGACATTTGTCTGCTCATCATCAGTAAGGCCCACCTCGCCCCCTTCTTGCCGAGCCACCCGGTGGTTCCCATGCATGTGAACACCAGCAGCTCGCTGGGAACCATCAGCGCCGCCCCCTGGGGCTCCAGCGCCATCCTGCCTATCTCCTGGGCTTACATCAAGGTCAGCACAGATCTCAGAGACATTCCTTTTGTTTTATAAACTCTGATAGCAGAGAGCATGAAGGACACAAAAGCAAACTGACAGGATGGTGGAGAAATAGCTGTTCAGTTTGTACCTAGAAGGGCATTTATCCACCTCAGCACTAGCTATATCTCACAATGTTAGAAAAATTAAAAAATACCACCAACAAAATGTCTAGAAATAGTAAAGCTGTACAAACCCTGAAGACAAAAGAGCAAAGTTCACCCAAGCCTTTAAAGTTCAACAGAATCTGTTTTGTACAACTCATTCATTAATGATTCATTAGATAAGTGTGTAAATAAGTGTTAATATACAATGATTGTTTTGGATATAAATTATAGTAACAATTTATGATAAAGGCCTTGCAAATCTGGAATTTTTTTGTTAGAAGCGCTGTCTCAATTATTTACTATAACTGAAATTTTCAGGCATTTAAACCTGATGTCCTTCACATGTTATGACACAGTCGGTGTTGTTAAAGTCATGTGGGAGTCACATGAACTAAAGTGTAAATTTGTGATAAAGTGCCTGAGAAGGAATGTCACGATTGTGCTGTACGTCGCTCGTAAGGCTCGTTGTCAGGACATTTTATTGACTGTGTCCTTTAGGAATGATTCTTCCAGATAAAGCACATTTTTAACTTGTTTACACATTTACGTAATGTTCCTTACATAAATGGACGATTTTAGATGTTGAAAATGACTCTTGATTTGGTTAATGAATATACAGGGTTCGTACGGGTGCTTGAAATCCTTGAAAATGCTTAAATTTTAATGTTGTATTTTCAAGGTTTAGAAAGTGCTTGGATTTTGGATAAAGTGCTTGAAATTCTTACTGTATTTCTCTTGCAATCTGACTAAAGATAATCACAGGTTCAATGAAAAAAATAATACATTTAATATTGAGATTAGCAAACTGTACTTTTGGTTGTTAAAAGTGTAAAACCATCGCTGTCGGTATGGTTGAGTGAAATTACCCCTTTTAGCATGTAAGTACTCATCTAAAACATGCAACTTACAACCGTTGTAAAGTACTGGAAAAGCTTGAAAATGGACCTTGAAAGGCTTGAAAAGTGCTTGAATTTGACCATTCAAAAAGTGTATGAACCTTGAATATTAACACCACTCCTGTGTACTGTTTTCAGATGATGGGATCCAAAGGGCTGCGTCACGCTACAGAGGTGGCCATCCTCAACGCCAACTACATGGCCAAGAGGCTGGAAAGTCACTACAAGGTCCTCTTCAGAGGCACCAAAGGTACGGCTGTGAAACCGTTTATTTCTGTCAATGTCTGTTAACACTTTACACTGTCCATATTAATATTATTCTTATGTCGATCTGAACAGGTTTTGTAGCCCACGAGTTCATTCTGGATGTGAGGCCGTTCAAGAAGACGGCGAACATCGAGGCTGTCGACGTGGCCAAGAGGCTGCAAGACTACGGTAGGCTGAATTATATTATAATTATATATACAATGCATTCATCCTTAAAAGTATGATATGTAATTTTTCCACATGACAAGGTCTAAACAACTAGACTCATGTTATATCTTTTGAGTTGTGTATTTACATTATCACAAATATTTCCAGCAATATTCAAACCCAGAAAAAATCTGTAATATTATTCAAGGAAACAGTCCGTTACATTAGGCCGCCTGTCAATGGCTAAACTTTAATATATTAACTAATTCTTTGAACATTATTTGTGCCTGAGTCAAGTCAGATACATTTTAATCTAGAATGGTGCTGTTTAACAATTAAAACAACAACAACTCCCATGATCCTCCACTCCTTCATGATGTCATCAGAGTGTGTCTTTTGTTATTGTTTTGATTGAGAGACCTCTATAGTGTATATGCTACAATATTTGGTGAAAGTGATCTGCAACTCTTGGTGCCTTTTTCTAGACAGTAAATATACAGGATCATACTTTTTCTTAAAAAAAAAAAAAAAAAAAAAAAGAGAATATACAACCCCAAGAACATCTTTTAATGGTTTATTAAAATTAACAGAAGTTGTTTCTGATTATTTTTTTTGTGTGTTTGCTGGCATCCAGGTTTCCATGCACCCACCATGTCGTGGCCGGTGGCTGGTACCCTCATGATCGAGCCCACAGAGTCGGAGGACAAGGCTGAGATGGACCGGTTCTGTGACGCCCTGCTCGGTATCCGACAGGAGATCGCAGACATCGAGGAGGGACGGATGGACTCCCGCATCAACCCGCTCAAGGTACGCTACTGTCTTGATTTGTCTATTTTTATGCAGGGTTCGTACGGGTGCTTGAAAATGCTTGGATTTCAATGTTGAATTTCAAGGTTTAAAAAGTGCTTGGATTTTGGATCAAATACTTGTAAATGCTTGAAATTCTTACTGTATTTCTCTTGCAATCTGACTATAGATAACCACATTTTCAATGGAAAAAAAATATATAAACTGAATAGCCTATAGTCTATCTGAAATGAAGACTGCTCAGCCTGGGTCTCACCTGCGTCTTCTTGCTTCTGAGATGTTTCTTGTTGCTCTGCCCTGTATCTTCTTACTGAAGGGAGTTTTTCTAATTCCTAGTGGATGTGAGGGCTCCTGAAGTAGCCTATTTTGTGGGGCTTTCCTCCTAGTTTGGGTCGTGTTTAGTTCCACCAGCTGCCGGTTGATGATTTTGTGTGCTTACTTTTGCTCCTAGCCCCTAGATTCCCATACCAGTATGTTTCATGAGATTAGCAAACTAATTTTAGTTGTTAAAAGTGTAATACCATTGCTGGTGGTATGGTTAAGTGAAATTAGCCCTTTTAGTATCGAAGTACTCATCTAAAACATGCCATTTACAATCGTTGAAAGGTCCTGGAAAAGCTTGAAAATGGACCTTGAAAGTTCTTGAAAAGTGCTTGAATTTGACCACTGAAAAAGTGTACGAACCCTGTTTATGAGGTAAAAAGAAGCTTTACATCAGGTGATATAAAGCTCTGAATGTGTGTTTGCAGATGGCTCCTCACTCTCTCGCCTGCATCTCATCCTCCACCTGGGACAGACCCTACTCCAGAGAGCACGCTGCTTTCCCCCTGGTGAGTCCTCAGCCCTCTGACACATCACACTCTCCCTGCTTCAACTTTCTGTAGCGCTAAAGATAAGAAAACCATTGTCTGTATCGCCCTCTTGTGGCCAGAAGTAAGAATAGCCTTTTATTTCTCCAAAGTCTCTGCAGAGAACAGCAAAATTGTCTTCTTAAACTTTTCCTAAAAAACTGTAAACGTTGTAGTTTCTGATAAGCCTCTCTCGTTACTCTACTCGCGCTACAATTACAGTTTGTTAGACATAAGATCGACTAATCGATTAGTCAATTAATTAATCAGCAACTACTTTGATGATTGTTTGATTTAGCAGAAACTGCTGCTTCCAGCTCCTTTAGACATGAGGATTTGCTGCTTTTTAAAATAAAATGCAATTTATACAAGTAGATTTATTATATTTGGCTTGTGGATAGTTGATCAAACATAACAAGCCATTTGAAGATATCTTCTTGAGCTCTGGCAAACTAAAACATTGTTCACAAATTTCAGAGCTCAAGATGGCATCTTCAAACATTTATCAGGCAAAAAGAATAATTCCAGATTAATCAATAATGAAAATGATAATTATGTGCAGCCCTGCATAAAATCAAACCTTTTCTTTAATCGTAATTCAGGTAAACAAGACCCTTTTAACTCTATGGAGTCTTGGACTATTTTGTCCATTTTTGAATCCTTTTACATGTCTTTTTTTGATCATTTTGTGTCTGTTGTCTTTTTTTTAAAGTTATTTTGTGTCTTTTTTTGTCATTTTGTGTCCTTTTGCGTCTTTTTTTGACGTCATGAATAAGTCGTGCTCTGTGCTTTCGTGGACTCCAGAGGGCTAAAATCAGATTATAGCTTTTTTTATTAAAATAAACTACCATAACAGCTGTTTAAATGTCGTGCAGTGAGCATAAGAGCATAATGAGCCCCATGTAATGACTCTATTCTGATGGTTATCCTCTTTTTCTCTCTCTTTAGCCCTACATTAGGCCTGAAACCAAATTCTGGCCGAGCATCTCCAGGATCGACGACATCTACGGCGACCAGCACCTCGTGTGCACCTGCCCACCTATGGAGTCTTACGAGTCTCCGTATGAGGAGAAGAGAGCCTCCTCATAGACGCTCCCTGTGGTCCAGTCCCAATGTCCGGCCCGAGCCCCAAAACCTCACAGACTTTAACACCAGTGTACACAGTGAAAATGTGAGAGCAGGAGGGTCTAACAAGCTGAAAACACAGCTTGGTGAAATCACATGAGATGGGGCAGAAGCATTTCTGTCTGACGCTCATATTTCAGATGTAATTTAATTAAACTAAGTGACTTTCGCTCACTTTTTCACAGCATAAATGTCCTCTGTATTCTAGTATGTTTGATGAAATTAGGTGAAAACAAAACAATGCTATCAGGCTCTCCATGGGACCAAGAAAACACATGATCTTAGCTGCTTTATGCTATCTGAGCCCTCAGACTGATTACAAATGAGTGTCAAAGTCTCTGAAGTGGACATTGGGACCGGGCTTTGTCTCTGGTTGCACCCATTTTACAAGGGTCACAGGGATTTCTCCCACTTGAACTGTTCTAATGGACCAAAAGGTGCAACTTTTGCTTTTCCAGGTCGCAAAATAAGTGCACCCTTCGACACTGAGGCCGCTTTGTAACACACCTCTGAAATACTGTATTTTAAGTTGAGTACAGTTAATTTTTAGACTCCCAACATCTATATAAAATGCCCTTGGTGCCTCAGTTCTGTTGTGTAAAATAGCTGCCTTGACTTTCCCTTTTTTTCAGATACTATGACAAAGCATAGGAGGTAGTTTATTGTAGGTTTTTGTTAATATGCATCTGTTGTATGAAAATGTTTTAATGTTTTGTGGCATTTGTTGACTAAGTAGATTAATCTTAATTTTAAATTAATTATTTTCTAATCAAACTGTTTTGTCTGTAGAAAACAAAGAACAATATTAAACATATTTGTCTTTAAGTGTGCACATGTTTTACATGAAGACAGAAACCGGCATCCAAGGCTGCCACCCAGTGGTGTCTGGTGGAGCAGAAATCACAAAGCACTTATCAGTGCTTCCCTGATTTAAATTTATTAGACCTTTTTGACAAATAACACACCCATGATATTTCCTTTCTAATGCCTTAGGCTGAATCTTCAGACAATTTTCAACAAATTATGACATTTTCATGCAGGGCCTGTTTTAATCATTCATATATATATAAGGGGGCATGCAGAAATGACGGGGCATGCACATCATGCTCAAGCTAGGGGTTGGTGATAAATACCAAGGTATCTACTCACTCACTCACCCAGTAAACCAGTATGTCGATTTTGTTTATGTCAAAAAAGGGTCATTCTTTTTAAATGCTAAAAATGGCCCTATCATGGTCTGTTTTGGACAGATTGTGATTTAATGTGTACCAAAAGACTATATTGTAGGATGTCCAAAAGCTAAAGGAAAAAAAGTCATACTATGGTAGTTTTTCTTTCAAAGAAAGACATTTTTCTAAATGGCAAAAAAAAAAAGATACAAAATCCCCTTTAATAGTCAGTTAAATGTTAAAGCATAATCTGTCCAAAAATTATAGAAAAATTCAGATTTTCAGATAAACTGAAGTAAAAAAAGATAATTTTTTAAATGCTAAAAATGGCACTATTATAGTCAGTAATTACATGTTGAGCCATAAACATAAGTTTGTCCAAAAATAGGGGGAAAAAACACCATATTATGTCCAAAAATGACCCCCTCGAAAAAAAGTCATGTCGATTTTCGTCAAAAATGGTCAAATTACAAAAATATCTAAAAATGCTTAAAATGGGTCAATTACAGTATGTTGATACATATTAGAGCATAATATGGCCAGAAATGACAGAAAAATGCCATATTATGGGATGTCCAAAAATGACCCCCTCAAAAAAAAGTCATACTATAGCATGTCGATTTTTGTCAAAAATGGACAAATTTTAAAATGTTTAAAAATACTTAAAATGGGTCAATTATACTCTGTTGATACATGTGTTAGTATAGTTTGTCCAAAAATAGGGAAAAAACACCATATTATGGGATGTCAAAAATGACCCCCTCAAAAAAAAGTAATACGTCGATATATGTCGATTTTCGTCAAAAATGGTCAAATTACAAAAATATCAAAATGCCAAATGTCAAATTTTAAAATGACTAAGAAATGCTAAAAATGTCCCTCATATACTCAGTTGATACACGTTAAGGCAAAATCTATTATTTATCCATGTGGAACAAGCTCAGTGTGAGGGTAATAATGTTGAATACATAACATAATGTTGCATAACTGTCCTTTAACTCCTGAGCAGCTCATAAACCACATACCACAGCTTCCTAGAAGCCACTTCAAATATCCTCACTCTGGTATTGGTGTCATGCTGCAGCGGGCAGTTCCTCACAGCTGAGAGATGTTTGAGATCTGCTTTTAGCTTTGGGAAAGTTAAACACACAGAAAACCGATGAAAATGAAGCCAAGAAATACAAGACGTGTTAAAAACCATCAGTGCAGCGCTTTATTTTTTAAAATGTTGCATTTTCAACTGCTTCAAGAACTGGTGTCATGAAAAATATGACATATTGAGACAACTTTTAAAACTCACATAAAACAGGTACAATAACCATTCATTCTGCCTGGATAAAAAAATCTATTAAAACTGTTTCCTGAAGGATATGGCTTTAAAAGGTACATTTTTCAAGTAGGAAAAGGGTAAAGTGGGCTGTACGCCCTTTAAGGAGACAGTCATACTGCCAACATAGCAGTAATTCAGTACCACCTGAGTTATTTACAGCTGAGGAGTTACCAAGGCCCCCCACTGCTCCTGACAAGTGGTTTACATTGCTGATCGCACACACACACACAGACACACACAGGAATCCTATAGCTTCAAGGAAAGTAACAATTAAGATATTTCTGCTTTCTCACAAGATTTCTATCCAAACATATGCCATATTTCGAGAGGTGGGGTACATCCTGGACAGGTCACCAGACTGTCGCAGGGCAGACACAGAGGATATAATCTCATTCACTCCTACGGGCAATTTAGAGTCACCTATTTAACCTAAGCTGCATGTGTTTGGACTGTGGGAGAAAACAAGAGAGGAAACATGAAAGCTCCACAAAGAAGAACTGCAAGGACAAAAAGATTATTTTGCTTGAACAATTCTGTACAGTATCTATAACAGATTAAGGATAAGATGTGTGAAAATCTATACGTTTAGTCAACAAATCCCATGAAAAGACCAAAACAGACATTATACAACAAGTCCTCTGTACCCTTCAGCTCCACCATTTTCCAAAATGAGACACATCAATGAGCCACACTGCTGCGCTAGGTGACAGGCATGTGACATGCTAAATATAAAGTTTATATTGAATCGATCCCATAAACAGTCCTGCAGCTGTATCTACAGTCATGGAAAAAAAATAATAAACCATTGTTTTCTTCAATTTCTTGTTCATTTTAATGCCTGGTACAACTAAAGCTACATTTGTTTGGACAAATCGCTCATAAGAGTTTAATCTAACAGCTGATATCTAGTCGTTTTCTTGTTAATGATTTTGGTTATTGCCAAGAAAACCATAGAAAATGGCTAGATATCAGCTCTTAAATTAAACTCTTATGAGCTATTTTTGTTGTTTTTCATTATATTTGTCCAAACAAATGTACCTTTAGTTGTACCAGGCATTAAAATGAACAATAAATTAGAGAAAACAAAGGTGGTCTAATCATTTTTTCCATGACCATACATCAAATCTGGGCATGAAAATAGTCCCCAGCTATGAGAGACTATCTTGAGATGGGATCACCACAGCCGAAATGTTAAACTGCACCCCCCTTTCCTGGGCCGCTGCTCGGACCACACTCCTCTTTGAACTCAGCACTTATTTTGATCCAAACTACACACCTGTAAACCTGATTGAGTAACAGTAACAGAGAGCAGGAAGGTGGGACAGTATTGAGAGTTTCGTTTTTTCGTGGGATTTATTGACAGTAAACTATAGAATATCAAAAGGTTCTCTGCTGTTTGTTTTTACACAGAACCACTGTGACGATCAGTGTCAGAAGTGAAAAACCTGCTGCACGCGTGTCATTTATGGACAGAGTTTTAACTCATTCTGGCTAGAAGCCAAACATGATTGTTTAGGCGCTGTGGTCCTCCAGTGCAAAAAGCAACACTGGGATCCTGCAGACTGATTGGCTTGTACAGGATCCCATTTCTGTTTGTCGTTGGGAGTGTCCGTCTGCAGAACATTAAGATATCCTTCAGAGTGTTGTGGCTTTATTGACTGAGATGTATCTGCAGGAATTACAGGCTCAAGTCTCTCTCTGGGTTAAAAAGAGAAAATCAATAAATGGAGGAAGCAGGATTTGATCTAGCGTCTGTTCAGAGCTTGACGGCTAATGAGTCGAGAAAGAAGCATTTAAAAGCCTTCCCCCGAACAAAAAAAAAAAAGGGAAATGTTTAATGTTATATTTCACATGATGGAATATAAACATTTAATCAATGGACACCAGAGTTTCTTTGGTAAATGTCTGCCAAGTAAAACACAGTATTTTATACAGGTTAAAACACCTTCTAGGTATTTTTTACAAATTCTGTCACGCAGACATAGAAAACCATAACTGAAAAAAATGGTCTAATAATTGCATTAAAATGAATATAACATCATCATAAAAACTAGTTCAAACCACCTAACAAACACTGAATGATTTTCTGTCAACCCAGGCTTATAATCTGGTAAAAGATCAATAAAATCTGAATAAAAAAATAATAAAAAGTCTTATTGGAGTTTTCCTGGCTCTGACTCGTCCTGGAAGATCTTCTGATGAACTTCAGCCTCCACTGATTTTCTCTTCTGGACGAGATGATCGACCACGACGACAAACACAGCTGATGAGATGAGGCAGAGGCCCGAGAGGTAGAAGGCAGCGCCGTGGTCGTGTGTCTGGTCCACCAGCCAGCCTGCACAACAAACACAGCAGAAGAAGAAGAAACAGATGACCACGGTGTGAAGAATCGGTGTAAAAACTGGTACAAGCATAATATATTATATGCTCCTACGGGTTACAGGAACAACTCAAATATCTGCAGTGTTGCAGAGATTCAGATATTAAAAAAAGGTGTTTTTTTTCCATCTCGTAACCACTTAGTGTTCAAGGTCCTTTTTCTTTTTAGAATTGGTGGTTGTAGGAAGTGGTTGTTTAGGGGGAGATAGCAGGTCAACAATACATGCCACATAGAAGTGGTGAACATCATGTGGAAGCTGTGAACCTGAAGATTAACTTGAGGTGCAACTCAGCACTGTGTGTCAAGTTGTTCTGATCAAAAATATCTAATAAAAATGACTTAATTTATTACTTGTTTATTGAAACCTATTCTGGCCTGCAGGATTTTCTTGATGATTTTGGTTAATATCAAGAAAACCAAGGAAAATGTCTAGATATCAGCTCTTCAATTAAACTCTTATGAGCTATTTTTGTTGTTATTATATTTGTCCAAACAAATGTACCTTTAGTTGTACCAGGCATTAAAATGAACAAGAAATTGAAGAGAACAAGGGTCTAATAATGTTTCCATGACTGTAGTTGAGCAGCTTAACGTGAGCACTGGCAGGCTTCTGTGTTTGTGTCCTGCATGTTCAGTCTGCTACGTAAACAAAGACGGCTCACCTGCAGCTGGGGGACCCATGAAGCCGCCGACGCTCCTGAAAAGCATGAAGAGGCCCAGCCCGCTGTCGAAGCCCTCCAGGCCTACGATGTCCACGATGGCGGTGACGTGAATGGCCACGGCGCAGCCGAACAGGAAGCCGTAGAGCGAGGCGAACACCAGGATGGCCCAGTAGTTGTGGCTGACGGGCAGCAGCAGCAGCACCACCCCGAGCAGAGTGACCACCATGGTGAGCAGCTGCAGGTTCCTCACCAGCCTCATGTTGGCCAGCCAGCCGCAGAGCAGCCGCCCTACCAGGTCTGCCGAGGCCAGGATGGAGAGGATGGAGGCGGGCCAGTACTTATCCATGCCCGAACTGTGTGCGAAGGGCACGAGGAAGAGAGGCGGGATGAAGAACCCTGCTGCTGCCAAGACCGCAAACAGGAAGTAGAGGAGGAGTTCAGGTTTTCTCATCAGGGAGAACTGGAAGAGAACCTTTCTCTTTGGTGGGAGAACAGCAGCATCGATGTCTAGATCCTCTTTGATTTCCTGTGTCGGACTCTGGACCTCCAGGGGTCTCATGAGAGCGCCACAGACACACAGGTTGAGCTGGAGGCCTCCGATGATGAGCAGGGCGCCCTGCCAGCTGTACGTCTCGATCAGCCACTGGAACAACGGGCTGAACAAGACGGCGAAGACGCTCTCCCCGGAGCTGGCGATGGCGTAGGCGATTGGACGCCACCGTACGAAGTAGTGACTCACCATGCTGTTGGCAGGGATCCACGAGAAGGAGATGCCAACTCCTGAAAACAGATGATAAAGACTTTAATAGGAGGTGTGAATCAGCAGAGGCCCCACGATACGATTTTAACCCGATATCTAAGTCACGATACGATACTATTGCGATTTTAAGCATTTTGTGATATGGTGAGTATTGCGATACAATATATTGCGATTAAACTGTGTAACTGCATTTTGGGTCCACAAAATGCAATTAAATCAAGAATTGTTTTGTCAAATAAGAAAAAATTCTCTCTTTTCATCTCAATTCAGTCTTTGTTTCTCCACAATGAGTCAAACCCACAGAATGGCTAGATATCAGCTTTTAAATTAAAAGTATGAGCTATTTTTGTTATTATATTTGTCCAAACAAATGTACCAGGCATTAAAATGAACAAGAAATTGAAGAAAACTAACCACACAATTGTTTTCTCAATTAAATTACTCATCCTTTAGTCTTTAAACTGTCAGCATTAATCCTAAAATAGGCAACACAATTTTCCAGTGAACAAGGTGGACAACAAAACTCCAGTTCTTCCCACAATATCCTGAATACAGGCTCCACCATCTTGTGGTGGTGCCATTTATTTGGAGCCAGAGTTTGTTCAGTATTGATCGGTGGTGGAGCTACAGTAACAAAACCCCTCCCTAAGCCTCGCTACATGATGATCTCTGGAGACAACACATGGAAAGTACAGGGTTTAGAAATATATCTAAAAATATAGTGTCTCTTCAAACCATCAGTGTTAATACTTTATTCCCAACAAATTATTTTGAACTAAAAAAGGAGATAAATAGTCAAATGTATCTTATAAATTTGATCTTAATCATTGGTACCATTTGGCGAGGGGAACTGTTAATGACATTTTCAAAAGGTAACGGTTTACATTTACATTTAGTCATTTAGCAGACGATTTTATCCAAAGTGACTTACAGAAAAAAAGGGAAACAATAAAGGTATAGTGCAATAAGAGCAATAAGTGCTGCAATAAGCGCTAGAGACATTTTTTTAAGGAGTAGAATTGTCGTGTGGTGCTAGGAGAGAAGGTACTCTCTAGGGTTAAATTATTTAAAAAAAAACAAAAAAACAACACAAACAAAGATCACATAAAAGCCAGAGAATGTCTCTCTTTCGGATCCCATGTATCAGCTGGTGACCTCTGACCCTGAGCCCGAGGTTGTATACCACTTCCATTAATTATTAAAACACCATGATCAAATTACCCAACAGGTGTCTGAAGAGAGTGGATATCTAATTTGGCCTTTTCCCCCCCTCACACTAAATTAGATTAGATTAGATTAAACTTTATTGTCATTGAACAGAGTATAAGTACTAGGACAACGAATTGTAGTTTAGCATCTAACCAGAAGTGCAGAGTAATAAAGTGCAAGGTATTTACATATGAATACAGTGTATAAATATAGTGCAGGTATGAATTGAATATGCTATAGGATATATACAGTGAATGAATATGTTATAGAAGTATATACAGTAAAGAATGCACAGTAAAGCAGCAGTGCAGGTAGATGAATGGATGGTAATAAATAGTCATAAATAGTCAAAAATAGTCATTAACCCATTGAAGCCTGGAAAGCGGATGCGTCGTTTTGTAGTATTTGTATAAGCTCTCAAATACTTTTTTAATCTGCTACAGAGGCTGAAAAATCTATTATTTAGTAGAAGCGTTGACACTTCTGTTGAATTTACAGAAAAACTTCAGGTTTTAGGGGCTTATTTTAAAATCAGCCATAGGTTTTACAGGCGTTTTAGGCCTTAATGGGTTAATGTGTGCAGAACCGGCAAAACGGGTCAAAATCAGTAAGTGGAAACAGCAGAAATGCTCCCTGGGAGTGTTACCTTGCAGGATGCCCAGCGTGAGGTAGAGCCAGGGCAGACTGAGGTCCAGAGACGCCAGCATCATCCCCGCAGCAGACAGCAGACCTCCGACTATGATGACCACTCTCTGAGAAAACTGTAAGGTCAGAGCACTGGCCACTGGAGCTGAGGAGAGAATAAAAACAACACTATAAAAAAAACCCAAACAGTTAAACAACTAAGAACTTCAGACTGGAAACAATGTTCTTACCTCCAAGGTGAAACATGGCGATGGTAGTGGAGGTGACCCACGAGGTGGTGCTGGTCAGGACTCCAAAGTGACTCTGGATGTCCAGGAAGAAGAGGCCAAAGTTCTTGAGGACTGCAGCAGTGAGGCCCATGATGAAGAAGGCTGAGGTGACCACCACCCAGCCGTAGCCCCCGTCAGGAGGCCCCCTGGACTTCATCCTCACTGGCTCTCTGCAGGCCGCTCTCCTGCCTGTACTCAATAGTTTTCATGCAACAAGCTGATAAAGCTAAAGGGTAGACCGGGCTCATGGAAATGAGTATGCAAAATAAATACACATAGATACATGAACTAGCAGCTGTAAGAAACTGTGAAACAGGTTAAAAACACTGGATCTGGTTTATTTTAAGATTTAAAGTCTGCAGCCTTTTGTGAGACTGGAATGCTGTGTTGGAAGACGCCATATAACTTATAAGTGCAAATGCATGTATTTAAAATTATTCAGAAGTAATATCAGTTGCATAACTCAAAGTATCAAAAGTAGAAGAACTGGTCTGGTTCTGCAATTAATTGCCCTCATACCTTGCAAACAACACATAAGTAAATAACTCGTGTCAGGCTAAATGTAGCAGTAAAAAGTGCAGTATTTCCATTAAATCATAAAGTAGGCCTATATTAAAATTAAGTTATGCAAATAAAAGTATCTCAGGATGTTTAAATTACAGTGGACATTCAATACAAACTCAAGTTCAGCAATATTATTTTTTTGTCGAGTTTTCTCAAGCGTTTGCTCCTTTAAACAAAAATAAATAAATGGTATAAAATACTACAAACAGTCAAATACAACAGCACCATTAAGTAAAGCCTCAACACCTAGCCTACAAAAATACATAATTTAGAAGATGGTTCTGTGTTTTTGGACACTGTGTTGAGGCTTTTAAACGCACAAAAGGTTCCTTCAAATTAAAACTAGCAACCTAACACACACACATGATAACGTTTTAGCTTAATCAACAAATTGAAAAGCAAAAAAAGACAAATTACAAGCTCAAACTCACGTTTTCCTTCGCTACGATCCCACTCCTGGCGTCCTCAACATAACTGCTGCTGCTGCAAACATGATTGCTTCAGTTCTGCGGTGAAGTCAAGAACAGCTGACTTTAAAGTCACAGTGCGCTTTTATTCAAAGGTTTAAGGTAACGGCAAACCCATTAAAAACGACAGATAAAGGCGGTCGTTTGCTTGAATTTCTAAAAAATATAATTTTACCTTTTGTTCACGTTCATCAAACATCCCTGCATGCGCTCGTTAAGCCTCGTTCAGCCAGCTGTGAGCTGTTTACCATAATCATTGAACCAGACGTGCACCATGACAAGTCCTACATCACATCCGCACATTTCAAAATAAAGTCTCTTTGTCTCTCTATTACACATTGCTATAATTTTTTTTTTTTTTACCAGCAGTTAGATGATGTTACTAAATGTCTGATTGTGTAGCTGGCTTATAATGTTTCTTACAAAAGCGAATTATTAATTTTGTAAAAATGTCCCTTTTTAAAGATATTGTGCTGTCCCTTTTAAACTATGAGGGGAAAAAACAGAATAAAAAAAGGAAAATTTAATAAATGTATTTTTGATTTATTATATAGATTACACACACACACACACACACACACACACATATATATATATATATATTCATAGGCATCAGATAAGAACCCAGCAAAGAAGAGCTAGAGGGAGATTGTTTAGTTATCAGTTTAGTTTATCAGTGTTTTATTGTTGACACTAATATCGGTGACACTTTATTTTGAAGGTGTCTACATAAGAGTGACATGAGGGTGTCATAAACATGACATGGGATGTGTCATGAACATTAATGACACTTTGAAGTAACATTAATGTTCATGATACTTGTCATGTCATGTTTCTGGCAGCCTTGTGTGACTCTTATGTAGACACCTTCAAAATAAAGTGTTACCATATCTTGCTTAAGTCACAAAGGCATGTTCAAAAAATTGCCTAAGTCATTTATTTCTCTTAAGTTACATAATTTACACACAGTGTAAAAAATGAGTTAGGCGAAACCCCCCCCCCCCCCCCAGACTTAATAGTTTTTAATTTCAATCAGTTTAGCTTTTTCTGATTAATTGAAGATTAATTAAAAGTCAGAAAACAAAGAATATACATTTAAGTAGCAGAGTGATGCCCAAGACCCAAGACAGCTGCTGCTTTGGGGTAACAATATGTGCTGCATGTTAATTCATACTGTGAAAATGATGGTCAAAGTAGAAAAACAGAAAAAATAATTTGCTTAGCAGAGGGAAATTTAATAAACTGTTCTTTAATTTTCACACCACCTCTCACAATGAAAACATAACACAATGACAGATTTCAAAATCACCTTTGTATGTACTTCATTTATACTGACATCTTGCTGGCAGTTCAAATATAGTATTTACTATATTCTCATTTTTATAAAATTATAAAATTTTTCTGAACATATGTACACAAATATATTGTAGGTATATACACACATACATAGAAAACACTCAGCTTTATTAGACCATTTCTCTTCAGGTGGGGGGGGGGGGGGGGGGGGGGGGGGGGGGGGGATTGCGATAGCTAGCCCTGCTAGCTGTTTGAATAGACACAACACACACATACACACACACACTCTCTCACAGAGACACACACACTTAGGCTGCATCCAGACCAAATCACGTGATGAATTGATGTCCTGTTGTGAACTTAACTCCCCAAATGTAGACTTTTTTTTTTCACGATCTTGACTCGTCAACATTAAAGGCAGCTTCAGGTCACAGCAGCGAGACGTGAAAAGACACATTGTATGTTGTGCAAGATCTTGTTGCAGGAATCACGCTACCAATACTCCCAGCAGAACTGCACCAACGAGCACTCATGTACAGGTACATCTCAAAAAATTTGAATATCATGAAGATTAGATTCATTACATGTGGAGTGAAATATTTCAAGCCTGGTTTTCTTGTAATTTTGATGATTCTGGCTTAGAGATCATGAAAACACAAAACTCAGTGTCTCAGAAAATTAGATATTGTGAAGATGTTCACTATGTGAGTCCTGGGTCAGTGGTGGTTTGGGTCCATGTCCTCTGCTGCTGTTGGTCCACTGTGTTTTCTGAAGTCCACAGTCAACATAGCAGCCATCTAGCAGGACATTTTAGAGTCTTCATGCTTCCACAAGCTCTTTGGAGATGCTGCTTTCATTTTCCAGCAGACTTGGCACCTGCCCACACTGGCAAAGGGTACCAAAAGCTGCTTCAATGACCATGGTGTTACTGGGCTGGACTGGCCAGCAAACTGGGCTGACCTGATCCCCATAGGAGTCTATGGGCTGTTGTCAAGAGGAAGGTGAGAGACACCAGATGACCTGAAGGCTGCTATAAAAGCAACATGGTGCTGTAGGCTGATCTCCTCCATGCCACCAAGAATTAATGCAGTAATTCATGCAAAAGGAGACCAACCAAGTATTGATGTATAGAAATGAAGATACTTTTCAGAAGCCTGACATTTGTGTTTAAAATATCCTTTTATAATTGACCTTATGTAATATTCTAATTTTCTGAGACACTGAGTTTTGTGTTTTCATTATCTCTAAGCCAGAATCATCAAAATTGCTAGAAAAACAGGCTTGAAATATTTCACTCTATGTGTAATGAATCTATATAATATACGAGTTTCACTTTCTGAAATAACTGACAAAAAATATTGAACTTTTTCCCATGATATTCTATTTTTTTGAGATGCACCTGTAGTAACTCCTTTATGTACTTCCTGGGCAAGTCGGGGTAAGTGCTTATGATCTGATTTTTAACCTCGATTTTTAAAAAACTTTCCTGTAATTAAGTTGTTGTCCTCTGGCATCCCATTGCAGCAATGCGCTTCTCAAAAAGTTGTTTCAACTTTTCCACTGCAGGCCGCTACACAACCAAATGAACTACAACCATTAAAATAAATGCAATTACTAGAGTTTTTGACACACTGCTTGATGTGGTGTGAAAACAGCCTTACACACACACACACACACACACAGACACACACACACACACACAAACACACAGACACACAGACACACATACACACATACACATATACACACATACACACAACTTGTTTGACACAAGCATCTCTAGCTTTAGGCCTGGCAATAGTCTACTCACAGTCTCCACAAACTCTTCTTTTAAAACTTTATCCAGAATGTTTGACTGAAACATCATCACCTTCAACAGTTCTTGGCATCCGAGCCTCCATTTCTCATCTCGCTGCTCGCCACTGAGCCGCTCCACTTTTGAAACATGGGGGTTGAGTGCCTTGCTTTAAAAGGCACCTTGGCAGTAGTTTTTGAGCTGGTCCGAGTTTCGAACCAGCACTCTTCCAGTCACAAGCTGAATCAGCCACACGCTGGCGCTCAGCAGGAGAAGGACCTCGTTTTGTCCCTTTGCCACAACAATGTTAAGAGCGACTCGGCTGAAGAGGAGCAGGGCACTTTGGGTGATTTTTCCTGTCTAAAACTCCTTACTGTCCCTGAACAGGTCGATGCGCAGAGCGAGCTCCTTGAAAGACGGACGCAAACCGGGGTCGTTGTCCCAGCACTCCTCCATGATCTCGTGTATCTGAGAGAAACAACAGGAAGAAAGTGAATCATTCGTGGAGGAATTCCTGAGATGGGGGCAAAACAACAAAATCATTCACAGGTAACAGATTTTTTTGTGGTTGTTTTTTCTTTGCAATTTAAGTGACAGACAGACAGACAGGGTGAGAGAGAAAGTGACATAAAACAAATGTCCCCTGGTCATGAATATTGCAGTTATTTGGTGCTATAACCATTCAGCTACTAATCAGCCTCAAGAACAGATAAAACTTTAACACATTTAGATCAGATACAACATTTTGCATGTTTAAAAAAATGCTTTTTAAGACAAGGCAATGTTCTCTTTCATAATATTTCGTTCGATGTCTCACTATGGGATGCACGCCCCCGCTGCAGACCTCAGAAGCATTAATCTCAATACGCCAATCCTGATTGGCTGGTAAACGTGTCCGTCCGTCCGCCCGCGGTAGTCCCACCTCCTATAAGTACCGCCTGCGGACGGGAACACGTCATTCAAACACCTCTTCTCACCCGGAGCATATCTTGCGTCCAAGGCTGGCTAGCTTAACTGTCTGTAGACGGATCTTATTTAGCTTCTGTCGCCGGGCGCTAGCTAGTTTTTTGGACATTTTATTGCTTCGTCGATCATACCAGATCGATTTCAGTGCTTCCTAGCCCCACCACGGTTTGGTCAGCACTGTCCTCGGCGCCACACCAGGCAGCTCGAGTACCGAGTGTCGGCACACCAGCCGGTCCCTCGGTGCAATTAGCGTTAGCACACCAGCTAACCGTCCTCGATTCCCTGCCTGCACACCAGCTCGCACGGAATGGAGGTGAATACCCCTCACACCAGAGGGCACGGAGACTCAGCGGCCCGCTCGTGCCGCTGTGGGAACAAGATTGCGAGCAGGGATCCACACCAGGTCTGCTCGGGCTGCCTAGGGCTGGAACACGCCCGGCTAGCTATCGACGTCCCCGGCTCGTGTCAACACTGCGCGGTGTTCACGGTCAAGAGTCTCCGCCGACGGCTAGCCCGCCAGGCTAGCTTGTCTGGCTTCGACCCCTATCTCCCATCCGACGGCGCCGCCGGAGACGGAGAGGAGACGGGGGTCGCTGCGGTGGCGGTACCGGAGGCTTGTGCCAGCTGGGGCTCCCAGGCTGACCTCGCCACGGTCTCCACGCAGGAGGAAGACGTCCTGGAATTGGACTATGGGGACGATGATGACTGCGCCTCTGAACTCCTCATATCAGAGGATGAAGAAGAGGACGACGTCTTCATCACTCCGGCCGGGGCTGCAAAGCCCGCGGTCTCCGTTGCCTTTCGGGATGGAGATGAGAGTAGCTTACCAGCCTCTCCCCTCCCCAGCTCGGACATGCTCGACGTGTGCAAACGCGCTGCAGCCCGGCTGGCTATCCCCTGGCCTGCTGTCGTAGCTGAGACCACCAGGTCCCGCTACGAGGGGAAGAAATTGCCCCTGGCCAGGAGCGCGACAAGGCAACTTCTCCCCGTCTTCCCAGAACTGCTGGATGAGGTGGCGCGCTCGTGGAAAGACCGCCCCTACAGCAGCAGGAGCCCGGTCCCCGGTGCCTCGTCCCTCGACTGTGAAGCGATGGAGAGCCTGGGCCTGCTCCGTATGCCTCCGATGGAGCCACTCGTCGCGGCGCACCTTCACCCGCGGCTGTCAGCGGTGTCCTCCCGGAGCCCCAGCCTGCCGTCTAAGTCGGACCGTTTTCAGTCAGCCCTGACTGAAAAGGCCTACAAGGCAGCTGCGCTTTCGGCCAGAGCGCTCAATGTCCTCTCCCTGCTCACGGCCTACCAGGCTGAGTTGTGTGAGGATTTTGTGCAAACTCAGGACCCGTCTGCGTGGGAGGAGATCCCGGTCATTACCGACCTGTGTCTCCGTGTCCAACGCTGCGCGGTCCAGGCCACGGGGAAAGCGATGGGGACCATGGTCCTGCAGGAACGGGCGCGGTGGCTCAACCTCGCCAACCTGTCGGACAGGGAGAAGGACGACGTCCTGGACATGCCCATTGTCCCGGAGGGGATTTTTGGCTCCGCGTTGGCTTCAATGCAACGGCGGTGTGAAGCCAAAAAGAAGGAGGATGAGGCTCTCCAGCTCTGCCTCCCCCGTAAGCCCCCTGCGCCCTCTCCACCTGCGCAGCGTAAAACCTTCACACAGGCTGCTTCCCAGGTTTCACGGTTTAAAGTGCCTAAGCAGCCAAGACCCCAGCCTGCGCCGCCTTCCCAGCCAGGTCGGCCCAGCTGGCCCAGAAAACCCTCGGTCCCGGCCGCGGCTCCGCCGGCCCCGCCCGCGCAAGCTACCGGCCAGGCCAGGAAAAAGAAGAGAGCGGCCTGACCGCCCCTCTCTCCACCGGTGATGCAGCTGGACGTTCCCCGTTCTCCAGCCCCACCTGTTCGGCTTTTCAGCGTGTGCCCGGGGGCCCCCCACGCCCCCGCCTCCCAGCTGCCACGGCCTGCGCCAGAGCGAGCCGGGAGAGATGGACGTTTGACGGCGGAGAGTTCAGCGGTTGCCCCTGTCTTACGTCCACAAGCACGCACACACACACACATTTTCTCAAAGAAAATAAAATGTGTCCCGCTGCCGCATCCAGGCCGAGTGCCGAGGGCGCAGCTAATAAAAGCCAAAAGAATCACAATGAGCAGCGCGGTGGCAACGCTCGCTGTTCCCCCTCGGGTAAAAGCCGAGGCGGGGGCGGCGGGGCCGCCGCGCTGCCCACCCGGACGGCCGTCCACTGTGCCGTCCGGGTGCCGTGCCACTGTTCCACCACGGGAGGCCGCCACCGCACCGCGGCTGGGGCCTCTCGTGGTGGAGGGGCTGCGGTGCGAGACCACTCTCTCCCTCAGGTGGGAGAGATGGGCCGCACTCGCGGCTCCGCCTTGGGTGTTGAGGACGATTTCGCGGGGTTACAGGCTGCAGTTCGCCGCCGTTCCTCCGCGTTTCGCCGGTATAATACACTCTCAGGCTCGGGGGGAGTCAGCTCGTGTTTTGCAGGAGGAAATCCTCTCGCTGTTAAACAAAAGAGCAATTTGTGTCGTTCCCCCCGCACAGTGTCAGAGCGGTTTTTACTCCAGGTATTTTCTGGTTCCCAAACGGGGGGGGACCGGTATTCGCCCTATCCTGGATTTACGTGCTCTGAACAAATTTCTCAGGAAATACAAATTCAGGATGCTTACACACGCATCCCTGTTGCGCCTTGTGCGGCAGAACGATTGGTTCACTTCTGTCGATCTGAAAGACGCGTATTTCCACATCCCGATCTATCCTCCCCACAGAAAGTATCTGAGGTTCGCTTTCCAGGGGATCTGCTACGAGTATCGCGTACTTCCCTTCGGCCTGTCTTTAAGCCCGAGGGTGTTTGTGCGGTGCACGGAAGCGGCGATAGCCCCGCTGAGACGGCAGGGCATTCGCCTGGCCACATATCTGGACGACTGGCTGCTGCTGGCACAGTCGGAGCAGGAGGCCAGAGCGCACACGCGTATTCTCATGCAACACCTGGTGGATCTGGGTTTCGTGATAAACGCGGAAAAGAGCGTGCTGTCCCCGGCGCAGGAGATAATCTTTCTGGGATTATCCCTGGACTCGGTGTCTTTCACGGCGCGCCTCTCGGCGGAGCGTGTGAGGGTCTTCAGGACATGTCTCGCGCTTTTTCGTCCGAGGAAATCTGTTCGATTCAGGTTGTGTCTTCGGTTACTCGGGTTGATGGCGTCTGCCATTCTCGTAGTCCGTCTCGGTCGCCTCCACATGAGGGAATTCCAGCTGTGGGTGGCCTCATGTGGGCTGGACCCCGTGCGTCATGGCGCACGGATGGTGCCGGTCACGCCGGGGTGCGCCAGGTCGCTGCGCCACTGGCGAGTCCCGTCCTTTCTGACCCGCGGGGTACCCATGGGCTCCGTTCTGTCCAGGAAGGTGGTCACTACGGACGCCAGCCTGACGGGATGGGGCGGGATTCACGAGGGCCGGTCTGTGAGGGGCGTCTGGAGTGTGGGCCTCCAGCGGTCTCACATAAATTTTCTGGAGCTTTCAGCGGTGTTCCTCTCCCTGAAACATTTTCTTCCGTCTCTCATGGGTCATCATGTCCTGGTGAGGACGGACAATACGACGACGGTGGCGTATATCAACCGTCAGGGGGGTTTACGCTCCCGTCAGCTGCACATGTTGGCACGCAGACTGATCCTGTGGAGCTGCGGTCGTCTCCTCTCTCTGAGAGCGACGCATGTTCCGGGAGTCCTGAACACGGGCGCGGACCTGTTGTCCAGGGGCGCGCCAGTGTACGGGGAATGGACTCTGCACCCGGAGGTTGTGGAGCAGTTGTGGTCCCGTTACGGTCGGGCCGCGGTGGATCTGTTCGCGTCGCGAGAGAACGCGCAGTGCGCGCTGTTTTACTCTCTGCGCGGCGTGGATGCTCCCCTCGGCATAGACGCGTTAGCGCACGCCTGGCCGCGCGAGCTTCTTTATGCGTTCCCTCCCCTGGCCTTGATACCCCCCACTCTGTCCAGAGTGAGGGAGCACGGCCACGCGCTGATTCTGGTGGCTCCGCATTGGCCTGCGATGCATTGGCTGGCGGAGATATATCGGTTGCTGTGCACCCAACCCTGGCAGCTCCCGCTGCGCAGGGACCTGCTGTCGCAAGGGGGGGGGATGGTCTTCCATCCGCACCCGGAGCGCCTGGCGCTCTGGGCTTGGCCCCTGAGTGGCTCAATCTGTCAGCTGGGGGTCTCTCACAGCGAGTGATTTCCACTATTCAGAGTGCTCGAGCCGCCTCCACTAGGTCTCTGTATGACTGCAAGTGGAGGGTGTTTGAGGAGTGGTGCCACAGTAACGGCCACGTTCCTCTTCAGTGTCCGGTGGGGGTGATTTTGTCATTCTTGCAGGACCTGATTGACAATCGGAAGGCTTTCTCCACGGTTAAGGTGTACTTGGCGGCTATTGCCGCGTGCCACGTGGGGTTTGGGAGGCTGACGGTGGGCCAGCACCCACTCGTTTGCCGTTTTATGAAGGGGGCGCGCAGGCTTCTCCCCGTGTCCAGGCCGCTGGTGCCGCCTTGGGACCTGGCTGTGGTTTTGGAGGGGCTCAAGGGCCCTCCGTTTGAACCACTGGAGGGGGCCGACTTGAAACACGTGTCTCTCAAGGCGGTGTTGTTACTGGCTCTGGCTTCGGCGAAGCGGGTTAGTGACATTCATGCGCTCTCGGTGCACCCGTCGTGCACTCAGTTCTTCCCGGGGGATGTGAGGATGACCTTGAGGCCCAACCCGGCTTTTGTGCCTAAGGTGGTGGGCTCATGTTCTCCTATTGACCTTGTGGCCTTTGCTGCCTCATCTGGTGAGCTGCGGTCGCATGCGTTATGTCCAGTCCGTGCTGTGCGCACCTATGTGGATAGGACTGGGGGGTTCAGGAGGAGCGATCAGCTGTTCGTCTCCTGGGCTAGTCCTCATAGAGGGAAGCCTATTACGAAGCAGCGCCTGTCCCACTGGGTGGTGGAGGCGATTGCTTTGGCCTATGCGGGTCAGGGTTTGCAGCCACCTGTGGGTCTGCGAGCGCACTCGACTCGGGGCGTGGCTACATCCTGGGCCTTGTTCAGGGGAGTGTCTGTTCAGGACATTTGTGCGGCGGCGAGTTGGTCCTCGCCTCTCACTTTTGTCCGCTTTTATATGTTGGACGTCTCCGCTCCTTGCGTGGCAAGCGCGGTATTGATGTCCTGATTGGAACAGATTGGTTTCCCTGAGGGTTGGTGGACGCTGGATAAGCTTGTCTGGCAATACGGGAGCAACCATATCCCATAGTGAGACATCGAACGAAATATTATGAAAGAGAACTTTAGGTTATTTACATAACCCCGGTTCTCTGAGTAATATGAGTGAGATGTCTCACCAGACAACCCTTCTTGCTTGGGCGGGTGAGAAGAGGTGCTTATCTTGAATGACGTGTTCCCGTCCGCAGGCGGTACTTATAGGAGGTGGGACTACCGCGGGCGGACGGACGGACACGTTTACCAGCCAATCAGGATTGGCGTATTGAGATTAATGCTTCTGAGGTCTGCAGCGGGGGCGTGCATCCCATAGTGAGACATCTCACTCATATTACTCAGAGAACCGGGGTTATGTAAATAACCTAAAGATTTACAGTTACATTTTCAGGTGTTTTTTTTATATATGTCTATTTACAGAGGCTGAGAAATTTGACAATTCTTCCTATTTTTTATGATGTTGATTAAAGATTTTTTTAAAGAGAAATCTTAATGAATTTTAGGAAAAAGACAATTCTCTACAGTTAAAGCAAAGTGTTTAAGCTTTTAAATGTTTTTTTAATTTAATGTCTCTATCTGCTACAGGGTCTACTGAGAAATAAACGATTAGATAAAATTGACACTGTAGTTTTTCAGAAAATCCTCAGGTTTTGGGAGGCTGTTTTGAAACAATACTTAGGTTTTAGAAGTTGTTTTCAGAGGCGGAATTAGGTTTAAATGGGTTAAACATTATGAAAATTTGATGATGAGCTGCAACATTTTGGGTAAACAACTAAACAAACAAATAGATAAAACAGTGTTTGCATGTGTGTATGCATGTGTCCAATGTCCATGATCTGTACATGATTAAGTATGCATTGACAGGGAAACTGTGTCTTTGTATAACTCTAAGTAGTAACACGTATACAGTATTGAGGTGTAATGTATGTGTAAGTGGTTTCTCTGGTTTTGTACCTCTGCAGGACAGCCCAGAGGCTGAGGCAGCCTGCTGCCTGATTTAAGGAGCTCAATGAGGTGATAAACGATCAGCTGTCCCTGCTTGTCATTCCCCATCATGGACATGAACACCTGAACAGGAGAAAACAGGTTTCAATTATATCCTTTCAGATATTAAGAATTAAACAGACAAACATGAAGCAAAATATGGAGCAACCTGAGCAGAGAAATGTTTTGAGTCAACATGACAAACTACAGCATGACCTCAGTGAGGGAGTCACAACTGTACTGACAGGTGTAGCGTGGAAAACCACATTCAAGGTTTCCTAGAATTTAAAATGTTTCTTTGTGTTGTCATGAGGCTGGCAGGGCTGTTCCTTGTGCAGGCACGTGGTCCAAAAAGGGAGAAAATATACAGTGGCTGCTCTCTGATTATGAACTACCGTCATATATTATTCTGCTTTTCTGCAGAACTGGTGGTAACTGAAAAAAAACAACTATCGTCAGCCTCTTCAGCACATCACACGGGGCTCAAAATGAAGCATTTTCATGTCTGTGGAAGATAACTTGAAGGTCCTCCCTCCAGGTTTGACTTAGAAATCTGTAATTTCACATTGTTCTGGACCATTGTGATTACCTTAGGTAACACCCAAAAAAAAGCTTTGACTCATTCACAAAAAAAAAAAAAAGACTGAACAGTGGAAAGGATGTCATAACCTGTGTGTTTACAGTTAGCTGTTTCTACAGATGTTTTTTTTTTTTTTTTTTTACGTACCTGTATGATTTTCAAGCCAAAAATCCATGCTTGTGGTTGTCTTATTTGTTAAGTTTGCAGGTTTCGTACGTGTCTCTTAATGTCTTTAAAAACTTGAGAATTTGGTTTGGAAAACCGTTTGTCATTTTTAAAGACTCAGGTGTGAAAAAAAAACTGAACCAAGTGGAAAACACCCCAAGTTTATAAACTCGTCAACAGATTTGGACCACAAAAAAAAAAAAACTATCGGTGCAGAAATAAGAGAAATCATGATACAGTATGCTGGGAAAATAAAAAGAAATGTGCTTGAATCTGTAGTCTGTCATTTATTATAACAAACTGTCAACATTAGGCACTTCTAGATGATTGTCAATACTCCTTTGGGTTTGCTATTAAAACATCAGTGCACAGAAAATTAAAGGGAAATTCTACCAAATATACACAAACTTTAAAGTCATTCACTTACCGTTTTCTACACGCAATTTAAAATCACTGCTTTGTAAAATAAGTGTAAAAAAGCCAATGTATACATGCATGTGTGTGTTTTCTCTTACTGCGGGGGGGCTGGAGTTCTTGTCGCTGTGGGTGAAGAGCTCGTAAAGCACGACTCCAAAGCTCCAGACATCTGACGCCACGGAGAACTTGCTCTCCGTCAGTGACTCGGGGGCATACCTGCAGAACAAAACAGCACACTGTGTGACTGTGTGTTCCTGTTCTGCTGCTCTTAAACAGGTCATGAGTTTACAGTAGGACAAGTTTCACAGGTATAATACTAAGACAATATCACAGTAAAAACAAATCAGGAAGTAAATAAAATGGTATAAGAATCCCCCTACAAAAAGCTGATTTATTATCTTTAACCCATTAAAGCTGGGAAAGCAGATACGTCGTTTTGTAGTATTTGTATTTTTTTCCCACCTATTTTCGGTCTCTTGGCCGATGAAATGCATCAGAATACATGTGGGAGAACTTTGAAATCATCACCAAAAAAAGACACAAAATGACACAAAAAGACACAAAATGACTAAAAAAAGACATACAATGATAAAAAAAAGACACAAAATGACCAAAAAAGACACAAAAAGACACAAAATGACCAAAAAAGACACAAAATTACAAAAAAAAGATACAAAATGACAAATAAAGACACAACATGACTAAAAAAAGACACAAATTGACTAAAAAAAGACATGTGGGAGTGTCGCAATGCAACATGGGACTTTTCCAGAACTTTGAAAAATCTGATTTGAAAATGAAAAATCGATTATTTAGTAGGAAGCGTTGACACTTCTGTTGAATTTCCAGAAAAACTTCAGGTTTTAGGGGGTTATTTTAAAATCGCCCAGAGGTTTTCCAGGCACTTTTTCCAGGCGTTTTAGGCCTAAATGGGTTAAATAAAATGACGAGCGTGAACAAAAAGCATACTAAAGGTTAAATAACAGCAGTAGTGTGGAGTCTGACCAGAATATGGGACTCTCTCCCGGCTCTTTAACCATGTAGTACTCTTTGTCCTGAGGCAGAACTTTGGTGAGGCCGAAATCTCCGATCTTCACCCTCAGCTCACTCTCCACGAGGATATTCCGTGTTGCCAGGTCTCTGTGGATATACCGCTTACTGGACAGGTACTCCATACCCTGTGAGCACACAGAAAACAAAGAAACACTTTAGTTTCTGCAGCTGCAGTCACCAGCAGCTCTAAAAAGCCTGCAACAAAACTGGAGAAATGTAATTACCTTGCAGATCTGTGAAGTGTAATGAATGAGCTTCTTATGGTCGATCCTCTCCTTGTTCTTCATGAGGTAATCTCGCAGACTTCCGTAGGGCAAATATTCCATGACCAGGCGGAGATTTCGTCGTCCTGAGAGAAGCCAAAATGAATTGAGAGGATAGTAAAGTAATACTCTCACCAATAATAAAGACTGGTTACTGAGTAGAGCTGTAAAGATTAGTTGACTAATCAATTAGTTGATAGAAACAAAAATAATTGTAAAACATTTTGTTCACTAATTAATCATCTGATTAATTTTTTGAGGAAAAAAATGGGAGAAAATGTGTTTTTTCAGCACTCAAATATGGAAATTTTCTGCTTTTCTCCATTAAACCATATAAAACTCAATGTCTCAGTTTTGGACTAACAATACAAATTAAATTAAATTACAAAAAAAATAATTTAAAAAATGTGATTTTCTTTTCCTTTAGTTACATTTTTATAGACCAACAAATTAATTGATTAACTGAGAAAATAATTGGCAGATTGATTGACAATAACTCTTAACTGTAGCCTTATTACTCAGACTGATGAGTAACAAAGCTATAAATGTTTGATATAGCTTGTTTATCATCATTGTTTAATATCAAGCAGGGGTGGATACAATGGTGCTATATCTATAACAAACAAAGAAAAAATCATGTTGTGCAAATTGGCTATACTACATAAAATATAACATTATATGGTGAGGACCTTTGTAGACTGTAGACTTTGTTGTTTTATACATGAAAACATAGACTAAGTTTCACATTAATTGGCTCAAAAATTAATTATACTGCATTTACTGTCCAATTTGCTGATTCACAGTAAGTACAGTTACAGGAAATGCACTATTGATATGATGGTTTCCCAAGCATTTGTCAGTAACATGAAGAACATATGCAGTATATAGGCAGAGCTTGTTGAGTTTAAGTGGTAGGTCTGTAGAGGAAAATGTAGAGAATGCATGCAGCAGGTTTCATGTAAATTAACAGGTAAACTCTACCTGCACTGTAGCAAACTCCTTTGTACTTGACGATATTCTCATGCTGCAGAGATTTCAGGATCTCGATCTCTCGCTCAAAGTCTCGTATGTGCTCTGCGGTGCTGTGCTGCAGTTTCTTCACAGCCACGACCTCCCCGGTGTTGTCCTGCAGCGGGTCATAGCGACACATCTCCACGCTGCCAAAGTTTCCCTTCAAGAGAAGAAAAACTTCAATCAGCCATCATGTCTTTATTCATAGTTTGCATCAACATTTTACTCTATTTCTGACTTTTAGAACACACACAGAGCAAGTTACAGATAAATAAGCACAACACACACTCTTCTTGACTACACCAAAAAGCTTGATGAATAAAGTTTGTTGTAGTGGAGCTGCACTTATTGATTTATGTGACTTTACTTATAAGCAAATAGCTAATGCATTACTAGCTTCATAACTAGCTGAAAAACAAAGTGACATGATGTATAGACAAAGAAAATATAAGCATCTAAGCTAATTCCATATTTTATGACAATTCACTCGTAACATATAAATATAATGTAGATATAATATCCATAAACCTTACATGCATTTTTTGATTCAATCCTATGAAATGCAAAAATGGATTAACCCCTAGAATTTAAAAGTAAAAGCAGTAGAAGCACTATATTGAAAACAAAATTTCATTGCAGATCATTTTATAGAATGTTTTCTCTGTAAAAAACAGAAAAATATTTTTAAAAGAATCATTGTTTCAGTCCCCTAGAATCGTGTAGCCCTAATTCAAGAGTAAACTTTACAGTTAGCCGTTTTTAAAGGTGTTTTTCTTTTTCTTTTTTTACGTCCCTATATGATTTTCAAGCTGGAAATTCCCCCAAAGATCCATGCTTGTGGTTGCCTAATTTGTTAAGTTTGCAGGTTTCCTATGTGTCTCTTAATGTCTTTCAAATTTTGAGAATTTTATTTGGAAAGCTGTTTGTCATTTTCAAAGACTCAGGTGTGAAAAGAAACTGAAGCAAGAGGAAATTATCCCAAGTGAACAGATTCAGACAGGAGAAAATAACTACAGGTGCAGAAATAAGAGAAATCATTATAAAGTATGCTGGAAAAACAAAAAGAAATGTGCTTGAATCTGTCATATGTCTAGTATTTTTGTAGAATCGTGTAGCCCTGATTCAAGAGTAATGACAATATGACTTTTCCACACATCTCCATACCTTGCCCAGCTGCTGCAGGAATATGAGGTGTCTCTCTTCAAACTGAGCCGGCTCCTGACACTCAAAGCCCCCAGAGGACCAGCCGGAGACCGCTGTCCTGTTCGGCAGGATGTCACTGTCCACAATCAACTCATAGTCTGGGGGACACAAAGACATACATTTAAGAGATGAAAGCAAGCTCAGCAATTAAGATAAATGATGTCTTGGACTGATATCTAGATTTGTCTAAATTTTAGTAATCAAACATTCCTTGAACACGATCTCTACTGGGTTCTTCACCTCATTAGCAGTTAAGGTTGTCAAAAGTACTTTTTTGACTAAAACGTTTTATCCAGATATAATACTAATTTTCAAAAGTATCGAGTATCTGAAGCTTGTTATCATAGTTGCAGTTTCTTCTTGCACAACTGATTTTTATTATAAATATATAACCTGTGGTTCTGTTAATCTTTTTACATGTTGCATTTTTGTGGTATCGAAAATGGTATCGAGTATCGAATATTTTCCTGAGTATCGGTATCGAGTTGAAAATTTTAGTATCGTGACAACCCTATTAGCAGTTAATGATGACCTAATTAACACAGAATCCAGGAAGTGTTTCTGAAGACACTATAATGAATGTGTGTGTCGTCAGGGGTGTGTGTGTGTGTGTGTGTGTTAGTGTGTCTGAGGACATTTGAGATTCCACACTGGTGTGACCTAGATTCCCAGCAGCGAGGGGGATTTACACCAACCTGGTGTGAAGAGGCTGTGGAGGTCACGGATAACGGCCCGAAATGTGGGCCTGAACGTGGGCTCGTAGTCCATGCAGCTGGTGATCAGGTTCGCCAGTTCGGTCCACTTTGGTGCAGGAAGCTGGTGGTGGTCCTCGTAGAACAGGGTTTTCTGTGACACAGAGTTAGGGTTAGTAAAGTCAATAGCTTAATAATAAAAGTGCAGATTCTGCTTATGATATTAAGCCTAAAAAGATCAATTATGATGACATTTTCTAAGCAACACAAACAAAAATCAGGGCTCCTTTGCACAGAATATTGAAATACTGCATCGTTTACTGCATTTAAAACACTGCTTATTGAAATTAAACAATGGAAGTCACATAACATCTAATATTAAATATATACCGAGATACAACACCCAGGCTTACCTTAGAGTTGTCCAGTGTTGCTAAAGGTTTCTCCCCACCACTGCAGATCTCCCATAGTGTGGTGCCAAAGCTCCATTTGTCTGCAGCCAGGCTCAGGTTGGCAGGGTCCTCGACACACTCAGGGGACACCCAAGGGATCCTCTCAATCAGGACTGATCACAAATAAAAAAAACATTTAACCCACCACTGTGTAAATCCTTTATTTGTCAATTAAAGCTCTGAAACTTGCATGCAAAACTTTGGTTTCTAATGCCCCCCCTGCAGTGCACATTGTACAATATTGCAGCTAGCAATAAAACATTGTTAAAATAAAACTTTACTTTAATAATATACCAGTGACCTAGCTAATTATAGCTGTGTTTTGAAAGAAAAGCTGTGGATTAAAGAAAGTACACTCTCATTGAAATCACAACGTTGTTAAAACTTGCTGCCCCCTGTTGGTTACAGAGGTGTATTACAGTTGAGGATAGACAAAGTCACACATTTCACACATTTACTGTATGCCAGAAAAATATTTAACGTGTACCAATACAATTCATAGTCTGTCAAATGCAGTATGCCAACATATCAGCATGCTACAGTACATACTGTGTGAGGGCAGCTGGAGTAAATACTAAAAGTAAGAAGAAAAAGTATTTGGAACGCAGCTGCAGTCTCTCCCTGAATGGGAGCAGGGATCCATATTCAGTAAAATCTGTACTGCCAATTTCCCAACTCAAGACCTAGTCACATTTCTGGGAAAATGCCAGTTGTGGCTGTGCTGTGAATGACAGCAGTAACGTTGCAGCTTGTAAAGGGTGAAGGGTTCCTCTGATGAAAGACGCTTTCGCATGGAGCAAGAAAACCAATCACAAGTGGATGACATACTAAAATCCACAACTTGTTTACCAAAAAGCAATGACAAAAATGTGATTGTGATTTGATTTGATTTGAACAAACAATACAAGTTAGTTTATTTGCAGAACAGGGGCGGGATTCACAAAGCATTCTTAAGAAAAAAATGCTTCTTAAGTGCCACTTTTTTTCTTAACTTTGCTCTTAAGACAAAATTTAAGAAGATTTGGTATTCATGAAGAAATTCTTATCTTTTCTTTAGTTGTTTTCTTAACTTTCTTCTTAAGTTTTTTCCTAAGATAGATCTTGAGAACAAATGAAATTCTTGAAAACAAAGTTCTTAGATTTCTTCTCAAATTTCTTCGCAACTTTAAGAGAAGCCCTCAGCAGTCTGAGAAACGGATACAGTGAAAAGGAAAGTCTTGACGTGTATTTACTTGATCAATTTTTTATGAAATTTATTTGATTTCTTTTATATTTAGTTTAGCCCTAGACTAATTTATTAACAAATGTATTATTTTGGAAGTTGACATATAATTGAAATGTCCTTTCAGTGTGTGTGACATGTGGCACTATTCCTAGATTACACTACAATGTTCTCTTAGTAAATCAGAGGCAGTTTTTGTATTTTATACTACTTAATTAATCACTATGAACATATTATTTAAGTAGACCAAATTACTGAAACCATGTCCTTACTATTATTACTTTTAGATGGAAGTTCTCACGTTATTGTCACGCGAGTGATCTTAAGTTAAAAATCTAAGAACTTCAGAAGTGAGAAAACTAAGAAGTTCCTAAGACATACAACAATTCTTAAGAAAAAATGGTTAATAGCATTTAAGAACATTCTTGAGAACATCCTTTTTTTTTTCTTAAGAATTTTCGGTAACGCTTTATATTAAGGTCCTTGTAATAACCATTAATTAACAAGTAATAAGGCCCTTGTAAATCCTTACAAGATGCTTATTAACATTATTGTGTGTTTATAAGCTTATATAAGTGTTAATAATGGCATTACAAACACCCATGACCCACCCATTATGTCTTTGCCATGCCTTTATTAATCTTATTTTGTTTGCTTATTGATATTAAAATATACTTTATTGCTCATCTATTATAAGTTAACTATAAGTTAACTATGCTTTTTGCAACTACCGGATCTAAAGCGAGAACAATACCTTATTACTTGTTAATTAATGGTTATTAAGGACCTTATTATGAAGCGTTACTGAATTTTCTTAAGTTTTATCTTTAACAATTTAACAATTTTGTGAATCCGGCCCCAGATCCATTTTTCTAAAAAGGTCAAGAGTGAAACAGAAAGGCAGCTGTCTGGAAGAGCTAGAGAAGCTCTAGTGTCCGACAAGAGTTAAGCCTGGTATAATGAGGCTGATGACCCAAGTCTTAAGGTGAAAAGTCCTTCATCTATTCTATTGTGACATTGCATGCGTCCCAGTAATTCAGCAGGATAACCTGGAACGATGTGTGAAACAGGCTGTAAACTCACTTTCTTTGGGCAGGACAGTGATGCTGATGCCAGGGTCACTCAGTTTGATGAAGGGAGGGTTCCCAGCCCTCCGATCATCCTCTCGGATCAGAAGAACGTTTTTAGCGCAGACGTTCCCGTGGACGAGATGCTTTTCTTCCTGCAGGTGCAGAAAGAGAGAGATTTAACAGCATCTTACCAACCAGAAACAAATAATCACTCTTCTTATGGTTTGTGTACAAAACTTCATTTAGTGTTTTATTACTTTTGCAGCAGCTAAAAGAACTACAGCTGTAAGCAGCAGACAAATGTGACATCACACACAGATTCCTACCAGGAAGTTCATGGCCCAGGCCAGCTGTTTGGCCACCTCCAGCTTCCACAGGATGTTTATAGAGTTCTTGTTCTTCTTCAGGTACGTGTCCAGTGAACCGAACTTCACAAACTCCTGCACCATGATATCTGAAAGAAAACACGTTTTCATCAGAGGTTAAAAAGTGAAAGTAATTTAAGCGATTATTACCCAATTCTTAAACATATAGATTTCACATCTTCCTACATGTAAATAACCATTATAGCCACTCTGTAAATCATCAGGAGAGAAAGTCTACATCAGTCTACAATGTATATAATGTTCATTCGTTTTTATTTTATTTTTGTTTTGTAAATACTTTTCAATATGTTTTACCTGTTTATACTGTAAATTGTACTGTTTAACTATATTTTTTACTTGTTTATATGCTATTACCTCTCTTATATTTCTAGTTTATACTGCTGTTTACTATTTGTTTTTTTGCTATCAACTTTGCTGCTGTAGTTCTTGAAATTTCCCGTTGTGGGACTAATAAAGGAAATCTTAATCTTAATCTTAGAGAGAGCAGGAATTAAATGCCTTTCTTTAAGACACACATCACCTTGGGTGTCAAGGATTTATTTATTTTTTTGGTGTACATACCTAAACCTAACCTGCCTCATGTATAGGTGGCTTTGTTTTGGTTTCTTTCAGCAATACCGTTTAACATTTGTTTTTCACTTCTTCAGGGTTAAACTGGAAAAATCTTGTGGTACGGTCAGTTCCACACCCACACACACACACATAGTTCTTTTAAATTGGCATAGATATAAAGCAATATATCCAGTAGAGGGCAGCTCATCTCTGAGTCTAAAGTTTCTGACAACAAACCTGCCTATGGTTTAGGAGGTTGTAATAATGTACCTCTTGAGGCTAGAGCATGGCAGGTTTGTTGTGGTCTGTAAGGCCATTTAACTACAACGTGACATGAATTTGACCACTAATACCTCCTCAAATGTTTTGCCTAAAACTTCTGTTGTGTTCTAAGGTCTCACTTGAACTATCGCCGCAATTTTTGATGGTACTGCTTCGCTTTGTCTGCATTTGTAAGGTTTTAGAAAATGTGCAGAAATTCGAACGAACTGCAGGACTTTTCTGATGGTGGAGAAAACAATCCTATAGAAAATGTTCCTCTTTAAATCGTTTCCTGAGTTGACGGTGTTCAAACAAAGAAACTTGAGAAAAGATAATGTGAGTCAGAGATGTTTCAACATGCCACATCTGCTGAAACAGCATTTCCAAATCATTCATTTCTGTGGAAAATGATCCATCACAATATTAAATTCTTATTTCAAACCAATTGTGGTTTAACTACACAAGAATTGAGACACCTTTGAGTCATCCTGGTTGTTAGTGTCTACTCCATGTGTCCAAAACTTGAGCAAAGCAGTTGATTCTTTCGTTCTTCAGAGACTAGATCAAGATAGATGCAAATATCTCCTCAAATGTTTCGCCTAAAATTTCTGTTGTGTTGTGCGGTCTCACTTTAACTATCCGCACAATTTGTGATGGTACTGCTTCGTTTTGTCCTTGTCTGTAAGCTTTCAGAAAACATGGAGATATATGAACAAAATGAACGCAGATTGAGGACAGAGGGCTCTGTCGGTATCTGTATTTAATGTTGAGCATAAATGAGCCTCTAGTCAGCTGTAACATGTTCTGTAGTAACTAAAAAGGAAATTTAGCGTATCTCTATAGGTTTAGTACAGATAATAACCTAAATATTGACATCTTAGTTACTAAAAAAGCTGTCAGAAACTCAACCAACAATAGAAAATAAGAATAATATATTACCCAGAAGGAAAAAAAAAGTAAAAGTCCTTTGCAAGTGTTAAATCTTTAAAGTTTTCAGAATTTTTAGAGTAGATTTTCTTTGCAAATCAAATTGAAATGTACAATTAATCAATGCCATTTCTAAAAAGAAAGAAAGAAAGCAGCACAGCCACGTCCATGGCAGCCTCAACAGATGCCAAAGAATATATTAAGTGACTCCTCATGTTTATCGATACGAGTAGAGAATAGAATAAGGAACTCCTCTTTTTTAGCGATACGAGTAGAGAATTTGATATTTTACACTAACAGACTGAAAAACGAATTAAACTGTATAACACCACACTTGGAGGTAGGCGGTGGCAAAGGAGGACAGAGGTCACAACACCAATCACAACATGGCTGCTGTATACACTTGCACTAATTAAGCACTGTTGTTACAGTTATAGTATATATTTCCTTGTATTTATAATATTTCCTTGTTTTTATATTCTATATACATTTTATCAGCTCGCTTTCAATTTTAAAATCTTATATTTGAATGTACTTTTATACTTGTTTCCTAAATATTTTATCTGCTCGTTTTTAGTCTTACATTTTTATATTTGAATGTCATTTTATATATGTCTCTTTCCAATGATTTTAATGTTTTGTGTACAGCATTTTGAATTGCCCTGTTGTTGTTATACAAATAAACTTGCCTTGCCCTGCCAACAGCAGCAGCAAAAGTCATGTGAGGCCAAGAGAGAGCGGGGCAGGTGATGGATTCTGGGGCAGGGTATTGTAATCCTCCTAATAATAGCCCACCATGGCCATGGTTTAATCACTGCCCTGAGCTTCCAGCTTATAGACAGACCGTGCTCAAGATTATAGCGAACCCTGGTAGACTCTTGACATCATTAGACCCTAATGACATAAGCTTATAACACTTGTAAATCAAATTTTGTCCTGTCACTCCGAGGACTAATGAGGACATACAGTATGCTGACAGCGTGACAGGTTGAGATTGTGGCTTCAGGGCTGACTCACGTTCTTCTCCGCAGACACACACGCCGTAGTTCAGGATCAGGTGCTTATGGGACAACTGGCTCATCATGCTGGCAGCTTCAAAGAAAGACTGCAGGACAAGAGAAGATAAAAAAAAAAAACAGGTTATTTATGTGTAGGGGTGGGTAAAAATATCAATTCATCAATGCATTGCAATATATTTTTCCCCCAATTCAATATCGATCCATTAAATCCTCTGAATCAATTCAAGCTCCTGGCCAGTGGGGGCGCTGTGAGCAATACATTTGCGTTGTACAAACGGAGGCTGAACTGGAGCACACAGCAACAACAACATAGCAACCGAAGCAGGTAGCAGCAGTATTAAACCGCCTTTAACTTTAAAATCAGATGTTTGGAGTCATTTTGGATTCCAGTGTAAACCCGGGACACAGGAAATAGAAAAAAAGTTTTCAGTATTATTGTGCGAATGCTTTATTTTCAGTTGTTTTATTGCTCAAAAATGTTATGTGAGTTATATCACAATTGGCAAGAGAAAACAAATATAATTTAAGTTGACATGCACTTTACTTGAATGTTAATAGAGTACTGTCAGTACTGTTTTTTTTTTGTTTTTTTTACTTTTGCAGTCCGTTTTCAGTATTATTGTGCTAATGCTTTATTTTCAGATGTGTTATTGCTCAACAATGCTATGAATTATACCATGGCTGTTCATATGGGCATGAAAATAAATAATTATTTTAAAATGATCAACAATTACTCTGATGAATTATTTGTGTAATTCTACTTATTATTGAATCGATATCGAAACTTTTAAATCAATATCAAATCAAAATCGAATCGAATCATAAGGTTCTTAACAATACCCAGCCCTATTTATGTGTACATGATAGACAAAAAGGTAAACAAACAATCACAAAAACTGTTATTTTCATTTTTACAGGAGTAGTTTCATTCAATTTGTGCACCATCACTCACATGGAATGCACATTAACGCAAGATTTCTTGATGGACCTAATGAACAGTAGCAATAACTACAGCATACAAATCCTGTTTTAATGTTAATATTTGCACCTGACTATTTTAGACAGACTTGAAAAATTGTCTGTAGATGATAGAAAATAGGGGAAAATGCAAAATGATCAGTTTTGCTGGTTTTGCTGTTTATAGGTATGCGTTTGAGTAAGGTGAACCTTTTTGTTTCATTCTATAAAGTGCTGAAACATTTCTCTCGAATTTGAAATTAAAATATTGCCATTTAGAGCATTTATTGGCAGAAAATGACAACTGGTCAAAATAACACATTTGTGTTTTCAGACCTTGAATAATGCACAAAAAAAAAACCCCAAACATGTTCATATTAATTTTTTAAACAACATAACACTTATATTTTAACTTAGGAAGAGTTAAGAAATAATTATTGGTGGCTCATATCCAAATTAGGGGCGTTTCGGCGATTGAGACCCGCCTCATTCCAGGTATTGGACTGAAATGGACCCCTATTATCAGTCACTGCCCGAATTCACCAGCAGCTGGTTCCTTCTCAACATTGATGCACTGGAAGTAAATCTGATCCAAACTTTTATACCTTTTATGTTTTGTGTTTTTTATCAATAACCAAGTTGTAGCTGTACAAACAAAGTGTCTCTGCAAACAAAACGTTTTGCACATCTTTATAATCCACAGACCTCAGAGTAGTTCCTGTGGGCCTGGTCCAGGACTTTCATGACAACTTCGGTTTGGTGCATGAGTCCATAGTCTCCCAGCTCTTTGCGGACCCCTTTGAAGATTTTGGTAAATGTCCCTTGGCCTAAACTCTCCATCTGAAAGGAAAACCGTTATTGCAGTTTTCAATTCAACCTGTGATTATTATTAATTCAGCATAACATGCTGGTAATATTCACAGAATGATAGTGGTATAGAATGACAGTGTCACAACACAACAAGGTGGAACTCCAATACATTTTTATGTCATGGATTGTTGGACAGATGAAGAGATACAGACGTATGATAGACCTTAACATGCAAACTAAGCTTACAAATTCCAGATCTTCTTTCCTGATCTTGTGAAACACCATCTGACTGATGTTGTGTCGATGTAGAGACGGAGATATAGGCACTTCGGAGCCCTTGTTGCTCCTGCACACGAGGAGGCAGGACTTTTCTGTTGGTGGAGAGGAAAGGAAAACAATCTGATAGAAAAACTTTCTCAACTTTTAGACTATAGTTTCCTGAGTTTGTGGTGGTCAAACCTAGAGACAAACAGACAAAATCACTTGGAAAATGATAATGTGAGTCAGAGATTTAGTTTCAACATGTCACATATGTTGAAACTAAATGTCTACTTTATTCATTTCTGTGGAAATGGATGCATCATCATTTAAAATTCCCATTTCAGACCAATTCTGGTTTAACTACACCAGACACCTTTGAGTCATCCTGGTTGCTAGTGTCTACTCTATGTGTCCCAAATTTGATTTAAGTAGATTCTTTCTTTGAAGACTAGACCAAGATAATTTTGGCCTATCATAGAGATATCGTGTATATGTTGTCCAATGTGCACCGCTGTGACAGCTTCTTTTACAGAACATATAATACAGAAAACTATCTTTGAGGTATTTTAGTAATGGTGTCTTCATCTTGTTTGTCCAGCAGAGTGCTGCACACATTTTTTTCTCTCTCCATCACCTACAGAGGCTTAAAAGCAACCACAAACAGGTAGTTAAGTGTGGGACTACTTCTCAAAAGATCATAATGTAGTTGACCATGTAATACATTATTTGTACCACATATAATTATGTTAAACTGTGAATTTTCCTCCTCTAAAATCCGTATTCGCCTCAAAAACCCCATATCGGCTGAGCCTTATTGGAGACAAAGAGTCCAAAATGCTATCTCTGTATTCAGCAGCATATTAACATCATACAGCTGGAGGCCCATGGCTGAAATCCATCCATACTGGCTTATACTTTAATTAAACTCTCATTAACCTTGCAGCAGATAATGGTCTGATTTTAACACACACACAACCTTCACTAACGTTAACTAATCTCTCCAAAGCATACTAGGATAAATCCAGTGTCTGGGAGTTTTACCTTTGGATTTAGGTGGACAGCACTTGCTGAATTGGAAAATGACGCTGTCAGAGCGCACAGTTTCCTTTTGGTAACAGCTGAGAAGCTCCTGCAGGCTGCTGAAGTTTCTTTTGGTTCCACTGAGGTTAAACTCCCCGCTGGCAGACCGGGTTATCAGGCAGTGCTTGTATTCGACAGCATCATACGCCTGCAAGGGCCGACACAAAGAGGTTGGAAATGCATACGAGGTTTCAATATAAACACAGCGGGGGTGTTAATGTTTTTAAAACACTTTGGTGTTTCAACTAAAAAATTAGATACAGGTGCATCTCAAAAACATTTGAATATCATAGAATGGTTTATTTATGTCAGTAATTAAATTCAAGAAGTGGAAATAACACATTATATAGATGCATTATACACAGAATGAAACATTTCATGTCTCAAAAAAATTTATGTTACAAAAGAGAATTTAAAAAAGTATATTTAATATGGAAATGTTGGCCTCTGACGAGTATGTTCATCAATATGTTCTCAATAGTTGTTTGGTTCTATTTGATTTGAACTACTGGAAATGGACTTTTCTATGATATTCTATTTTAATGAGATGCATCTGTACTGTATTGGCACCACTGTAAACATATAAATTCAATTATACTGAGCCTAAGTTCCACATACAACCAGCAAAACAAAACACGGGCACAAAGACAGCTGATAAAATGTAGGCCCATGCAGATAAGGACAACAGAGGATGTATTTTTAACTGTGAAATTTGCAAACTACCACATGTGTGTGTCACCGACCTTAACGGGGAAAGTCAGGAAATACTTGTTGAAGTCTTTGGGGCTACATCTCAAAATGTACAATCCTCGCTTGTTTCCACTTCTCTGAAGCCGGTTAATGGCAAACTCCATTCTGCAACAAAAATAAAATGCAGGCACAGCAGGTTATTTAGCTGCATTTCTGCAGAGAAATACAGTATTACCTGCTAGGATATGTGATATATACAAGCCACCTGAGGAGGCTGATTTTTATGAAATATCTTAGATGTTGTTGCTCTAATGTCAGCACCTGTTGTGAACGACTTAAGGCCAAAAGTTTCCGGGGGGAACTTCCACTTTTTAACTTTGGTTTCGCACTACGTGCATCAATCTGCATAGCATTTGTTCTGCGTACTGTTGCATGAACTGTGACGGATCAGAACAAATTCACAAACACACATTGCTCTTCATGACAAATACATTCTAATTAGTAAAATAAATGACGTTCTTTACTTATTCATTTAACTTGATTTTTTCATTTTAGAAAGCTTGCAAACACTGTTGGTAAAATATAAATTAAGTAGGGATGGCCGTTTGGAAGAAGCCTACCAACTTGATTATCTATAACGTTAACAATCAATTAATCGATTAATCGCTGCGTGCATTCATGGGCAAAATAAAAGATATATATAGAGTACTATGCAAAAGCCTGTTTTGATAACAGATGCTTTTATTCTGAAAGGACGAGAAGAGACTTGATCCTGTTAATCGTAAAACGAACTCACATGAGATTAAACTGTAAAGATAACGTCGAGGTGTTCAATGTTTTATGTTTTAACCCCCGAAGAGGCATGAGGTTAGATTTCACAGTAATCCTGCATATTTAAGTGTGTTTTGTGTTTTAATGAGATTTGGATAAAATTAAACCAAGTAATTCATGCTAGCAAGGTACAGGAAAGGTACAGGATACAGTAAGCTAGTTATGCTCAAATTAATACTTGTATTTCTGTTTGTTTTATAATAAACTGTAGCTTTATCCAACTTAATTCTCAGCTCACTGGCTTATTCACGAACTGAACACTCAGCCGTGTTTCAGTACAGTGATACTGATATGCAGTCATAGATACAATTAAAATGAAAAAATACATAGATCGATTAAAAAATTCCATGTGATTGACCAAATTCTTAAGGACCATTAAATCGATCATTGATTAATTATTCCCATCCCTAATATTAGGCGTTTGATACTCTTTACTTACGAGATGGGGCCGTGGCAATGAGAAGCGATGGCCTCCACAAGCCTGGGAGGAGCCACTTCTTTACAAAGGTAGTGATGTGCGTCTGTCGTCAGCCGGTAGTAGCCGTCAATAAGGGACACAAAGGAGAGCGCTTCAGACAAGGTGGGGAACTCCAGCTCCTGAAATATATGAAGAAAAAAAAACACTTTTTAGCCACAACGTGTAAACTCTCTCCATTCTGCATCTGTCTCCAAACCATGTGTTATAATACTTAATCAGGGTTCGTACACTTTAGCAGTGGTCAAATTCAAGCATTTTTAAGGACTTTCAGGGTAAATTTTCAAGCTTTTCTAGTACCTTACACCTGTTGTAAATTGCATGCTTTAGATGAGTACTTACATACTAAAAGGGGGAGATTTCACTTCACCATACCAACAGCGATGGTATTACACTCTTAGGAGGAACGGTCTTCATTTCAGATAGGCTACTCATTATTATTGACATTGAACATGTGATTATCTATAGTCTATAGATGGATATAGTAAGATTGCAAGAGAAATACAGTAAGAATTTCAAGCATTTACAAGCACTTTATCCAAAATCCAAGCACTTTTTAAACCTTGAAAATACATTTAAATTCAAGCATTTTCAAGGATTTCAAGCCCCCGTACGAACCCTTTGTGCTTAATGCACTGAAAACAAGAGAGGAAACCAAATGCATCTTAATCTCCTCCAACCGCTGCTAAGTTTTCAGCCCCATCCGAGATAAATAACCTGATCAAAAGTCGTTCCTTTAGCTGGTTACAACAGAGTAAAGTGAGATTACCAGATTCTTTCCATCTTGTTTGTTAATGGTGACCACCCGACTCTCCGCAGCTCCCTCCTTGCTGGCCTGTTTGATGCTGACATCAGTGACATCGGGGAAGTCGCACAAGGTCTGCAGCTCCTGGACGAATTGTATAAGAAACAACTTTTGTCATAATATTATCAGTAATGCCTCCAGAGGGACAAAACCAACAAACAGTTTATCCCACAAACAAGTACTGTCTGTACTGCCACAACAATGCTTTAAAATACACACACAGAGGAAAAAACACAGTTGACTTGTGTGGTAGTTTATTCTGAAATACTGCCAATGCTTGGGGACACAATTCTGGGTTTCTAGTTGTTGTCTCCATCTTTCTTTATCTCTCAATTCTCCGATTTCCTTCTGCAACACCCTCACATTTTGAGAGCTTATAGCTGTTACTTCTGAGCTCCCTCCGATATAGTCGTCTTCCGCCATTATTTCAGTTCTGGAAAAGTCCCATGTTGCATTGCGACACTCCCACATGTATCTCATTTTGTGTCTTTTTTTTAGTCATTTTGTGTCTTTTTTTAGTCATTTTGTGTCTTTTTTGGTCATTTTGTGTCTTTTTTTAGTCATTTTGTGTCTTTTTTGGTCATTTTGTCTTTTTGTGTATTATTTTGGAGATGATTTCAGTTCTGGAAAAGTCCCATGTTGCATTGCGACACTCCCACGTGTATTCTGATGCATTTCATTGGCCAAGAGGCCGAAAATAGGTGGAAAAAAATACAAATACAACAAAACGACGTATTGGCTTTCCCGGCTTTAATGGGTTAAAGGCCTCCAGTACTGCACTAGTTTGAAAGTCCTTTTACTAACCTGGTCAGAATCCTTTAGTTTCTCTCGACACCACTGGATGCCACTGTCTGCTGCCACCAGGATGACGAGCTGTCCGCTGGACGGATCCCTGACCTGGAAGGTCTCTGTGTAGAAGGTCTTTTCCAGGGACTCCATGCTGATGAGGTACTTGAGCTTGAGGTCGCGTGCCGTGGTCCGACACTGACTGAACTGCTGGATGAAGCGCTTGAAGCGGAAGCGGATTCGCTTGCGTGTCAAGAAGTTGCAGTCCTGGATCTGAGCTCTCATGTCCTTCGGCAAGAAGGACTTATAGCTGGAAGTGAGAAGAGGGATGCATTATTGTTTTTAGCTTTCATCATAAATCCTTTCATTCAAAATGTCTTTATCGCATGCATTCAAATAAATACTACAAATATTTGAGTGGAGAAAGTAATTTTTCAAATATGTAATTGTTCATTCAATTGTTCATCGTTCAGTCATTTTAATGCCGACTTTACGGCGCTGTGTAAAAAGAAAACTTTTGTCTCTAATAAAAAGAAGTTTAAGCTTCGACTAACACTAGCAAGGCACTTGGACTGAAGCTCCTACCCTAAATATTTTCTTTTTAAAGAGCGCTGAAATCTGAAAATGTTTATAGCTCAGAGAATCAAAAACTGTTGAGTTCTGAGAGTATTGAATGCTCTGTCAGATGTTGTTTACTTATTCTCTGATCAGATATTTCTAGATCTGAGAGACTAATTTCAAACTAATTTAAATCATTCTACATCTGTTCTTGTTAAAACAATAGACACTGATATGTTTCAGATCTTCATAGTCCCTCAAGGGCAAAAAACACAAACACAATATACAAGAGGACATTCATCACCGCAGTTACAGTGAACAAAACAAACAAATAAAATATATTCATCTGTCTGTTAGAAGTATTGCCAACCAGACACAAAAAAGGCTTTGCCACAAAAGCTTAATATTCTTTAAAGTAAGTTATCAAAAAAGCATTTCCTTGGTATCAGTGCAGAAAATCAGGGTTGGTTTTGGCACATATTACACCGCTACATCAATTAGTGCTGACGATGTGTTAATTTCAGATAATTCCACAAGATTCTGATCAAAAGCAGCCTTTGTTTTCCAGCGGTACCTTATCGTGTGGTAGATGTCCAGCGGGGACATCTGCCTCTCCTTGGCTGTTCTCGTCATATCGAGCACAGCCATACCGAGGCACTCCTCCTGAGTCTCATGGCAGTTGGGGATCTTCACCAACCCATTGACAAAATCATTCCTCCACTGCGAACAGAGAGGAACCGTTACTGCTACAGATGAACCCATTTTACACTAAATGCACACAGATGTGGGCAGCAACTTGAATACTACAGAATTTAATCAAATTGCCACAAATTCATTTATTGTTGTACTTTGAAAAAGGAAGGCTTCAGATTTGTTTTAGGCTACGTTTACACGAGGACGGTCTGAACAGAAGACGCAAAAGTGGCGTTGCGTCTTCACTTTTTATTCCTCGTTTAGACGAGCGTTTTCGGGAGGAAATCTGCGTGTATACGGTGACGCAAAAGTGTGTGAAATTCGATTGTATGCATGCCAGGCGGCATCACTTAAAGCCATAAGAGCATCTTTGGGCATGCAGAAGTTTTCACGCCACACATTTTCATCAGCTTCTCCTTCCACAAAGTTCTCCACCATCACTAGATCTCCCAGGTCTCGTTCACAGCCGTCTGACTCGCCTCCGACGAATTGCTGCATCCAAAATGTGATAGAGGTAATTCCAGATCCTTCTCTGTTCACTAATACTATCTGTACATATCTTGTACATTTGGTGGAAAGACTCCTGTAAGTTTATTAGAGCTGCCAGAGCAGCTTGAAGGTCCGACGCATGGAAATAATCCCACGTTTGTTTATTTTCCTGTACTGGAGCATGTATGTGACGTAAACACATACGTGACGTGAGCAGATCTGAGCAGAGTTTTGCGTCTTGTCAGTGTAGACGGACACGCTACGGAGGAGCGGATTAAACTTTTCCACTTTGGAAGGTGGTTTCAGATTTTTGCGTTTTTAAACCCCAAAAACACCGTCACCATCTAAACGAAAGGCACTTCCGATAAAATATTTTGTCGTTTTTACCCGCAAGCGTCCTCGTGTAAACAGGGCCTTAGTTCTATTATTTAACCTCCAGCTGGTACATGCTGGGACATACTTCCCTTTACAAGCCATAACACCCTGACTTTATCACGTCAGCTCCAGATTAGACTGCCAGGAATTCAACATATCCTTCACAGAGCAAAACACAACATCTGTCCAGAGTGAACGCGAGCATGTGTAATGGCTTAATGGCTGCATACACACAATGTGTTCCACCCTCAAATGACCCCCGCACTAGTGTTTCCCTTCTCCCTTGCAGCCTTGTCCCGAGCCACCAGTGCTGATTTCCACAAGCATAATTCCACATAATCCTTTAGTTCACTCAGAGTTCAGCTCCAGTCATAATAGTGGCTCGAGTTACCTGGATTCACCTATCCTACAGACCTTGTTTCGATTGCAATTTCGTTTAAACCAATCCTGTGTTGACTGAGGGCATGCAAGGCTCTGCAGAGCTGACACAGGTTCTGCTGACACATAAAATCATTGCTGTGTGAAAAAAAACCCTAATCTGTGATTATAACTTGGCTTTCCTATGACCAAAAACACAAACACTCAAGCAGCCAACACAGAGACGGCAAAATTGAAAATGCAGTCCATTAAAACACACAGCTAAGCCACACGGTTGACTGGTAGGCATCTCTTTTCTTGATTTTTATGAACATGGTGTGGTTTATTTATAGTAAATACTGCATAACCTTTGCTGCTTCTGTAAATATTCAGTTGCTGCAATCCCCGGCTAAAAATAGTCGCCAAAAACGTGACATTTTTAGACCTGCTTACTAATGCCTAAAGTGTCCGCCTATTTTAAAAAAAAATGATGGTCTATATTTGTAGCCTGTATTTAAATATTTAAGTCTTCACTAGGAGCCTATAGACTTGAGGAGGACAGATAACATTGGAAAATAGACAGGCATATTCCTGGTTTATTGTGGGCAATAAACTATAATACATTATTGGCATATTGCTCCCAAATGTTATCATTTGGTCACATTTAATTATCAAAATGAGACACCGAACCTGAAAAAAATCTTTCTGCTTTGTCAGTAATCGAGCCTTCCTGACTGTAACCTTTCAATATGAAGAAACTTTCCTTTTTTGGACAATAGTTTAGCTCTAAGTTTTGCTATCGTCTGTAAAACCAAGAATGGATAAACCCTTGAAGTGCACGCAAAAAAATAGTGAGCTTGAATTTAATTTGTTCTCTGATTCAGGTTTTGTGCACACTGAGGTGCGGATTTTTGCATGCATGTTGGAAAATTGTTCCTAAGGAGTTTCTGAGTTCCCTCTCACATGAGAGATATAAGTTCACATGCTGAAAGTGACAACTCTCTTGTTGGTGCCACTTGCTTGCAGGTACTGCCCCTCGTTTTTACAGACTTCAGTGTGTCAGCTGACTGAAATCCTTTATCGCCAAAAATATCTTTGGACAAACAAGGTTTAATAGCTTGTTACTTCACTGTGCTTATCAGGATCCTCAGGCGATACTTTAAAAAAAGCCTGAAATTTTAAGATGTGTCATAACACACTGATGTCACTGCACAAAATGCACCAGAATGTTTTATTAATTTGACCTGCATAGAAATGAATAATATCTGCCCAGTTTATGCAACTTCATGCTGAAGTTCTCACCTGAGAGAAGAGGTATGACATCACAAAGTCATCCAGGACAGGACTTTCTGAGCCCTTGGCGACCCCGTATCGATACGCCCGGGACGCCCCACCACTGTACCAGCCAGGGAAGTAGTACCTGAAATAAACACAATGCATTAGGTCACATGGACATTTATATTTAAAACTGGAAGAAACATGTAAGAAGCAATGCAGAAGCAACATAATGTAGAATACCTTAGCCTGAAAAACACATCTTCAGAAGCCAGTTCGTCAAGCTGGAAGATGTGGTTTGGTGAAAACCACAAGCGGTCTCGCTCTCGAAAGAGACCAAACAGGTTGCAGTACAGAGGGGATATACCTAAAGCAGACAAAGGACAAGGAACGACATTATGTTCTGTATACTTGTACTCCATTCAGTTATGTAACATGTTCTTTAAAACAGTACAGGCTTTAGTGTGTGTTACCAGCCTGATCCAAATCAATGGTCCTTGTTCAGTGATAAAAAATAAAGTGGAAAAAGTGATTACAGTACACATGTAGAAGCTGTGTCATTTTGGGTGAAACTCAGAGCAATACACAACAGATTATGCTTCAGTGCACACACTGACAAACTATCTGTTTCTAATATCCACACAAGTGACCAAAAGGTCAATAAAGATTGTTTAAAATGTCAGTTGTGTTTGGATTATCATCAAACACAAAACATGTGATTCCAACAACATGCAGGTTAGTCAGTCTAGCCTCCTGCTGCAGGGCCCTGCTTGGTGTATTAGTTGCATCACACTTTTATTGACTCTTAAATTGTACCTCTGCAGAAAAAAACACACCAAGCAAAGCAAATTCACCATTTGTTTTTGCTTATCCTTAAGAGGAGTAAAGAAAGCGAAACAAACTGTAAATAAAGCATTGAGAATATTGAACAAGCCAACGATTTCTCAGCTGATAGGTTTCACTGTGGCCTCTTGATAACCTTATCTCGGGACCTATGCCCCGAGTTACAGCAAAACACATGAATGGGGGTGCATTATGCAGGCTTCCACGGCTGGAGTACTCACTGCACGCCTTGGCTGCATCTATACACAGCTCCTCAGCCACATAGTCTCCTGGTGGGTAGCCGAGGAAGCTGCAATTTGTCGCTCCTTGGCTGCTGTGATAGAAATGAAGCTTCAGAACAGCAGCGGCCGGCCTTGTGTCTGGAGATTCCCGATGGGCGGTCCCATTTTGGTGCACCGCGGGGCATGTCTCAGTCACAGTGTCCATAGCTGGCTGGCAGGACATCAACAACACACAACCTTCAATCAGATAAATGTCAAATGTCAGCAGAAAGAAGAAAGGCTTCTTTTTCTATCTCTCTCTCTCCTTTTTTTTTTTTTTTTTTTTTAGCAAAGTGTGATGAATTTAACATCGTGATCAGCCAAGTTACATGGTCTCAACTGTTGCATAAACTGTTATCAAAATTCCAGCATTACATAAAACTGCAGTGCTAAGGAACCAAAGGTTAAAAAAAGATTCTGTAAATCTAATTCAAAAGTAGGGCAACTCCCAATGAGAGTTATAAAATACAAACATGTTTAATTATAAAAGGAGTAATGGAAATGTTTAGCCCTGCTGCATGTTATTGCTGGTTATTGAGTTTACAGATGAATGTTTTATTTATTCACAGTGGATATAGCTAAACTTTTTGAGGCATTTTCATGCTCTACTGTCAGAGGGACAGAGACAGATTGGAAAGTTGAGAGAGAGGGGAAGACATGCAGCAAATGGCCCCAGGCTGGATTCAAACCCAGGCCACTGCGGTTAGGACTCACACTTAATCGTACACGCTCCACCTCATAACTAGACTTTTTTATCCAACAGAAAGAAGTACTTCTGCATGGAGGAGTCATTTTTTCTATATAGGAGACACTGTGCAGATACTTCAACAGTCACCCCTATTGCAGAAAGGTTTAAAATAAATACATAAATGCAATGTCCAGTTGTGCAAAGCTTTGGTCATAATTGCTCCCAAATTTGTGGTGGTAAATTCTCATGCTATTAATAATACTGTGCTTCATATTTGCACTAAACTGTATAAAATTGTTGTTCATTTTGACATTGCACCCCTCTTCAATCAAAGTTGTTTATTTTTATTTTTTTAAGTAATCTATTCATGGTGTAGTCTTGAGAAAAATGCCTATCACAATTTCTTAGCTTCCAAGGAAAACACACGAAAGCAGCAAATCCTTACATTTGAGGAAGTGAAAATAGTAAGAGCTCAGCATTTTAACTTGGTCAGTGACTTAAAGTAATAATTACTCATCAAAGTTGTTGTCAGTTAATTCTCTGGCAATCCAGAACTCCTTTAATCAGCTAGTTGATGGAGCACTTGTATGATTATTGGTCGGTAAGGAGATAAACACTACACTTTAATATACAGCATGCTGTTGGTTGTATTGACATTTCCCACAGAAAGTGAAAAGAGGATATGGCACCTGACATCTGTGGATTTGGCATTCAGTTAACTTCTGCAAAACACACAAAGGATGCCTGGCGTTGCACCTCATGTGATTTTATAATGGACTTTACACTAAATGCATCCAATGAAGCTCTAATTATGACTTTCAGGAGCACAAAAATAGGAAAACTGCATTTTAATTCTGGGCAATGACAAGACATGCAACAGTTTCTGGACGCTGTTGGTTGTTATTGATTGATTGATTGATTGATTGATTGATAATTGTCACAGCAGTCTGGTATTTAAGTACAATAAAATACAATAGAATAAATAACTGAGGAAGAATAAATAAAAACAACAATAGAAAAAAACACAGAATAGAAGAGGGACACTTAAGAAGTTAAAAAGAAGATAAGTTGGTAGGTAAGATGGTGGTAATTATAATTATACTGATAATATGATGGTAATGATGTTATTGTGACTAGACAGTATATAATAAAGTACTTATATAATAAAATATAATAATAATAATAATATTAATAATATGATAAAATAAAATAATATATAATAATAATAATAACGCCAGTATAATAATAATAATAGTAGTATATCACAGTATAAAGTAATAATAGTATGGTAGCAACTGTATATATGTATATAATAATAATAATAATAATAATAATAATAATAATGATAATAATAATAGAAGTAGTAGTAGTAGTAGTAGTAATAATAATAATAATAATAATAATAATAATAACATAGCAATATGTCATATATTTAGCCTGTGCAGGGTGTGCATACCTACATAACAATACACTTTTGGTGAAGTTTTTTGTGTTTCCTGCAAAACTTGATAAAATTAGTTAGGCGATTATTTTAACAGGGTGACGATATGATGTGAAGTACATTTCAAGTATTGGAGTGGAGTGTTGTACAGGTGCACAGTGCAAAAAGTGACAGTAGATTCAGTGCAGTTCAGTAATGTTGGCTCTGACAGAGGTAGATGAGTTATGACAAGTTCAGTGCTCACATGAACGTCGTCACGTAAAATTGCAAATCACAATTTGACAGCAGAACTGGACACATCAAACACAACAGTCAGATATAACTTGGCTACAGAACAAACTCATGGAGGCCGTGATCTTGCAGCGTGCTACTGTTAGCTTCAATAGATTAACTTAACCTTACAGACCCACCTCTGTGTCACTTAGCCACAATACAAGCAACGATATGCGAATATATTGCAGCAACTTAACCAACTTGTGTTAGAGGTTTACTTCTGTGCACTTAAATAACCCAGATAAAAGCTGTCAAGTTGTATCAATAAGTAAAAACACTTACTTTTGTAGATGAGCCAGGCTAGTTAGCTAGCTCGCTGCTAGCTTCTAGGCCAGCGCTGCAGCCAGGACGAGCGAGTTTGACAGCTAGAGCCAGACACTCAGTTCTTTAAAATCACACTACAGCCCCAAATAACCAACATGTTTAATGGCCGACATGCATCTGGAATATTCTTACTTCCATGTCGCACTCAGCTGGCCAGCCTGCTCCATAAACTACCTGCGTTCAGCCCAGCGTTTCCCATCTCACTCCAGAGGAACTTTAGCCGTCTATCTTGTCAATCTTATAACTTAAATAGCTACAAACCACGTCGCGCTATGTTGCAAACTGGTCCGATAACACGGGATTCATCTGCAAGCAATCATCTTCCTGTTCCAGAAACTGTAGCTACAGCTCTACTGCGACAGTCACATTATTGACATCTGATCAACTGAATGGCTTTAACTCTGACAAGGCAGCTAGTTTGTCAGTAGCAGCCGAAGCCTCAAACCAGTCAACAAACCAGCCTCTCCCACCATACTAATGCTGCGTTCAGGGCCCGTCGGAAATGTCACCCCTACATTATGTCATAATTACAAAAAAGAGAAAGAAAATAGTTCAAGTATCCAAATATCAACAGCAAAATAATATTTGCATAGTAGGCTATTATAACTACAAATTATAAAGTATACATTTACACATTCATATCGTTACCCTGTTAAAATAATCTAATTTTTTCAAGTTTTGCAGGAAACACAAAAAACTTCATCAAAAGTGTAACATATGACATTTATTGATCATTTCACTCAAAAATGATGTAACAAAGGATGGCTTTTGGCATAGTAGTAACACTGTGTGTAAATTATGTAACTTAAGAGAGATAAATGACTTAGGCAATTTTTTGAAAATGCCTTTGTGACTTAAGCAAGATATGGTAACACTTTATTTTGAAGGTGTCGAAAACCATGGAAAATAGTTTTCTTGATAATACCATTCATTAACGTTCATTAAAATGAACAAGAAATTGAAGGAAAAAATGGTCTAATAATGTTTTCCATGACTGTATACATGCATATATTATACATAACTAGTGGTGGAAGAAGTATTCAGATGCCTTACTTAAGTAAAAGTACTAATACCACACTGCAGCATTACTCCACTTCAAGCAAAATTCCTGCATTAAAATATATGCAATATATATATATATATATATATATATAAATGCAGCATTTTAATGTTTTCAAGGTAGGTCTCATTTTACTACTTAATATACTTTTATGTAACATGCGTAATCATTTTAAATTGATCATATTTTTTTCATTTTAAATCTTGACCTGAAAAGTAACTAGAGCTGGCAGCTAAATGTAGTGGAGTTAAGAGTACAATACTTGCCCTTAAAATGTAATGAAGGAGAAGTAAAAAGTTACACATGTGGAAATACTACTACTTTAGTACAATAACCTCAAAATTGTACTTAATTGTACTTACAGTACTTCCAAATAAGTTGGTAGGCTGTGCAAAATGCGAATACAAACAGAATGCATCTTATCCAGAATGAGTGTAGGTAATATATTTAAGAGAAGTTTAAGTATTAAATGCCTTGTCTTTGTACTGTATTGTACTAATTTTCACAGCATCCTAACGTTCTATATATCATATACCCATTCATTATTTATTCAAGCACTCTTTGCACTCTTGTGTTCTTGTTTACAGTTTACATTAAAACTTTGACATGAATGTAGACACTGTGTCTGTACATAATATTTATGTTTATGCTTGTTATATGTCAGTTTTGTTGTCCTTGTCTTTAGCAGTATGTCCATGTCTGTCTTTCCTGTTCTTAAACTGTGTATTGACAGCAACCTAGAACTGGTGACAAATTCCTTCTTTGTACACATACTTGGCCAATAAAGGTGATTTTGATTTTGATTTCTATAAAAGTACAACCTTTAATGTACTTTCAGTAGTAGATCCATATTATTGTACATGCAAAATGCCTGTACTACTGACAGCTGCTGATACAGAAAGAGTCTTTTGAATACTTAATCAAAAACAGTATATACTACACTACATTTATACACTGAAATTAACTAGTTTAAGGAAATATCAGCATACCGTTGATTGTTTTTCACATTCCAGGACACATTTTTGCCTTTCACATTCACACGCAGGGTTTGATTTATTGTATTAACGCCTCGTTATACAACTTTGGGTTTGGGAAATTGAAGGTTACAAGGAGCCCTTGAATGCAGCATCTCCACACTGAATCAGTCCCTTTTCTTGTGAATCTACAAACCAGCAACGTAACCAAGATCCACCAATCGAAACTACAGTTAACCACTCGCTGCACAGTTATACAAGTCAGCTGATATAACTCACATATAAAACTTAACTTGTTTCATGCTCTGCAATAGCTTTGGAACACATTTATTCATGAAACTCATGATCAAATTGTCAGAGTTATGTTTATTCAATTGTAATATAATATTCTGGGCCTGTAGATTGTGAAATTTCTTGTTTTTTTAAAGGAAGCTTGTTGAGTGTGTTATCTTTGTGCTTTACCTCTCGCCCCCAAAAAAGATCCATCCATCAGAGCTATCAGATCGTATACCCGCTGCTGCTCTCATCTCCCCATGAAACACCTGGAGGCGATAATCAGACATCATTAGGGACACCAACACAGAGCAGTTTGCCTCGAGGTCTACGAGGGCTGTTAAGTTACTCTCATTATCCTCAGCATGGTTGGTAAGCAGCAAGACCTTTGAGGCTGCCTTGAACAAGTTGAAATCACATTTAGCCTCCATCAGAATTCATTGTTGTTGTCAAATATGGATTTAATAATAGACAGATAGAGTGAATGGCCAAAAGCATTGTACATCTGACTTCAGAACCATTGCAATGGCACACTGTTGTGGGAATACTTTCCATCATAAACTTAAAACCAGAGTTTTAGTGACTGATGTTGAGTGCTGAGCCACAAATGTCAACTTGTCCAATTGTATAGAAGTCTATGAGAAAATGACCCCACTTCACTTGATTTATTACCTCAGTAAAAAATGTCCCAATGAGTTTTCTCAATTGCTAGTTCCAAACTATGGCCCCATTTAGACTAATATAGACAATAAAAGTAGCTTCCAGTAGCATAGTATCCTCAAATTCTCAGTAAGATCCACCCTCTCGTCCAAATATGGTGAAAAACAACAACAACAAGATGATGACGACCTAAATGATTATCATAATGACTATTATGATTAAGATTTCCTTTATTAGTCCCACAACGGGGAAATTTCAAGTGTTACAGCAGCAAAGTGGATAGCAAAACACAACAACAACAACAACAATAAATAGTAAACAGCAGTATAATCTAGAAATATTGGCAAATAAACAAGTAAAAAATATAATAAAGTATTAACAATTTACAATATAAACAAGTAAAAAATATAATAAAGTATTAACAATTTACAATATAAACAAGTAGAAATATAAAAAGTATTAACAATTAAAACAAAAATAAAATAAACGACTTTAGGAACATTATATAGATGTAGACAGAGTCAGCATATTGTTATGGATCATTGCACAGAGAGTACTGCACATATAATTAATCAATGCTTAAACTCGGTAGCTCACAAACTAAAGGGTGACGTCACACTGTCTTCCTCCTTGATACAGTCTGTGGCCTGACTGAAAATGCCATCATTAAAACCAATGTACCTACAGTATGTTAGAGCTTTATTTGCATTAAGAGTTTCCTTAATAGATAAATATATAGCTAGATAAATAGATCAAAAGCTGCTGCAAGGAAAACATTTGTATCCCTCAGGGCAAGCACCTGATACACACACACTTTGATGAGTAGAAGCATCAGGAGAGTCCTGGGGCATTCAGGTGACACTTTGCTGCTGCACACACACACACACACACACACACACACACACACACACACACACACACACACACACACACACAGAAAATGTCTTGAGGATGTCCTCAGGTGTCTGGGTGACAGCCCTCATGGTTGCTCACACACACATGCAGGAACAGGACGGTCTGTTCTGCTCTAACATTTTGTCCCTCTAGTGGATCTAAAACAGCGTCACAGCGGGGTGGCCCTCGGCAGAGAGAGGAGACGCAGGGAGAAAAATGAGACAATAAGAAAAACAGGAGGCAAAGAGGGAGGAAATGAAAGTAAGGGAGGTGGAGAGAGAGGAAGAAGAACAAGGGGAGGAAGTGAGACAAAGAGCAGAAGACAAAACAAGGGTGGGGTTGTGGAAGAAAGGGAAGTTAGGAAAGGAGGGAAGGAATCATCACTCATCTAGATTACTATTTAATTCAGCTTTTAAATTGTTGATTACTATTTATTGTTGATGCTGTGTTTTGCTTCTTTATCCGATAATCCAGATTCAAAATACTTCAATAACTTGGAACTTAATATACTAATAGACAGTTTTATGATCTGAAGAAAGACAACTTTGCTTGCTGTCTCTTTACTCCTTTTATAATGTATTATTTGGGACTTTTGTGACCACAGAAAGAAGCTGGGTTTTATTTGAGTGTAGCAACCCATTTGTTGAAGTATGTCGTCTTCAACGGAGCTGTTGATGAACAGTTCGAACTAATGCATTTGATTTGATTGTTTTTCGGGAAATATACTTGATGTTTGAAGTTTGAAGTTTTTTTATTTTGCACAATAATAAGACATATAAAAATGAAAAGCAAAAAAAATAAAGCGTATACTAACATATAAAAAATAAAGCAAAAAATATTAACAATTTAAATTAAAATAAAACAAAAGTTTTGTTTTCTTTTACCAGCCAAGATTTTTATATAATTTTATTTCATTTATTTATTTTTTAGCTTCTTCACCCTGCTTCCTTAGTTGATCACACCAGTGGCTGTTGATTGAAGTGCAGTCAACATCCTGTAGCTTCCAGGTTTGAGTTAGCATCAATAAATTGGCCAAACCACTGACTTAACATACACAAACTGAATGTATGCACAAGATGGCATCTGATATCCTGTTACTGTCCATGTCTCATCATGGTGATCCATGATACCCACTAGCTTCCTGTTTGCAAACTACTTCATCAGCTAACGTTAAGAAGCAACCAACGGCAGATCCATGACATGAAACTAAATTACAGCTAGCTAATCTAAGATAATCTCCCTCAAGAGGGCTACAGCACCGCACCAGTTAAAATGAACAAAATAAAAAAGGTTTGTTCAATTTACCATCAAAGAGTTAGTGATCTGAGTCAGTACAGAGACTTGAATTTCCTAACACTAAGGGCACATACATGTTAATTCATTTTGATTTTCTTGTGAAAAATCATTCATTTAACAGGCTTTTATAGGAAACCAAGAAAGTGTGAGAAGGTCTCAGTTTTTAAGTTATCTTACAATCTGTTCTGGCTTTGGCAATATAAGAAGATTAATGCATGGCAGATGTTTCACATTGTACCTTTAATTCACAAACATGAGAGTGATATCAATCTTATATGTACCAAAGAATTGCATTCCTTAAATAAATAAATAAATACATTTGTTAGGGCTGCATACAAGTATTTTATGAGACTACTGCAGCAAATGTGTTTTCTACCAAGATGTGTTAAGATATTCTTTAATTTAAAGAAGTGACAGATCCAGAGTCAGTGATTTCTGCCCTAAATAATGTAACAGAAACATACTTTTCTATGATCAAAATGCTTTACAGACACCGCAGACTGAAAACTGACATCAATGGGATTTACCACAAGATGGAGCTACGTGTACACAACTTGCATAGAGAGGAAAACTGGGAGAAACATTAAAAAAAACAGAGAGAGAGAAGGAGAAGAGTATGAGAAAAATAGAGAGTGGTGACGAGATGTAAAAATAAAAAGAACAGTGGTGGAAATGTTTTTCTCTGCGTCCCTGGTGGTTTGAGAGTCTCCAAAGGCTCACCATGCCTGAAACTCACCACCTGCGCCTCTCTCTCCCAGCCAAACACACACACACACACACACACACACACACACACACACACACACACAGAACGATAGAGAGAGAGCCATATCTACGTCATTACCTGCAGTTTTTCATTCACTTTAGCAAATAAGGCAAAAGAGAACAACTGTTCTTCGAGGATGAATTCATTTATTTCATTTTTCTTTTGGAAACAGAAATCATTTAAAAGAGAAAGCGTCAGTGGAGCATCTGGATCTTATCTATCAAAACCTTGACGTTGAAGAAAAGCTTTACAGAGTGATGACAAATTAAATTAAATACTTATTTTGAACATAAATCAGTTTGTTGTTCTTTTTAGGACATTATAATTAGTTTTGAAACACAAGTTAGGGAAACTGTTGCTTGACTTTATTTTTGTCAGTAACACATGACAGTGACTTCATCATGAATAAAAATACTCTCAGTTGTGCACAGTGACACACACAATGACAAAAAGAAAGCAGCAGAGTATATCTCACGAAACCTTTTAGAGTTTCTTTCCTGGGCTTCTTTAATAAGTTTTAATTTTAATTTCAATTTGATCTATTTTAACCACCTTGTTGAATATAATTATTTCTATGAAGTGCCAACTTTTTGGTATTTTTTTAATTAACTGCTCTTTTTCTAGTTTCTAAGTTTTAAATGTCATTTTCAGTATTTTTTCTCACTGTGTCAGGTAATATTGCCAATGTGGGCCTGTAAATAAGGGAACATTTAAATTGACACTAATGGACGGGAAATGATGAACATAAGTAACATAAAACACAGCATACTTAACTGTTTTTGTCGGGCTGTTCTCATTCACAGTTGGTAGGTATAGCTATGAAAAGTAATGCAGTCAAATTTTTAGATAATCAGTGTATTCCTCCTGGCTCAAAGTAATTGTGAGCCAGGAGGAACAGCTTATAACAACCGACTTCATCATTTATTGGTAAAACAAGTAGTTCTGTCACCTAAACTTAACCAAGTATTCCTATTTCACAATGTTAAACACATGTTTTAAACAGCAACTCTCAGGTTTTAGAAACAGTGACTGTGTGACTGTTTCACAACGTTAAATGGAAAGGTCCTGGGTAAGAAATTACACCAAATGGTGTGCATATGTTTTCATAATATATCATATCAATACATCCACAATAAGTTGTTACTGTAGTGTTTCTTATAGCACTTAGCCTCTTCTGCTATTGGTACATTTGTATTTCATTAATAGTGAGATGTTTATGAAATATTTACTTTAAAGAACTTTTATCATCATGTTTCAATCTAAAAAACACCAGTAGTGAGTGTGAAATGAAACCTGTGACAGCATCACCTCCTGAATTTAGGTTTTTTTTCTTATCCTCATTAGGTGAAGCCACAGATTTACTTTACCATAAGCCCTCAGGAGCGGCATTGGACTGTGCAAAGATTTCAGACTGGATGATGCTGACTGGCCCAGAAAAAAACAACATCTTTAAAAGACAGAAACATAAAAAGGAAAAGTTGGATTTAGCTGACGTCTGACTCCAAAGATCACAAAGGAATGTACTTCTGTTACAGAAATGTACCTGATGAGGGGAAACATTGTTTTAAAAATGTCCCTCACGCACATGATATGCTTTATTTTATCCATGAAAATGTCAACTGCAGCTTAGTATGGACTCAGACATAATCTCATCTCTCTCTCTACCTTCCTTTGCCGTTTCTCTCTCACACACAAACACGTTTCTATACCTGTGAAGAACTCCTAACCTTGACCGAATTTGAACCTAAACTCAAGACTTAACCCTCTGTCCTAAATGTCTAAAAAATGACCTTACTCACGGTCTAAATTCAAATTGGTCCTCACAGAGATAGACGTACATGAGCATGGAAACACACATATAGATGCACACGATACCCAGTACCTGAAACGACTCCGCTGGGCCGAGCTGGGAGGCACAATTATGAGAAGCTGCCTCCTTGACCTTCTATCTGCCAGCTGATCAAATTGAATGATGATTATCATATGAGCGATAAGCTCCTTAAAGCACTTTTATAGAACTTTCTTTTTTATCCCTCTGTCTTCTTCTTCTCCCGACACTGGTATTTTTCTCTCTGTGCTGTACCGCTCCCTCTCTACATAAATATATCTCTCTGCCTCACTTGTTCTTTCCATTCCTTCCCGGAAAAGTGCTCCCAAACTTTTACTGCGCTTCAGATTTTACTTTGAAATGTCACCAACATCATAGTTGATCTTATCCATCATAGTCATGCAAGAGCTACATTTTGTATTTATTACACCCTTTAAATGTTTCAAGCTTCCGAGACTAAATCACAACATTTGTCGGGAGTGGACATGTTTTGCAAACACAATAAACATATTACGACGCTTCATGAGTGAGTCATAATTGTATTTATTCAGTTTTACCACAGTTGGTCAGATGCATTTCTCATTGTTGAAGCCTTTTTTTTTCAAAGCTTATAATGCCATTCTCAACAGTGGAATGCTGTTTGACCAGACGGTTAATTTCAGACACAAAATGAAAATGAAAAAAAAGAAGAAGATCCATCCTAAAGTTGCCAGAGCTGTAGCTTCTGCCATCTGTTGACAGGAAACAGATACAAATACAGAGCAAATTTCACTACTGCAGTAAGCCTTTGATTTATTGTATCTTTGATTTAATGTGTGGATAAAATATATACATATGCTTATTTGATGTGTGGCAACTCAGGCTTTTTAATGCATTCATAAGTCACAACAGAAATACTGTGGCAAATGTAGGAAGATGTGCATTTTTCATATGCTGTAATAATAAGAGATATTTATGCATGCCTATGAAATGGAGAAAAATTGAACTAGATTTTAGAATATTATTATTATTATTATTATTATTAATAATAATAATAATAATAATAATAATAATAATAATAATAATAATAATAATAATGATAATAATGATAATAAGTGTTATTTAAGCATCATTTGATACATAAAACAAAGGTGTCGCTGTGTCTACAATCTGTGAAAACTTTTTTATTTATTTTATTTTTTCACCTTAAAAACTGCTTTCACCTTATAGTTTGGAGGTACAGTCCATTTAAAAAATAATAATTTATGACTGTCCTGTGGACTTGCATACATTTTTGCTGTAAGTTAAGTGTGAGAACTGCATTATTGGAATTTAAAAACATTGCACTGAATCAAAGTACAGTCATCCACATGATATTCCATGCAGAAAACAGCATGAAGGCCACCCCGTCATCTTTACACGCCTCATTTTCTTATGTAGGACATGAAACAATAGACTGATCGACGCCTCACAAGAGAGATGACATGCGTGTGGTCCTTGACAGAACAATGGATACAGTGAAAGATATTTGTCATCTGGAATGATCTCCATATTTTCTCTGGCCTGTGCATCCAAGAAGAGGCACCTCAGCATGAAAGATCATGTTTGCACCACTTCATTAGCTTTCAATGAAGCACAAATGGTTTGAGAGAGGCAGCACACAACAGAGCGGTGTGTGAGAAAGATGTGAATCTCTGGCAGGAGGATGCAGGTGTGTTTGATAGGGTGTATTCATTCACATTATGGGGACTGAAATCTGTGAGGACCATTTCATTTATAATAATAGTGGATGGAGTCGCTACACTCTAAAAAAATAATACTGCATATTACTTAATTCAATCAGTGCAACATTTTTACACTTAAAAATACGTACAGTATGTACAGTACGTCTGAATGAATTGACTTGGCTCAATTACCACATAAATTGAGTAAATATAACTGAAATATTATGTTAACCATATGGAAAACTGAGTAGAAATCACTAAACAAACTGAGTAAATGTAATTGAAAACATTTGTAGGATATAACTGCAAATTTGCTTATGATTTACTTTAAAAAATGTGTAGTACTGACTGATTTTACACTTATTGTACACTTATTATCATAAATATTTAAACCATGTAATCTGTGAGTCAAATATTAATTTATTTTGAAGAAATAATCTTAATTTATATATGGATATTTTACACAAAGATTCCTATTCAATGAATTTTGATGTAGTCAACTCAATTACTCATCATGATGATATTCAGCATTTTTATTTACAAATTTTTCTTCACCAATCTACAATAAATTGCCACATTTGACAGCATTATTTAGATTTGAACTGCTGCAAGGTCTTCTTTTTTCACTTGTAAAATCTTTATTCATCCTTTCAGATAACTTGTGTTCTCATACGGTATCCATATCTCTCTTTCGATAATGGTTGTGGCCTACTGTTGCTGAACATAGTGTATGCTAAAGTTAGCTACAGCCTGTCGAAGCTTCAAGGGAAACTGAGTGCTGTTTAAGTGTTGATTTAATTGCAGCGCTGGCTGGCCACTGGAGAGTGTTTCAGCTCAGCTAAAAAAAATTGCTTTGACATTTACAACAGAAACTACAGAGGAACGGTGAACAGAAACACAGAGGACAGATTATACAAAGGGAAACAGTTAAAGGAAAGTCTATAGGGTCACATCCATAAATATTGAAGTCATTAAAGGCATAAAAACCATAGAGAAGGGAGTGAAATGGAGCCAGAGGTGAGAGAGAAAGGATGAAATGAATGAGTCTATCGCTCTGACTGACTCAAGCACCTAAAACCGTCTAAATAAGGTGCATCATCTCCCCGTGTGACCACATTACTCTACGTGTGGATAAAGTGCTCTTGTCCATCTTTTATTCATAGTAACATGGAAAGACAAGCAGAGGGACATATTGGCCGGTTATTCTTGTCCATACGCCTGTCATTTACATGTTCACACATAACCCACCCACCCCCACTAAGTCTGTGTCTCATTTGTCCTTTCTGCTCACACATTTTTGCACTTGTGAGTGTCTGTGCTACTGTGTGTGTGTCTGTGCTACTGTGTGTGTGTGTGTGTGTGTGTGTGTGTGTGTGTGTGTGTGAGTGTGTGGGTCTGTGTGCTGTTTGTGTGCCCATGTGCGTGTTCGTCTGGCTCGGACAGCTAATTCCCTCTGCCAGAAAATGTCCTGCAGCAAGAATTTGGAGTTGAGAAAGTGTCCGCTGCTCTGTCGATATGTGACACGGTGCCAAAACGGGCATGCAGCCGCTTTCGATTAGCATGGTCCAACACTGTCCATTCACAGCTACAGCGCTGCCAGAAACCGCTCGAGAGCGATGAGAAATAACTAGATATTGCCAAAAACAACTTTGAGATGCTGCAAACAATAAAAACAATAATAAGAAAAGCATAATTGGAAATGGTGCGGCTTCAGCCAGCCTCGCCAAAACTCAATAAGTGTTTGTTGTTTGTTTGTTTACTGTTGGCTTGCAATTAATGAGAATTAGTGAGAATTAATACCACAGTCTCTTGGATAAAGTGGACATTTAACCATCAATAAATCTCCATAAACCAACCAATTTAAGGAAGACACCAGTGGCTTTAACAATTTAACTGTAAATTGGACACATTTCACATTGTTGCTGACCATTTAGGACAATTTGAGTTTTTCATTTCCTGTCGTTCCTGTCTTTTCAAGCAGGGGTCTTCAAATTTGTAATGAAATCTTGTCATAAAATCTAATCCAGGAGCAAAACAATAAGCAAGCGATTAAGTAAATCTGTCTTTTATTGCATTGTTTTGAAGCATTTTTTTTTTTGTCTTGCCTCAAAACACTTTTCTCCTGGAATGACAGACGGAGAACTGCAGCACTAGAATGGGGAACCACAGGGACCCAATTATCATAATGCTTTAGTATTTATTTTATGACATGGATTTGACCAGGCCTTTGGTGGACCAGTGAATACCTCTTTTGTGAGGGATTATCTAGTTTGAAGTCTTTTTAATCTTATTGTGTTCTGAAATATTTGGAATCTAACAAAACACAAGAGAGAAAGAAATCAATCTGTAAACATTACACTCACTTGGCAGATGCAGACTTCTGGGGTGTGTTCACACTAAGCACGAAGCAAAACTTTCATGCGCTGCGATAACACACGAAGTCCATGCAAAGACACAAATAGAGGCAACCTAAACATGCAAAATGTATGTGATGCTGTGTCAAACCCTATCAGAGTCTGTTGCATATCAAAGCTCTGATTGATCCAAACTCCACTCAGAAAACAAGCATTTTAAAAGTTGATTGCCTGTAAGTTTGCAGACAGATATGACAAAGCATGGATTCAGAATATTTACAAATCAGCATCATGATGCAGTTATTTCTGGATCCTTTTGATACATTTCTTGCTTCACAATAACAGCAAAATCAGTTTACTTAATGTTGATTTTGCTGGGACTTTCACAACAGCTACAAAACCAGATGACAGGCAGAAATTGTAGTAATAAACATGTTGGTAAAAAAAATCTGTTTAATTTACGATAAAATACCGGCAGCTATGGTTGCCAAAATTTCACCGTAAAAAATACAGTGAGTGGGTTTTCCATTGTAACTTTTAATGTGCAAAAACTGTAATTTATTTTAATTTAGACTGAATAATCCTTTTATTATTAGGGTAACTGTGTCTTTGTGACATTATTGTATTTATCTATTAATTTTGCAAACATTTACATTTTTGTTTTTTACAGCTTAAGGTTTGTACTATTCCTATATTTACGGTAATTAAGTGTCTACTACGGTGACTTCTCTACATTTTAGAGGCAAATATATTCTACTTTTACTCCACTACATTTAGCTGCCTGCTTTAGTTACTTTCATGATTAAACATAAAAAACATGATCAATTTAAAATAATTACACGTTTATAAATTCAACCACATAAAAGTATGTTGTGTCATATAAATGAGCCCTACCTTGACGAGAGTAGCGCTCCTTACATAAATTCATCTAAAACATTAATCCAAAAACATATTTAGAATATATATGACAATCTGAGAGGAGCAATTCTGCACAACTTTTGATACTTTAAGTACTCTTTGATGCAGATATTTGTACTTTTTAAGTTTTAGGGTTAGGGTTAGGGTTACACTAATGCAGGACTTTTACTTGTAGTGGAGATATTTTGCAGGCATTAGTAGTTTTACTTTAATAAACAATCTGAATATGTCTTCCACCACTCATACAATTACAGCATTACAAGTGCATTTAAACTTAAACGGTGCTACATATCAAAAATTAGAAGTGCCACACAGCGAAAAGTGTGTTCAGAGCGCAAGAATTTAAATGGGAGTCAGTGTTAGCATTAAGGTTAGTATATTTAAGGTTAGTATTTTTTTTTTCAAACTAACTAAAATTATAGTGAAAATGTCCTTCGTTTTCGTCTTTGTCAACTTCTTTCATATGTAAACCTTTTTGTTTGATATGAAATCTATTTCATCTATCTGGTTTTATGACTTAATAAACTTATCGGGGCTGAGATGGATAAAACAAAAGAAATAAAAGCAACATTTATTGTGACTTAGTTTAATCTGGCACCCAACAAATACCCCATTACAAAAAAACTAAAACTAACACTAAAGCTAAACTAAAACTAAGCATTTAAAAAAACAACAACAAAAAAACAAAAACGAATTAAAACTAGCAAACTCACTCTAAAAACTAATTAAAACTAACTGAATTTGAAAACAAAAAATCACAACAAAAATTAAAACTAAAACTAATGAAAAATCCAAAACTATTATAAGCTTGGTTAGCATGAGGTGTTGAGGTGCAGTATGACAGAGTTCAGCTTGACATAAGCTGTCACCAGCGTTCTGAACTGGATGTGAGTTGGGGGCTCTGATGGGAGCTGCATTAATCCATATGGGAAATTACAAGTGTCTGGATGAGCACCACCAGCTCTCTAAGGAAGGGGCAGACCCTCCTGATGCTGCACAGGAGTCAGAATAAAGCTTCTGCTGATATTTGGTGAGAATGAGTTCATCATGTCACACACAGGTTCCTCACCCTCCGAGTCTTGCAGCATTGTCAAGGGTGATATATAGGTATCATCCTTTTCCCTATTGCACAAGCTCAGACCTGTCCTGGTGGAGCTTTAGGTGGTGCCTCGACACCTGCTTTGAGATATCTGACAGGTGAGCAGTGATGCGTGTCTCCACCTGAGTGTCAGAAGCGGTGGATAACAAGAATGGCTGGTTGTTGCCGGCGTAGCAGTGATGGGAGAGGTACGACAGCAGCAAAGGTCCTTGTGCAGAGGAAGAAGAAAGTGTGTGTTCTGTAAAATGGTTCAACAGTGATGTAAAGAAAGTAACTGGTAGTTGATTCAAACATGCAAAACCATCTACTATGGACTACCTGTATCTTCCTCTCCAATATCAACATGGTCTCACAGAAATCCGTGAAATAGCCACGGATTTGCTTAACTCAAAATCCGTGGAATAGCCACGGAATCACTAAAATTTCCGTGAAACTGACACGGATTTCGCTACAATGCAAGTTAATGACAGTCATATCCCGTGGCTATTCCAACATACAAAGTGATTATGTACATTCACTGAGTGAATATTTAGAAAATAAAACATATATTTCTCGCTAGAAATGTGATCAAAATCCATTTTTCTGCAGAAACTAAGTCAAAATATTGATTTTTTCACTAAAATGAGAGAACTGTCCGCCATGTTTTTTTTCTGACTGCCGGGACCTTGAAAGTCACGTGACTTGGAACAAACCAATTGCTGCAATTCCTTTAGCTGTAGATGGTGTTTTAAATAGTTTAGAGCGAAAGTTGAAAGGCGAAAGGTCTCTCGGCAGCTCCGCTGTCCCCCGGCTGGTAGCGAGATCACCGGTAGCGGGGCTATTACTGCCGGTCACTGGCGGTGATCTGGCTACCAGCCGGGGGACAGCGGAGCCGCCGAGAGGCCCGCAGCAGCTTGTTTATTGCCCATAAAATCAGTGGATGTGTGTGGCTGAATGACATGAGGGGGAATAAAGCGTGAAAATAAATAATCTTGCAGAAAGCGAGAACTGGAGAAGCAACGCAGCAAACAACACTCTCTCACAGACACACACACAACAAACATCCATCTCTGTTGCTCTACTACGTCATCTGGTATAACTGATCTGATTGGCTAAGAGCTACCTACAGACGCTTTTGATAGACATTCTAAGCTCCCAATAAACGGCTCTGGAGGATCGTAAACCACACCTCCTCTATGGAGAAAAGCATTGAAGGTGTCCAGACCTAATCTCCAATGAGATTTGGTCTGGTGTTAGCCAGGCCTCGGAAATTTGAGTGATTCCGTGGCTATTCCACGGATTTTGAGTTAAGCGAATCCGTGGCTATTTCCAGGATTCCTGTGAGACCAGGTTCCCAATATTGGCTCCTTTTTCTGATTTTCTCTGTGCTTTTGTTCCCTTTCTGCTCCCTCATCGTCTTGCTGTATCAGCTAATAAAAAGATCAAGTAATTTTTCTTTGCCTTTACTTTTACTTATCTCCTTTCCATCTTCTAACTTTCTCCCTGCCTCCGTTCCTCTCAGCTCTCAGCTCTCGTTCTGTCAGTGTTTTGGCGGCTCCCTCCCCTTCTCCGCTTCCTTTCCCCTGTTCCTTTCCATCGTACTGCCAGTATTTAGGGGCCCGGTTAACAAGCCATTTAAGCCCCATCTTCTCTGCTCCCTAATCACACATGCAATATTCACACGTGGCTGTCACTCACGCAGACACATTAAGGCTGTCATTCTGTCTCTGCTCTCCTCTTCCCACTCCTTTTTCTGCCTTCCCTCCCTCATCTCCTCATCTTCGGCGCTCTCCTTCCTCTTCTCCTGCCCACTCTCATCTTTCTGTCTCCCGCTTCCATTTTCCTCCACTTCCTCTCTTCGCCCTCCCTCCCTCTCACCCATTCAATCTCCTCCTCTGTTCCCATCTGCGCACATAGAAAGAGCGAGACATCTTCAGTCTTTTCATGTGATCAACCGAGAGGGACTGCGTTGAGAACTGTTTATCTTTTCATAGAGATGCTACGTGCAGGATCTGCTTATTAATAATAATTTGCTGTAATTCAGCCAGGATGATACATTCTATTCTAAAAACAAATATGCCTCTTACATTCAAGTATAAACCCAGAGGACCTTGGTGTTTTAGTTTGGATGAATATGGAAGTCTGTATGCTTGATTGCTTGCAAAATGTATTGTTGATATATCCGCCAACATCATCTTGAGGGTGGAAACAGTGAAATGTGGCCTTAAAAACAACTCACAGATCTGACCAACATCATCGTGCAGATATAAACATTCATATGGGTTATTTAGTAGCAAGGTGTAAAGTGATATAAAGTGGAATATAAGGAACATCTATTCATCCCAAAGATGTTGGAAGGGGTTGAAGTCTGTGCTGCATGTATGCTAGTTCATCCTCACCAAACAGAGAAACTTTTCTTTTGGAGCTTGCTGTGAACATGAAGGAATTATTATGTTGAAACAGGAAAGAGTGATGGATACCCATGCCATGAGCAATAGTTTATGGAGAGCTAACCAAGCTAACCTAGCAAGTCAGTCACAATAGGTTGATGCTAGAATGGATGGTCCGGAGGTACAGGGCAAGGTTATTATAGTTAAAAAAACTAATGAAATAACGAAAACTAGAATTGAGAAAACATTTTCGTTAACTGAAATAAAAATAAAAACGAGAGTTTTTAAAAAAACGATAACTAACTGAAACTGTATTTTGTGGTTACAAAACTAAATAAAACTAACTAAAATTATAGTGAAAATGTCCTTCGTTTTCGTCTTTATCAACTTTTTTTCAATCATAATCCAGTGTTTCTATTTATCCATCGCTGAGTGTGTGTATTCCTGCTTTGTGGGCTTCCGGGAGAAGCACCAGTGAAATCACCGTAATGACACCATGTTGACTGTAAAGAGCAACTTCTCAGCTTTCAGAAAACATTGGAAAATTTCCGATAGCGTAAACCGTTCAGTTATTATGGTAATCTGAAGTGTGCTTGAGCAAACATGTCACTGGCTCCACACTGTAAACTTTGGATGTTGGATGAACCGAAGGAAAAAAAGGAAAAATGTATTACGACCTCTTTGAATTTTGCACCACAAAGCCCATTCCAAATAAACTAAAACTAAAACTAATAGAAACTAAACTAAAACTAAGCATTTTCAAAAAATAAAAACTAAACTAAAACTAGCAAGCTCACTCTAAAAACAAATTAAAACTAACTGAATTTGAAAACAAAAATTCACAACGAAATTAAAACTAAAACTTATGAAAAATCCCAAACTAATTATAACCTTGGTACAGGGGAGGGATGATCTCCTGCGTGCACTGCAAAGACCTTAAAAAGAAGAGTTTCAAACACAGATTTGGGAGAAATTAACCTACAAGAAAATCTTCTGCCTATAAGATAAAGTTGTACTACTACTACTACTACTACAAGGCAGAAGAGGAGTATTAAGAGTGACAAAGTACTTGGAGAGATGAAGTCATGGTGGCCAAATGTGTAAACCATATGAGACTGATGTCTGGTCCTGAGAGAAATCTTTTTTTTCTGACTTTGTTGACTTCTTATTTGCTTTTTCTCCGTAACTGAGAAAACAGACCAGATGCAGAAACTACCACCACACCTCCATTTTTACTTTTTAAGTGGTAAACCCATATTAAACAAAATATCAATCATAGCAGATCATTTTTACATACTTAAAAACACATCTGGAGGCGGACTTTAACTACAATCACTGACCTATCAACCAATCAAAGCAGAGCGTCCCTCCCCTGTCTCCCCCCGGACCATCCATTCTAGCACCAACCACCACAATAGCTCCCAAACCTCCTTCCATTTTTCTTTGTGCTCTGTTGTTTTCTCTCCTCTGGAATTTGGCTCAATAAAGAGTTACTGAAGAGAGAGAAGAAATTACCTGGTTTAGCAAGCTTGTTGGTCGCTAATGGAGAGTCACAGAGTTTATTCAAAAGACTTATTTGTACCACCAACTCCCGTCTCCTAACTGCAAACCTTTCTTATTTTATACTCCGATGGAAGCGGCTAAATAAAAGTGGATGGTTCACACAGCTAATAAGCTTCCTCGATAGAACGAAAGCATCGTTAATTTATTAGCAACACCTGCCATCTTTCTATCTGTCTGCCTGTTTTATAAAATACAGCTTAAGCTGTAAAGCTGAATACTGGCAGCTTTGTTGCAGTTCATTTTCTGCGTGCAGATATATTGGGCTGCTGTTTAGTGGATTCAGACTCACTTTAATTGGTTAAAATTTCTCATTAATAGCAATATAGAGACAACTGTGCGAGCTAATAAGTCTCCCTGGCTCACTCTCTGTTTCTCTCTCTCTTGTCTGCTCTGCAGTTCTCTCTCTGCTAACGCCACATTGCTAATCAGCATGAGTGTGGATGGGTATCCAAATGCAATCACAGACAATTATGCTCCTTGCTGTGCTCGTGTGCATTTGTGTGTTTGTGTGTGTGTGTGTGTGTGCATGTTTGTGCGTGTGTGTGCATTTTAGCCCATTAGGAAGTGACGCACTGATTAGCCGTCAGCTCTCATGCTGCCCGACTGCCAGTCACGCAGACAGCAAACAAAAAGCAACATCCCGTGACACAGACACACACACAGACGCACACCAATTTGCTCCCCACCCATTATTCACTCAGGATACTCGTCACAGTCATGGTCACAATAGCAGGATAAACTGCAGCTAATTCAGTTGAAAACACTAACTGAAAGAGTGTGGATGAATGTTTAAGCTGAGCCCCCTTCATCAACTGATTTTCTTTTGTTTTTGAACAACTTTCTCAGCTTTTTTTTTTCAGCTTTCATTGTTTTCATATATTAGTCCCTTATAGGCCTCATTGTGCTAGTTCAGCAGAGTCATCTATTGCAGCTGCACTGTGTCTCATTCAACTGTGTAGTCTGGACCATTCTCCCACATGCTGTTGTGCGACATGCTCGCCCACCATCTGCCACACACTTTTATTGTTATTTATACGCTATTATGGTGATTCTGCTACATCAGGATCCTCTGCGAGGTTGTGATGGAGGAGATGCTGCGGCCTGTGAGATGGTTTTGTGTCCTCAAAATGGCAACAAGTAAGATTTGTGCTGCCTCACAGCACAAAATGACCATTCTGAAATACTGTGTGTCTGTGGGAGTTTGTTGCTGATCAGCATCGATGAGTCAACACCGAGTGCTCGCCGAAATCTTTTGGATTTCATAACTCACTTCCCAGCCTGTACTCTGTTTTGGAACGAAGACTCTCCGCCCACTGGCATTTCGAAAACAACCCCCCCTAACACACACACACACACACACACACACACACACACACACACACACAGAGTTAGCAATTGTAAACAGTAAAACATCTATCTATCTATCTATCTATCTATCTATCTATCTATCTATCTATCTATCTATCTATCTATCTATCTATCTATCTATCTGTCTATCTATCTATCTATCTATCTATCTATCTATCTATCTATCTATCTATCTATCTATTCTTTCTTTCTATCTTTCTATCTTTCTTTCTATTCATCCACCCATCCATCTGCAATTTCAGTCTCTCCTCAGGACACCATTATTCTAAAATGCAAACAAACAAACAAACAAACAAACAAACAAACAAACAAACAATAATAATTATCATAAAATTATATATATAAACGATAGATAGATGAATAAAAATGTATAAACATCTTACCATCACCTATAGTTATTCCACCTATTTCACAAATGATTTTATTATCAATAATAATAATAATAATAATAATAATTATTATTATTATTAAAATAATTTGTATAATAATAATAATTATAATAGTAATAGTAATAATAATAATAGTAATAATAACTATGTCAAACAATAGAATTAATAAGAAATACTACAAGTAAATAAATAACATGAAATAAATAAAAATGTATAAATATCATACCATCACCTACAGTAATTCCAGCTATTTAACAAAGAACATAATCATCTCTCATTCTCCCTTTAACTACCTCATCCCATCTTTATTATTTTTCAGATAATTAAGCTTGGAAGCTCATACAGTTTTGGTACAAGCTTTTATTCATGCATCATCAAAATAATTTATGTCGGCCACTGAATTACTGAATCCAGATCTGTGTCACATTCATTAACAGCTATAGGATCAGTGGAGATGTGACAGGTAAAACATTTACTGTTTAATTAACAAACAAGCCTCATCTTTCTGCTGAGGGTCTTAGAATAGGGTTCATAATAAAGTTTTTAACTTTCCTGCAGGAATCACTGTACCCGAGAAGGTGCTGCTTTTATTCCGACTTGGTGGACGTCTTGTTTAGGAGTGAAGCTCTGTGTTTCTTAAGTGGTACACATGTAGTACATTGTGATAATGAGTCTTAGTGAGCTCATTGAGCAGCTGTTGAGAGTAATTAGTATTTAATCTCGGAGAGGAGAGTGCTGTGAATATTCACACTTTGATCAACGCAACCAGCCCATCATCTCCTGTCCTCTCATTTCATTTTCTCCTCTCCTCATTTATCCGTCTCCTCCTCCTCCTCCTCTTCTCTTCGCCTCTCCCACTTGTTTGCACTCCCTAAAGAAAAGGAGCAGTTTGCATCTTACTGGAGGAGAAACCCCCTTCCTTTCCCTTCTTTCTCTCTTCTCTGCGGGTTTCTTTCTCTTTGCTCTGTTTGTCTCTAAGGGATGATAACAGCTTTATTACATTATTGTTCAATCAGCATGATAATATCTTCAGGCGCCAGAGGCCAACATGTGCCACACAGTTGTAACTGATGCTCTGTGGAAACCTGCAGTCTCCAAAAAGGCTGCTTCTCTGCAACTCATGAAAAGAACAAAAAGTTGTTTTTCTCCCAAGCACACCTTTGACGTGTGTTTTTTCTTTCTGGAGTGTATTATCAGTGGTTTGTGGTGATCTTGGGGTTATGAAGCACTTTGAATGTACTACAGAGAAACAGTGGCAGCAGTCACTTAGAGAGGAAAACAACAACAACAAAAAGTACTTGTGTTTTTATGGAAATCGCAAGGAGACAAACTGCAAAGAAGATACATGAGACAGTTCTTTCTTACAAAGCATTAACACTGTTTTGAACCTTTTGCAGACATGTTGGAAACAGAACATTAACATAGATAGATGTTATAGACACGGCTGGTAGGTAAAATCATACTTTAGACTTTAGTGATTTGGTAGTTTGGTGGTTTGAGGAACAAGAGATCCATCAGCTATTTGTGCCACAATGGTAATCAGTGGAAGCATGGGCAGCTATTCAAATGCAATCACTGACAATTATAGTCTGTGTATGAGTCTGTGTATGTGTGTTTGATTAGCCAGTGTCTTGCTGATTAGTCATCAATCCTCATGGTGCCAACTGACTGTCAGTCAGGCAACAAACAGAGAGCAAAGACCACAAATCGATGACTGTGTCTGCTTGTGTCTGAGGCTGGTCTCCCCTCAAAAATGACAATAAAGAGCGTTTGTGGCAGCAAAATATGACTCATATTTACACTTTAGACTGTCCTCCACTGTGATCTTGCTGACGTAGCAGTAGTGATTGACAGCAATCTGGAGAACGGTGGACTTTTACCCAGGAGAACAGGATTTTAATGTACAGTACAGGCCAAAAGTTTGGACACACACCTTCTCATTCAATGCGTCTTTATTTTCATGACTATTTACATTGTAGATTCTCACTGAAGGCATCAAAACTATGAATGAACACATATGGAATTATGTACTTAACAAAAAAAGTGTGAAATAACTGAAAACATGTCTTGTATTTTAGATTCCTCAAAGTAGCCACCCTTTGCTTACTAGAATATAAGACATGTTTTCAGTCATTTCACACTTTTTTGTTAAGTACAAAATTCCACATGTGTTCATTAATAGTTTTGATGAATCTACAATGTAAATAGTCATGAAAATAAAGGAAACGCATTGAATGAGAAGGTGTGTCCAAACTTTTGGCCTGTACTGTAACTCACGTTTTTTTTTTAACGTAACTTCCGCGGCTCACGTCACCCTCGTAACTACTTCATTTCTGGCATTTTTGTACATTTATTTACTGTTTAAACTGTCTTTTATAATGGCTATCAGGGAAGTTATACATTGATTGTTTGCTTTTATTATACCTTGATTGTTTGCTTTTATTATACCTTGATTGTTTGCTTTCATTCTTCCTGTAAGTCGCTTTGGATAAAAGCGTCTGCTAAATGACTAAATGTAAATGTAAATGTACGTTTTTTGCCCTAAACCTAGGTCAGTGGTTGTGTAGCCTAAATTCACCAAAACAGCAGTTTACGTGTATGTATAATGACATCTGAGTTATTTTTAGAATGCTCTGCTGTGTACCGTGAGCCACTAAACGCTCATACGGGTAATTATGGGTGGTGTTGACAAACGGTCTATTCTGTCGTTTAGGTTGGAGATCTTGTTGGTACGTTCATGTACGAACGTCCACATTTTTAAAAGCAGTGACTTCCTTGAAAACCCTTCTAAAAAGCAATTTTTCATGTAAAGGCTTTTGTTTTTAAATTACCAAATTGAATTTGTGTATTCATGTGTATGCTGGTTGGTTTATATGTGAAATTCATATGTAACGCATGTGTTTCTTTTTCCATTTTGTCTTTGTAAACCACTTTGTAATCTGGGTATAATTAGTGCTACATATAATATAAATAAACTATTTTGCAGACTGTTATCATTCCCTGTTGGCAGTTATAGCTATGTAAAGTAATGCACTCTATTTGTAGATTACCCATGTAAATGTGAAGCCACGAGACACAGCTTTATATAGCCCATATTGGCGTTTGTTGTAAGGCAGCGACCTCTAGTGGGCGTAGTAATTATGACGTGAGTAAATCAGAAAGTGAGGAGGATAAATTACTTTTTTAAATAAAAACTAAGAAGTTCAGTAACCCACAAGCCTAAAGTTGAAATGGTACATTAAATTCCTAAACATCACTGTCTACATGACCTACGTTCAATAGTAACACACAGAACTAGATATTATCACCCGAACCCTGTTCTTTTTTCCTCACCATAACCAAGTAGTTATTGTTGTTAAATCTAACCACACAGTTCCATTTCACAAAGTTAACGACATTTTAAACAGCAACTGTCTGACCTTAGAAGTAGAATGGTCATATTTCATAAGATACATGAATTGTTACACTTATATTTTCATAAGATATCATCCAAACTCGCACATTAAAACATGAATTATTGTCATTGGTGTAGCACATACAGTACGTCCTTGTGCTCTAAAGACAGATGTTCTGGCAGGTATGTATTTTAGCACCTTAGTTGGTGTTTATTTGTTGCTGTAAGTGATTACCATGGTTTCCATTGTGTCCCATGTTGTTCAGCATGCAGCTAAAACAACAGAGTAAAAGAGAGAAAAACAGGGGGATGAATGGGGACAGTAAGAGGTGGAAGGCCAGAGAGAAGCCAAAGCTTTGCGAGGTGGTGATGGTGGCTGGAAAATGAAAGCATCTGCATGAGGATAAAAAACAACAACAACAACATAAAAAAATCAACATTTGCTGGCTTGTCTTCTTTAATTCTGTGTACGCTCCGTAATGATGATTACCATTTGTGCTTCTGCTGCCTGTTATGAATTAATGTGCAAATCATGCATTGCTGTGCTTTTAATAGTCATCACAGGATTAATTATTATTTTTAATCATTACTTTTAAACTAATTTACTTTTCAGCCTAAAGTATTACAGGTGCATTGCACCTAAAAGTATCTGAAGGACTACTTGCTGGATTAGGAGGTTTTAAGATTAAATGTTACAAAAAATGACGTGTTGTAGTTCATATTTGTTGACCAACGTGGCTTTCTGCTGTATTATTGTACGACGTATCATATTCCTTTGGCTGTGGGTCAAGTCGTCAGTCAATGTGACATTGTGATTGCCATTGTTACTAATAAAAAGTATAAGTTACATGCCTATTTCCTACCAAGAAGGATTTATCAGAACTTTCCAGTAAGAAACAAAGTCAAAATAAGGATGGAGCTATTGAGGTGTGAAGCATTTACAATTTGTAAAGAGTTTCAGGTATTACACTACTGTCAATATGACGTGAATGCAACCACCAGTTTTGGTTTTAACAAATTAAAAAAAGACATAGAACATTCCCCTTTTGACTGTAATCACATTGATATTAATGTATGAATTCGGTAGAATGATAAACCTGCGGCAATTTGAACTACAGGATAAAGCTGAGACATAAGATGAAAACACAGTTTTTAAGACTATTTATCTACTCTTAAAACTATTTAAATAGTCTTAAAGCTATTTAAATAGTATTAAAAATAGCTTTAAGGCTATTTTCTTACAGCAACTAAACATGGAGTTTTTAACTGGTTATGAAACATTATCCTGCAAACAACAAATACGAAAAATAGGTTGTGTTTTTTCAAGATCAAGATCTTTACAACACAATCACTACGGCTTCTGTCCACAGGGGGCGCCAAAACCAACATAAAATGAAAGTTGTAGCTGCGTTAAAGCCACAGATCGGGCATAAAATACACCAAAGTAGAAGTGTCTGTCTTTGTCCCCTTTTATATTTATTTGTCTGAGTGTCTGCTCCTCTCTCTGCTTAATTTTCTCTCTGCACACCCTGCCGGCTGTGTCACTCTGCTGTGTGAGAGTTGAAAAGCCGATCGTGATAATGCTGAATCTTTAATTGTCGTGGGCGGTGACCCCTTGATTTCATTGCTGTCAGTGCTGGCTCCTGTGATGTCTGCCGCTGCACAAGGTAATGAAGCGACAGGCAGATATAAGACATCCAAATACACAAACAAAAACACAGACTGGCATACAATTAATCAGCCAAATAGAGAGACAAGTGATAAAACAGAGACGGCAGAAACATAGAGAAATGTAGATTGACAGGTAGCCAAATCCCTTTTTTTAAAGTTTGTGTCACAGGATGTGTAAGCCATTGCCTCCTGACTTTTTTTTCAGTGATCAAAGTCTTGTTTATGCTACTTCTAAACAACCTACCCAATGAAAAAAACAGGAAATAGAGAAAAAATAAGAGCAAAAATCTGAGGATTCTCTGTCAGAAGAGAGAGAGAGAGATAAAATAGAAAACAGAAATAATGTTATTCACTGGTGATGTTCATTAGTTTTAGTTTGAGTTGTGGAGCGGAGCAGAACTGATATAGCCTCATAATTACCCAAACTGCTTTTGGGAAGCAATAACATGAAGTGACATGAACTGTGAGCCATGCAGCTCACACATGTGACATGAAGCTCAGCGCTGATTGCTGATTTCACAGCATGATTTTCTATTCTTTATCTTGGCACTGGGGCTGTTAATAGGCAGCTTTACAAAGATTTTTTAGCGGGGACATTAACTTCCTGTGGTCCACCACATTTAAAAAGAAAAAACAGAGAGATAGTGACAGGAAAATTATAAGAAATAGCAAAAGTTCATTCATTCTAATGAAAAAATGTGTCCATCTATCTTATCAATCAAGGTGTATAGTATAATGCAACACAGTTAGGGGACTTCTCTCTCTTCTCTTCTTCCATATTTTGACTCGTACATATTTAGTTTTAATTATTTTTTTTGCACAATGACCTCTTTCAATTCCATTATACTGGGTGGGGTATATACTGAGGGATTTCATACACACATATGCTGAAAACACACTCTACAAACACACACACACACACACATACACACACACACACACTTAAGCTCTACGCTCTGATTGTCAGTAAAGGCGCTTCGTGACGGTACATATTTTTTATAAGCAGCATCTGATTCTTCATTTTGCTGTCGGACTTAAAGAAGGTTGCAAATTCCACCTTAATAGCAAATAGGATTTTTAGTCAATAACACAAGAATCGAAACAGTCAGCTGAATATGATCTTCTATTTCTGTTTACTCATCTTCAGCTTAATATGGATTTATCAGCAAAAGTGAAAGCCTCAGGGAAAAAAAACAACAGCACCAACATCAGACAGTCAGTTTATGATATCAGTTTTTCCTGTTCTTGACATTTTATGATACCTTCTATGATTTATTGATACTGGCTGCAGCTTGTTCCCATCCACTGGGAGATCAGACCATAGTTAAAAAGCGAAATTATTGCTGCAGCAGAAAAAAAAAACTTTCCTGGAACCTTCCTTGAACTATATTTTTTGACCCAAAACTATGTAAATGGAAAGGTTCACTCAGTGGGCATTGATGTAAGTTACCGCACTAAGCTGCAAAAGCCACGACTAGCTGAATCAAAGTAAGCTGTTTGGAAATTGCGGCACAGAATTTAAATGTAAATGTAAGGTTACACCAACATTTTGCATCCTTTGCATTCTTTGAGGTAAAATTGATGTTTTTGTCAATGGAGTCTAGTGGCTTTAATGAAAGCATGGAATATGGCTAAAACACAAAATTAGGGATTGGTGTTTGGAAGAAACCTGCCAACTCGATTATCTATAACGTTAACGATCAATTAATCGATTAATCGCTATAATTTTATACATACTCCAGTATGTGTAAAAACATTCATGGGCAAAAAAAAAGATATATACAATACTATGCAAAAGCCTGTTTTGATAACGGACGCTTTTATTTTGAAAGGACGAAAAGAGACTTCCTGTCGATTGTAAACTAACTCAAGTGAGATTAAACTGTAAAGATAACGTCAAGGAGTTTTGTTTTATGTTTTAGCCCCCGAAGAGGCATGAGGTGAGTTTTCACAGTAATCTAACATATTTAAGTGTGTCTTGTGTTTAAATAAGTTTTGGATAAAATTAAACCTAGTAATTCATGCTAGCAAGGTTTGATACAGTATGCTAGTTTTGCTAAAATGAATACTCTCAGCACATTGGCTTATTGACGTACAGCCGCAGAACTGAACACTCAATCATGTTTCAGTTCAGTGAGTACTGACAGGCAGTCCTAGATAAAGTTGTTAAAAAAACACAGATCAATGAAAAATTCCATGTTTTCGACCAAATTCTTAACGACCATTAATTGATAATTAATTAATCATTCCCATCCCTACACAAAATGCTTAATTATTGCTTGATGCTGCAGCAGGGTTAGCTGTTGTCTGTACCTGGGCAGTTTTACTAACATGCTCCAGCAAATTAAAATAACTCCCCTGGAACTATATTTTTGACCCAAAACGAAGTAAAGCAAATATATTAAAATTATGTAATTTTCGTTTTATTCTTTGTTTTCAAACACATCCACGTTCATCCACCACTCAAAAACACAAGCACACGCAAAATTATATATGTTGCGTACTAACATCCATGAACACATGCTGATAACGGACCTCATACTTGTATACTTCTAAGGTCTTGTAATTGTTTTCAACCTGGAGTCATCTGTGCATAAACACACATACACACCCCCAGGTAACACAGCAACTCACCAGTGCATACTAAAGCATACCTGAGGCAGCTGAAGCTCTCCACTGACAACAGTTGGAGGGTGTTATAAACAAAGCTGAGCCTTTTTCTCTCCTTTCTGCCTCTGTTTCCTCCAGGCGAATTTACTGTCCTCTCCTCCCCCGTCTCCTTAGCTTTTCTTTCGATAATCCCATGTAGTCTTGTCTCTCTTCCTTCTCATTTTCTCATCCCTCATCAGCTCCCCTCACACTGCCTCTCTTCCTCTCTCCCCTCCCCCTCTCCTCTCTCCCATGGCTCTCCTGTTGCATTTTGAATCCATCTGTTGGGAAATAAAGTAATAACGGCAAAGCTATGAGGAATCAGGCAGAAACACACTTCAGGGTTTAAACTGGATCCAGGTGGAATGCCCGACTACCTCGCCTTCAGGTTTTACTCGACACCTATCATAACAAACAAACAAGCAAATAAACTGAGGGCTTTGTTCTACCTTTTTTCTCTCTCTTATGAACATCTGTGAGGGCCACTGAAAGGTATTAAAACCTGACATTACGTGAGCAAACTATTGCAGCCAGACGCAGGTTTTTTTCTTCCCGGCTGTGTGGCTGTTGTTTAGTGATTTTCTGCCCTACTTCTCCTTGATGAGATGCGTGGAAGTTTTGAAAAGAAGGCCACATTAAGTTGTTTTCAACCTTGAGTTATTCTTAAAGTCAGCACACGTTCCCTGTCAGTTGTTCAATGCATTGTTTCTAATCAGGTCACAGCTCCTCCCTTGTCCAGTAAATACAGCACGATATCGGAACGCGATGGCCTCGTTTTCACCACAGCCTTATAATCGATTTTATTTCAGCTTCACTCACACAACAATTGGATATTTTGACCCATTTTAGCATCAAATGCTGTATAATAAATTATACCTGATAAAGGCACTGCAGCCAAAGAATTCTGAATGCAATGTAGTCCCAATCTGATAGCTTTTCTGGGGTTATTTTAAATGGAAAGGCTCACTCAGTGGTCATTGATTTAAGTTACCACAGCAAGCTGCAAAAGTCAATGTTGCCATATTAGTTTCAGATCCAAAAGTCACAAAATAACCGAACAAGGTGGTGGTAAGATTAAACCAACAAATATTGTGTTCTTCGAGGTAAAATTGCTGTTTTTATCTGGTGACTTTAAAGAAAACATAAATAACAGCTTTAGTTCCCCGTCATAAAATATACCTAAAATAAGTTTTGCTGCGGCCCCACATGCACAGCAGCAAATGTTGCAAAACCTTGTAAAAACACTTTCGGTCCACTGATGCCTTGATGCCTTTGGTGAGTTTGTGTGACTTTCAGTCCTAAATCCAAACTAATGGCATCCACAGCAGTACATTGCTTAGCTTTTGTGAGAGTACGTGGTATACTATTGTGAAAATAGGGCAGTAGAAATAGAATGATAAATTCTGTAAATTATAAATTATGTATGGCCATTATTAAAGGCAAAAACATTACATTACATTACATGTCATTTAGGTGACGCTTTTGTCCAAAGCTACTTACAATAAGTGCATTCAACCTGATGGTACTAGACTTAGACCACAGGAACAAAGTAAGTACATAACTTTTAAGAGCCAACTGTAATTTAAGAGCCAACTGTAATCGCTACAGGAGTGGAGAGAAAAGTCTGGAAGTGGTTTTGAGGCGAGCTGACCCACGCAGGGTGGGAGTCGCCAGCTGTTTGGCTGATGCAGATCGGAGAGGACGGGCAGGAGTGTAGGGTTTGACAAGGTCCTGGATGTAAGCTGGACCTGAACCATTTGCAGCGGAGTACGTCAGAGCTAGAGTCTTGAAGCGTATCCGCACAGCCACTGGTAACCAGTGGAGGGAGGGAGGAGGGTGTTGTGTGTGAAAATTTGGGAAGATTGAAGACCAAAAAAAACAATAGAGTAAGACTGGTAGGAGCAGAAACGCTGTCTGAGTGAACACTGGCCATCCGAATCACAGCAGTTCAGCGAGGCAGCCGTCACACGCTGCTCATGTGTGCCGTGTGGCCCGAGCGGAAACATTTGGCTTCAGATAAGGAAAAAACCTCAAGAACGGCAACAAAGCCAGGACGAGATCCCTCTTCCAAGAAGGAAAGACAACCAATAGTTGATCAAAATCTAGATTTATCAATCTTCAAATGTAAGTTTTAACCCATTACGATAAAGATAAGCTCATTCTTAAACTGATTAATCCCCCAGCCACTTTATCAGGTACACCTATTCAACTGCTCATTAACTCAAATATCTAATCAGCCAATCACATGGCAGCAACTCAATGCGTTTAGGCATGTAGACATGCTGAAGACGACCTGCTGAAGTTCAAAGTGAGCATCAGAATGAGGAAGAAAGGTGATTTAAGTGACTTTGATGGTTGTTGGTGCTTGACGGGCTGGTCTGAGTATTTCTGCTAATCTACTGGGATTTTCACACACAACCATCTCCAGGGTTTACAGAGAATGGCCCAGAAAAAGAGAAAGTGAGTGAATGATAGAAAGGCAAAAGCACATGGGCTAGAAATTACCACATGGCCACTGAACACACTTTACCTAATAAAGTGGCCGTGAGTGTACAGGATTTATATAGTCCAAGCTATAGAGTGGAAAAGGGCTTTTTGCCACAGGTGAGGTGGCTTCACATTGAAAAGTATTTAAATTATTTTGTCCACTCAAACCAAGAAATGGTGGGATAAAACAGGCTAAATGGGGTGGAGAAAATAGTGACATTTGGAGAGGAAATGAGATAGAAGAGTGCTTGTTGAATGATTGTATTCTGCTGGAAAGAGAAGAAAAATTAACTTTTTTTTTCCAGCTAAAAATATCACAGACCTTTATAGAGTCTCTATTTTGCTTAGTTTGATTGCTTGTCATTCAATGTTCCCATGGCAACAGAGAGTCATTGGTTTTTTTGCTAGTTTCCATGATTCATTTTTTCCCAGTGGTAGAAAAAACACACTATACAAAAGAAGGGGCAATGATAAAAAGAAGTTTAAGCAGGGAGAGTAAAACATGAATAGCGGCAGGAAAATAGAGAAACATCTATTATGTTTAATTTTTCTTCACACTGACAACTGATATTTTCCTCCTCGTTTCAGCTGTGATGGAGAAATAGACAGCTTGTGTTATGTGACTCACAAAAAGCCCCATAACAATTAGACAGAGAATGTGTGTGTGAGTGTGTGTGTGTGTTCGTGCAGAGCAGGTACAGCTGGTGATTTCAGTGGGGAAATCAGAATGGTGCTGAGCAGGACCTGATCTGAGAGCAGTGACCCGCAGACACACACACACACACACACACACACACACACACACACACACACACACACACACACCTGATTGTAATAGCCTTCCAAGACACATTGGACAATTACCAGCTTCTGTTACTAAGGGCTGCTGCTTCAACACAACAACCTCTCCCGGACAGCAGCACCTGATTGAGAGCTGGTTACAAAAGCTGTGTGGGTGTTTGTGTGTAAGAGGCCTGGTGCCTGATGTGTGGGCTTGAATTACCTTCTGATTATTTGGTGACACTTGCTGCTTTACGTGTGTTTGTGTGTGTGTGTTGGGCTGTAATTACTAAAGACATGTGTGGGGCTTAATTTCTTGTATGTTGGTGATTGCTTCCTTGCATTTAATTTGATCAGTGTAGCATGTGTGTGTGTGTGGCATGTGTGTGTGTGTGTGTGTGTGTGTGTGTGTGTGTTTGTGGGTGTGAATAGAGAGCGGGCCATATATGCGTTGCACAAACACAGATTGGGTAAACAAGCATTTGCTTGTTTATTCTGTATAGCTTTCAAATGCATTGTTCTTTCAAGGTCTCTCTCTCACACACATAAGTTGTTTTTCCATCACTTTGGAGGACATTACATTGACTTGCATTCATTTCCTGTTGGGGTGTACCGATTGCAATTTTCTGCCGACAAACAACAGGAGTGTCCTGAGTTTTTGGTTTCGTTATAGTACAACATACATACAACACAGTCATGCAGAAGTATGCGTACGTGCAGACTCACTTTCAGACCTTTGTGGAGGTAGATAAGATCGCTAGATAAGATCGGTTTGACGTAAGAGAATCGGCCGATCCCGCAAAATTAAGGAAATCGGTGCACAGTTAAGAACAATTATAAGCTCAAGCCCGAACATGTCCCTTGTCTTGTGAGTTATCTGTAAAGTGTTTCATAAATGCAATCAATTAACTTTTAACAGAAGTAGTCTGCAGATATAGCAGATATATGTATATAAAGCAGATATATGTATATAAAGCAGTTGATGGAGTTTTGTGGATCTATTTATCGTTGTTCTTTTCAATTATTCTTATTATTTTTCATTATTCGATTGGCTGTCAGAGTTTCTATTGCTCATCAAATTGCTCTGGAAGTGATCCAAACAATATCATGTGCCACTGTCGTTGTTATTATAGTGTGGACTCCGCCATCCACTTGAGTTAGAATGATTTTTAAAATTATATAGTTATCATTATCGCTGAAGAAGTGAAGACTGGACAAAAAATGTCCTCACTTTCCAAAACGTCCTCGCTTTCAAATCGGTCCTCATAAAGATGGAAATGCTTAGATAGACACACACCACCTGCCTGCCCTATTCATTTCACACACACACACACACACACACACATGCAAGGCGGAACAGAATGTGCATGCTCCTGTGAATGAAAATCGATAGAGCAAGTTTAGTGTAATTGAATGATTATGTGTGTCCGTGTGTGTGTGTGTGTGTGTATGGGACTGTATAGTGAATAGATAGAGGTAATTGAATGTTAGAGAGACTGTGTGTGTGTGTGTGTGTGTGTGTGTGTGTGTGTGTGTGTGTGTGTGTGAGCCTTTATAGTGAAGAGATAGAGGTAATCTGTATAAGTGCTGCTACACTCTGAAACCTTTTAAAGCCTTGTCTGTGTGAGTGTGTGTGTGTGTGTCTGTGTGAGAGTGTGTGTGTTTATGTGAGAGTGTGTGTGTGTGTGACTTTGCCTTCAACACCACTGAGATGCAGTTTTAAACAAGCTTTACATCAGCAACTAAATCAGGGACAAGAAAAACACACGTGCACAAATTACATTAAGGGAGTCTTTAAAATGGAAGCTTACATCTCCATCTTTACACTTTAGAACTAAACTAGTCATTAGCACCTCACGGTTCTCTGCATCCGACATCCAGTCAAGTAGCAATTTACCCCTTTGTTTAGTCCAGAATCATAAAATGCATGTTGTGAAGAGTTGAATTACATGTATTATGTTTATTTTTTTTGCTGGAACGTGGATGCTTAACACACAAGTTCAAACAGGAAGCACAGTTAGTTTTCACATTAGCACCGAATCACGTCGCCCTGCAGGGCAGCAGGAGCCACGAGATCATGAGATCACATGAGAATACAGCCCTGAATTGCTACAAGTTAAGCAAAATATAATAATATAAAAATAAGATTTTTCAGGAGTGTTGATATTACTGCGCCGAGTCGAAGTGCTCCCAAGTGCTATTCCGCCATACATTATAGTTATCCTTTTTATCCGCTTAGAAAAGCGCCACCTTTTATTTTGTGTCGCCATACTTGGTCGTTTAACTACTCGCGTAGCTGTATTTAAATAGGGAAAACGTGGAGGAGTTTGGTCGCTTCTAACGGTCCATCTGTTTGGGTCCTAATGAATGAACTGGGCTAAGCTAAGTGCTAGCCAAGTAGCTCCGCGCGCCAGGGCGATTGAGTGCACGCATTGAGACGCAAGAGGTCTGTATCAACTCGTCTTACTTGACCGAATAACATGTTTTAATATGAAAAAACGGTGGAGTGTTCCTTTAACGATCTTGTTGCATCGCTCAACCCTACAAGAAAGCTCTGTATAGATATGAATTTATCTTATAATATAAACTGTAAAAAAAACATTTTACTAGAAAGATAAATGGAAGAATGCAGTGGTGGAATGTAACTAAGTACTGTACTCAACTACAACTACAATTTTGACCCACTTGTACTTTACTTAAGTATTTCCATTTTCTGCTCTTTTAAACTTTTACTCCACTACAAAAACGCAAAATTACGATGGCGTAGCTATAAGGGCCAAGTATGAAAAGAAATATGTATAGGGATCCGGGGGAGGGGGGTAATATGATTTAAGATTTAAATATGATTTAAGATTTAAAGTGGCAAATCTGCGAGAAAAAAGTCACAGATTTATGAGATTAAAAAAAAAGTGTGTTCAGGGTTTCTTGACAAAGACAAAACACTATTTTTCTGACTTTTTCCCCTCATAAATCTGCTACTTTTTTCTTGTAGATTTGCCACTTTTAATCTCGTAAATCTACATACATATCTGCATAAATCTACATAAATTTGCACATTTTTTCTCGAAATATTACCCCCCCTCCCAGATCCATATTTCATTTTTTTCATACTTGGTCCTAATACGCCGTCGTACAAAATTGTGCTTTGTACTTCACAGCCTTAGTTACTTTGCAAATTTAAATTAATACAAAAATATAAATGATAACTTATGATGTAGTAGCAAAGGTGAGTTACCGTGCAGGATAAAAAGTATTTAAAATTAGCCCCACCTTTACCTGCTGCAACATTAAAGTGATTTAGACATTAATGCCTAAATATTATAAACCAGTAATTTAGCCTAAGACATGATTCCAAAATGCCTCATTCTGTATTTTGATGGCAATGATTTTGTACCTTTACTTAAGTAGCATTTAATGATTGAATGACAACTTTTACTTGAAAGAAAGTACTTTTTACACTGTAGTATTACTGCTTTTATACTAGTAAAGTATCCGGATACTTCTTCCACCAGTGGAAAAGCGAGACATTGTATTGAGTTACAGAAGCTGGTTGAACAGCAGCGTCTCTGAGGTGCCGTCAGGTTTTTGGCTCTCTGTAGAGGAATCTGATGAATCTGGTGGCTGATGAATGCGTCACCGGCGCTGCCAGTGAAAGCAGAGATGTTTGGGTTAATCTCGGCCGGCAGTCGCCTCCTTCAACAGATGAAGGTCGTCTCTGTTTATGTGGGAGTTTATCAGTCTCAAAGCACAAGTCTGAAATTGGTTATGACTCAAGCTTTGGGAAAATATAACATAAATACCACCACTTCTGTTTGATTTATACAAAACTCAGCAGGAATTTCTTGATAGCTCCTGATTTAAATCATCATTTTTTAAAACTGTACAGTAAAGGGAAAGGCATCATTAAATAAAAAGCATGAAGACACAATACTGTGGGTAATTTGTAGCATAAGTGGAATATGTTGGGCAGTTAGTGCCTTGTGGAGGCAGACTGCTCGGCCTTTAGTAGTTTACGGTTACTGCTTTGTCGGCAAGAATGCGATCAAAACTTAAGGACTGGAATTAAACTGTAGGAGTAAAGTTGATTTCATGGAGCAGATGCCTGTGACTTTTACTTCCTGTTTTTGTCTGAGAAGTCTGAGAAGAATACAGAAAAGACATCTTGCCATCTGTTGACACTGGCCTTTTCTAACTTTTGTAGATTATAACCTTTTTAAGACATTTAATAACAATATTTTAAACATATAACAGGTTCTACAGGATGTCCTGGACAGATATATTTGCAAATATGCTTTATTATAATTAAATCCTAAACATATGTTATAGTTTTATTCACTGGAGGTTTATACCTACAACTTGGATTCATCTACAGTCATGGAAAAAAATATTAGACCACCCTTGTTTTCTTCAGTTTCTTGTTAATTTTAATGCATGGTACAACTAAAGGTACATTTGTTTGGACAAATATAATGCTGAAAACAAAAATACCTCATAAGAGTTTAATTTAAGAACTGATATCTAGACGCTTTCCATGGTTTTCTTGATTATGTTTTTGGTTCTTATCAAGAAAACCATGGAAAATGGCTAGATGTCAGCTCTTACATTAAACTCTTATGAGCTATATTTGTCCAAACAGATGTACCTTTAGTTGTGCCAGGCATTAAAATGAACAAGAAATAAAAAAAAAAAACAATAGTCTAATATTTTTTTTCCACGACTGTATATATAATGGGCATTTTAGTGTTTGTTTGAGCTTCTGTATGAGGTACACAGAAACCTGTGTCAGTATACAATGTGATTATCTTTTCATAAGGTTTGAAACATGGTGTTGCATCATAAATGGACCATTCCGCTTCCCTGCACAAAGGCTATGAACTCACATTAAGTCTGGTATTGTTATTAACATCAATATGTTAATGGTATTTACTCCAGAGCTTCACAGTGGATTATTTTTCCTTGAATAACTGATGATATCTGTGATCTATATTATATTTATTCTAGCTCGTCATGACACAAACTGCATATGAAAACACACACTTGAATCCTGCTGAAAAAGGACTGCGACCACGTTGAAAAAACGGCCCCAGGCATCACAAACAAATCATCAGGGCATTATTTATCCAGTGTAAACAGATCAATAGCAAAAACAGATCAATGCTTGATGTAGAGCCACTCTTAATGTTTAATATAGATGTAATTACTTGGTATTGCAGCGCATCCGTGTCGTTGAAAACAATGTTTCCGGTTGCGGACTCTTCCCTGCAGAAATCAATCAAGCCGACACAAACTTTTGTTTTATTATTGGAAATCAAACTATTTAAGCCCTTTTATCTTAACCAGGTTTGTTTTCAGATCAACAGGAATCAAATATCTGTTGTTGTCAGTTAGATTAAATGTTGCAGTTATTTTCTGTCCCTCCAGTTTTTGGCTGCACACTTGTGTGTATGTTCCAACCTGTTCACCAAGCACTATCTGGGTGTGTTTCAGTGTGTGTGTGTGTGTGTGTGTGTGTGTGTGTGTGTGTGTGTGTGATTCAGGTCACAGAGTGTCAACAATGGAGAGAGATGAGTTCCACATGAACGGTTCACCACCTCTACTGCCTCTGTCTCTCTTTTCTCACTCCATCCATCCATCCATTTCTCTCTCTCCCTCTCTTTCTATTCCCTCTCTCGACAACTCTTTCCATCTCACACTCAGTGTTACCTTTTTTTCCCTCTCTACCTCATCCCCTCTGTCTCTGTTTTCTTTTCTGGCCCACATCCTTCTCGCTCTTCTATTTTCTCTGCCCACTTAACCTTTCTCCCTTTACTTGCTCTTTTTCTGTCTCCGTCTCGTTTCTTCATGTCTTACAGCTCTCTTTCTATCTTCTTATCCATCTGCCCTTGCTTGTTTTCACTTTGTCCATAATATCACCACTTTACTTCTCATTTCAGCCTGTCTCTTTCTTTTTTGACCTGTCCACTCTCTCTCTCTTTCTCTCTATCTCTCTATCTCTCTCAAGTGTCATCTTGTCTTAATCCTCTCAGCTGTGTTTGTCCTTCTTTACATATCCTCCCTTTTCTCTCTTTCCCTGCTTGTTTCTTGAGGCTCTTGATAAACTTGCACTTTACCGACACCTAGACATGGACAAGTGGCTAGAACATGATTTAAATACTTTCCAGCACACTGTATTTGCCTAAAGAATTAAAAGATAAAGCTACTAGAAGTCAGATTCTGCAATAGATGTATTACAAGAGCTATGCAAGGTCAGTAAGTCTTTCAAGTGGCCAACTCAGGTATTACTAAGCCGTTAATGTTCTTAATTGCAACTTTTACTAACTAATGGCACATTGTGTTCAAATCTAAGGGCGTGCACAATCAGTGCTCCAGACGGCAACCTCCCAGTTTGAGCAGTGAAGGAAAGCCGGAAGGGCCTTAAGCCTGCAATCTTTCAAAAATCCAACAGGGGTCGCCAGCCTCGGTTGCAAAAGAACTCCGGTCCTATCTATCTCAATACAAAATGAGACGACTTCTGACTTGATTTATTACCTCAGAAAAGATTCCCGTGGCAACATTATGGTCTTAATCACTAGTTTCAAGTTTTCTCCAATACAATGTGATGTTAACTGTGTAAATAATGGTCCCATCTAGAAGAAAAATAGATGATAAAGCAGGGCATGATTTGGGGCATGGCTACCTTTGATTGACAGGTTGCTAACATGGAGAGCAGTCAATGACGATAAAAGCAAAACAATGTGTATCCACAGCACTGTGTGCATCTAAACAGCTGTGAAGTTGTTTGTCGTCTCAGAACTTTGACCCTTTCACCGTGTGTTCTCAGTCAATGAAAGTTTATTTTAACATTTTGTTCATTTAAACATGTCTTGTTCAGTGTTCGGTTGGACTAAAAGACACTCCAAGAAGCCTGCAGTTGAATTTTTCCGGTAACTAATGTACATTTTAACAGTTTATTTTTAGATATGCCTGTCCTCGCACCTCCCCAGTCAAAATATGGTCTCCCCTGATTTCAAGAATCAATGATGGCGACCCCAAACTCAATGCTTTGAACGGGCAGTCCACAGACTAATGGGTGATGTCACAGTGACTATGTCCATTATTTACATACAGTCTATGAGTGGTTATCATCATTAAAACTGTACATTAGCACCCTCATCTCTGTTTAAGTCCCAGATACAACAAACAACAGCACTGCCTTAAAGACTGTAGCCCCTCATTCATTTAAATGAGGCCACTATTGATGCAGCTGGGGCACCAATGCAGAAGCCTTCAGTGAAAACAATTCAGGGCTGTCCAACGTAAAAGTTAAACATGGGTCAACTTTTTTGAGGAAGGCGCAAGCCGACACGCGTTGGTGATTTTAGATGTAACCCATGTAAAATAAAGGGTTTTTAACTTTTGTCAATCCACCAAAGTGCCTGCATTTTCTTCCTATGGGTCAACTTTTGTCATCTGGCAAGGAACAGCGTTCAAATCAAATACATGCAAGCACACAATCCGGATTAATCTGTTGTGTTTCCTTGTCAAATGAAAATTATAACTGCCAGGAGTTGTAAAATCCTTCCTAATCACCCTCTGAAAACCCTTCAAACTTTTGCATCTCTTAATCAAACTGGACCTCTGTATCATGTTTATTGTCTCACTTGTACCTGAAGTAACAAGCCCCTCACCAGTGCAGCCCCTTACATTTTTTAAATGCTGCACACCCACAAAACTTAAGTGCTTTTTCGTTTACGCCTCATCCCTTCAATCCCCCGTTCCACACCTCTACCACCACTTCCACCTCTGCACCACAGTGTTTGTATATTTGTTCGTTTTGCTCTACCGCTCCCTCTCTATCCGCTAATCTCTAGTTTAAATAAGAGGCATGGGCATGCACAGTGCCCACACACACCTACACATAAATTCATCTCTCTCTGCACACACGCACACTATTTCACACACTCAGAGACATGCAAGCAAGCGTGACGTACAAAGGCACACAGCGGCGCAGAAGTGAGTAAGACCCAAATACAAATAAGAGTAGACATAAACACAGCTACACAATGTCATGTTGCAAAAGGCTTCCTGTACCTCTCAGGTAAGTCCTGCCAGTTCTGCACTTCCACCACTTGAGGGTAGTAGAGGGCTTTGACTCAGCGATATATTGATCCGTACACACACACACACACACACACACACACACATGTACATGAACATGCCCACACTGGAGTGATACTGGAAGGTGTTCAGGCAAGTCCTGGAGCAGTGGCACTCACTCACTGTGTGACCAATCACAAGCCTTTTATGCGCTCAGGCTACTGTAAATGTATATGAAAGGCCCTGGCATTGTTTAGGTGTGAAATTTTGTCTCTGAGTCAAAACATGATGTGAAGTGAAGGGATGTGGATTTTTTATTTAGTTCAGCAGTCTCTTTTTCAACTCCGGGTGCGGGGAGGCTGGCTTTACAGAGGCCCCTCCATAACCAAAACAGGTCAATTTTTTAAAGATTATTTCACGGTACTGGGATTTACTTTTCACTAGCGTACAGCGGAGGGTGACAGGAAGGAGAACGGTTGGAAACATGCAGGGGGTGGCGAGCGCCGGTCTTAACCTCGTGACACTCAAAGTATACTTTATGCACGCGGCGACGTGCACGCACACACACATTTTAAATCTTGATCAAGACTGAGAGCTCAATTCCTTCCCTGCAGCTTGATCCTACAGCAAACACAGCAGAAAGCGGAGTGCTTGATTTACTTTAATCTCACCAGTAATGTGTCTGCGTTGGCGGCTGTTCCAGTCTGCTGAGGTAAATCAAGTGCCCCCGAACTAGTCCAAATATTTGAAGTCGAAGTGACATTGTTAACACAGACAAACAGATTTGGGAGAAGAAGGGGAAGGGAACGCTTATTCCAGATATAAATCAGTTTCTCTGTTTAGCTTTTGAAGCTCAGCCAGCAGGTTACTAGATCTTTTTTCGTGCAAAATAAGAAGCAGTAAAGTACTTCACGAAGCATGCAATCACATATGGATATCTCCTCAGTGACAACATCTATGAGCATAAATTTTAATTCTTTGCTCAGTTTCAGTCCCACGGCAGGCCAGCGATTTGCAATTCTAGGAAAGCCACACATTAGTGCGTCTGATTTTATTATTCATCACGGCTGTAATCTTTTAGCATCCAATCAGAAAACACATCACAGCCCGTTCCTGTTTTAATAATTGCCTTGCTTGGACAATAAAACAAACACGACGACGCTGCATACAGAATCAATGTAAATTCCAACTGGCCAGCAGGGACCTGCTACACAGCAGAAATGAGAAATTGTAATGAAGCTGCAGTAATAGACACCTCTGATTCTGCTGAGATTTGATTTTTTAAAGCTCATCCGTGGGTAAGTTCTATTAGCTTATAGGATGTGCAAGCTGCAGGACAAAAGTTTAACATGATGATGTTATGACACCTTCATTTCAGATTGAAACACCTCCTGCACTATGTTAAGATGAAAGGCATTTATGTTCCAGCTTTATGAAGGTTTGAGCTTCTCGATAAAAATATTTGATTTTACAGTAACTTTGTTTCACTAAATGTCATTATTCCATAATCTGATACCTTAATGTTTAATGATTATAACTCATCAAGTTATTAATCACTGGTCTGACCACAGCTGGGCTGCAACTAATGAGTAATATCTTGATTATGTTTTGCATGAATTGATTCATCATTTGGTCTCTAAAGTATCAGAAAATATTGAAAAATGTCCATCACAATTTCCCAAGACGTCTTTACACTGCTCACTGTGTCTGACAGTTAAAATCTCAAAGATCTCTATTCATTTTTGTGGCACCCATAATGATAAACGGTTTGTTTTTGGATCCCACTTTCACTTGTTTTTCAATTTTTATCTGTAGTCATCATATTTTCTTTATTATGGCCATATTGAATATTTAACTCATCAACATAAGCAGGGAGGAATGATGGACAACCAAAATGGGAGTGAATCTTTGACTCGCATTCGACAAAATTGGTGCTAATGTTGTTTTACATTCACAGGCTTACATCTTCAGTGATGATAATATGTCAATGTAAGCAACAAAAACTTAAAAAAAAGAAATAACTTGGAGTAAAATTTGAAAATTTCGTTGACGCTTAAGCATTGCATTTTCTGTAAAACATGGAGCTTAGTCCCAGCTGTTCAGACAGGTTGTCAATACTGAAAAGGTTCAAATTAGTTGACTATTTTACATGTTTTATTTAAAATATTATGAAACCTCTTACTAAGTTGGGAAATAATGAATATTCATAGCTTGTCATTAGTGGAGTTAAAGTGATTGAAAACAAAGCAAACATCCTCCCTGTTGTCCATCTGTCCAGAACTCACTATCACTATCTGCATTTCCTCTCCCTCCATGGGGTGTGTATTTGTGTGTATATCTGTGTGTGTTTGTGTGTGTGTGTGTGTGTGTATACACATGCTGAAGGCGCCTTGTGCTGAAGTGCTAATGGACATAGGTGTGATTAACACCACACCACATGGTCTGACAGTGCGAGCCACACTGCTAACCACTCTGCTTTCTCTGCTTTCTGTGTGTGTGTGTGTGTGTGTGTGTGTGTGTGAATGAAACAGAATGAAGGCAGGAGAGTGTGACAGAGTATATGTGTGTGTGTGTGTGTGTGTGTGTGTGTGTGTGTGTGTGTGTGTGTGTGTGTGTGTGTGTGTGTGTGTTATCCAAGCTGTCACCCAGCCTGCAGACATCTGACTCTGCTGAGACAAAAGTCCTTGACCTGGAACGATTCATTCATCTCCAAACTTGTAAAGTTAAAGATCCGGGGAAGTCACCTGGCTGTGTCAATAAATCAATATTAGTGTGTTTTTCTTTTTCTAACGCATTGTTTTTTATTTCTAATGGAGCACATTAACTCTGTAATCAATTTAAATAAAGGTGCAAAGCTCATTCTTGACCTTGACAATAACAGTTGACTGAACAGTCTCACTGTGCTAAGGTCCATTTAGTCTGGAGCCTTTCTGGAGCTTTCAGTCATATCGCATGGTATTCATCAGCAGGTGAATGTTAAATTTACATTTTTAATGTGCATTTAATTCATCATTCTGAATTAATTTACTGTGATGTGGTGTGATATCATGCATAACAGCCGTGTGATTTAAGACAACGCCACTCTTAAATTTACATACTATGCAAAAAAACCATAGTGTGCACAGTGTACATATGGAAATATAGTAATGGACATATCCAAAATGAGATGCAGAAAGCAGAAAACCATTTGCATGAGAGAGTCTTTACTGAAGTTGGAAAACCGAAAATTGAAATAACTTCTGATCAGGAATACATTTCAGCATCGTGTTGCTTATTATCCACACTAACGCTTACATGCAGTTTTAAATACATACTTTCTTTGCTGAAAAGCTCGGTGCCCACACAGTGTTCAACACTGTGGCAGGAAATCAGAAACGATGGAGGGCAAAGGGCATCACCCCGCAGCAACAACCTCCGGACCTGATCATTTTGGTGCATATTTGGTGCACATCCAGGAGTTTATCTATTTATCAAAAACAAAAACATATTCATAAAATGGGGCACTTTCTTGCGAGGAGACCAAAAAGCAGGTGCTCAAGTCCCTATTGAGGTTTGTCTGTACATGTGCCAGAGCTGCAACACCTGTGAACTGCAATCAGATCTCATCATAGAGGTCTGATGTGGGAGGAGCTTCACTTTATGGGCGTATGTATTCTATTTTATTTTATAAGCTTATCTGTCAGGGACAGTGCTCATTGATCAATAACCCTAAAACAGAATAACTGACCATTCATATATAAAACAAAAGATATATTAGTTATCAACATACTGAATACAAGCCCAATTCCAAAAAAGTTGGTACATTCTCTAAAACATGAATAAAAAAGAATGTGATAATTTGCTAATTGTTTGTGACATATATCTAATTGAAAACTGTACAAAGACAGTATTTTATGTTCAAACTGATACATTTTTTTTCTGAATTGTATGCATTCTGTTTTTATTTACATTTGACTTTTTTTGGAATTGAATTAGATAATACAAATAAATTTGTGGTCTTAAGTCAGAATTTTTTTTTTTTCCAAAGAAAGAAATAACAGTAATAGACAAGACAATGCTGCAATGCAACATTAACCACATTTCCATAAACAAATTTCTCTGCACATTTTTTATATTTGCAAGAGAAACAGCTTGATGGAAACAACGAAATCTGATAAGACTTTTGAAAATGTGCATTAAAGTTTTTACACTCGCTTGAGGTGGTTTTTGTCTTTTTCGAAATATAGTTAATGTGCTAAACTGGAGATGGAAACAAATTTTTTCTGGCGTAGTGAACATTAAACTAGTGATTGATCAATTGTTTTTACTCTGACATGAATTATAAGTTGCCCAATTGAATCCAATTTCTGAAGACATTTTCTCTCGTGGGTGGCCAAAGTTGTCTGAAGCAACCTCTTTTTTGTTACTTTTTCTCTCTTGCACAGTCTCTTCTTCTTCTACTGTTTACTGATGGATTAGCCTACATCAATACATTTGATGTAGGCTAATTGCCATTTACTGACCAAAGTATGTTTATACAGCTTTGTTTATTGGCTCCCTAATTCGCCATTTCTTTAATGCAACATTTAAAAATTTCGCTTCAAAATTTGATTCAACTTTAAAGAAAACACGGCTACTGTCTGTATTCCAGCCAGGTAAGTTTTTACTGATGCAATGAGCAATCACCTGCTCTGTTACATGTTCTGTTTCTCAGCTCCATGTGCACAGACTATGTTGATTTTGAGACTAACTAGATGGATTACACTGATGACTACATTACACCAAAATAAATCTTAAAAGTTACCTCCACAACCCAGATCACATCAATCTAAAGCGCCCAAGGCTCCAAACTCATTAAGCCCTGGGAAAGTTCTCTCATTGAAGCAGAAAGACATGCGGAGAAGACATAAAACAGTCGGGTAAACACAACTTTGAATCTCTCTCGCTGCATAACTAACTGTCAGTTGCTCTCCATCATCATAACTGCTTACTAATTCACCCAATTTTTTTTCCCCCACTCCCTGTAGCAATGTGCAACTCGCGAGTGATTAGTTCATTTGCAACTAATCTCTTCTGCGGATGGGGTCATTAGGAGTATTGTGAGTGATGTCATCTTATCTGCGCACCACTAAATACCAGGATGTGGTGTATTCCTGCTCAAATTCGGACATTAAGTTGCTTTTGATACGTCAGACTGCTGAAGAAGCGCTGATTTGTTTGTCTTTCATTAAGTGGTCTCGGAAGTAGAAGTTCCATTCCTCCTACAACTCCGAACTAAATTAGCCTTTTTGTTGGATTTGTCAAAAAAAAAGGCCATAAAAGTGACTCTGAAGGAGAAAATCGTCTTTCCATCACTATCATTATTGCTGTTCTTACAGTGACTTTTAACTGTGATGTGTCAGGGGAAAAAAAAACATCTTTTCTGTCTATCCACCAATCATAGAACTAATGTCCCGCGTCGTGGCAACCGGGATCCAATCAGAGCACACAATCAGTCAGTCACTGAGCTGCAACACTATGGTGACAGGTAGGAAAGAGATGTACACACTTAGACACACCAACCAAAGCTCCGATTACACTTGTAGTGTGTGTTAATGTGTGTGTGATTATGAGAGACCGCAGCTGATAAACAGTTTATCATTAAACCAGCACTACTTTAATTTCTCATCCCAACTTCAATTACACATTGCATCCCAAATGTGTGATCTATTAGCATTAAAACAAGTTGAATTCTATGTTGTTGTTGTTTTTTTTTTGTTGAATCTACGTCCAGTGATGTTTTGGTGCAAAACAGAATTATTGATATAATTTAGCACGGTGTCCATATCTCACATCCTGGCGAAGAAGCCGACATCTCAGTAATGAGATGAGGAAAGAATTTACTTGATTTATTTTCGAGTTGCGTGAAGCATTCAGTTTCAAGATGACTTTTGAGAAAAACTTAAGATGAAGTCTGAGCTAAACTCATTTAAGACAAACAATTAGTGAAGTCCTGTAAAGTAGCTTGGAGGGGAGGATCCTCAGTTTAGTCTCCACTTCCACAGAAGGGATCCCAACATTTATGAGGATATTTACTTTTACTTGACTATGCTTATTTAAAAAAAACACACACACACTTTATTCTTTTTAAACACATTAACAATACAAAACACAGAAACAGATAAGTCCCTAGAGGGAAGGCCTAGGAGGAAAACCTCAGGGTCTTTCTTAATTTTTATTTTAAATATCCCAAAATCTGGAAATTAGTTTACATTCCCAAAAGTAATAGAAATACGTCCCCCTTTCTAAGTTGCACTTGGTACACAGAGGAGATATGGAGTGGTCAATTTAGATTAAAATAACAGGAGTAATATGCAGCCTGTGAAGTATCTTCTACTGAGTTTCTCTCAGCCACTTACAAGTAGATGTGGACCTTATCAGGCGTATAGTTGCCAGCCAATCATCCTTAATATATTCATTGTTCAAGTCTTAAATGGTATGCAACAGAAGAACCCAAGTTAAATTGTGAAGTGAATGAAATTAAGTGAAGTGAGTAAAATGATGCTATAAGATGTTACTTGACTATACCTAAATATACTTTATTTACAGCCGGGGCGGACTGACCAATAGGGAGTTCTGTCAAAGTCCAGAACGGCCGTCCCACAGACCCTTTGGCCTGTGTGGTTGATCAGAAAAAAATCTGATTAGGGATATTATTGGCAAAACAATAGGGGCACCAATATGATCATTTATTATGTGGGAAAAAGACACAAAACTTGAAACAAAAACACAAAGAAGAGTGCAAGAAAATGTCACGTAGGAAGAAAAGTGTCCGGGAAAAATCAAAAGAGAAGAGTGCCAAATCATCAGAGGCAGAGGAATTAAAATGTAAAAAGCTTACTCTCATTATTTAGTATTGAACCACCTCGTTAAAAGGACAGTGCAGGGAAGTGCCAGGATGCTCTATACCACAACATTTTTATTATTATTATTTTTAGACTGGGGCTACATAAATAAACACAACACAAATAATTTTATTTGTGAATATCTTGTCTACTATACTTGTGGTATAGGATCTTGATAGGGGTTGTGGGCCTAAATTTTGGAAAAGTCCAGGGCCTTTTTTTAGTTACAATATTCTCCAATGGCTACTTTTTCAAAACAACACAGATATGATTTATGTATATTGGTTTATCAAAGAATAATTGATATATAATGTAAGTTAAAAGGTACACACAAGTGCTATAGTATGCTCAACACAGCACCCAAATAAGGCACCCAGTATTTGTGATTATACAAGGCAAAATAATCCCTTTTTTCATCTTTTTTGCTTATATGTTTCTGTCTTTCATGCTGGCAGGTTAACCTTGTAGGGTTTTTTCTAGAGTCAGTGGAGCTCCAGGTGTTAGCCCTGAAATATTTGAATAAGTGTGAAGTCGTGAGTTGATCTGTAAATATTGCAGTATAAGTAAGTGCTACATGACAAAAGAATATTATTATTATTATTACTAGCACTTAAAATACATATGCAGCTTTGAAAAATATCTCTAGCCCATACACTTACTGGACACTTTTTTGGGTACACTTGCTCAATTTAATGCAATCCCGTACAACAGATCTGACACAAATTCTTCATTTAGAAAGATTATAATATTCAGTATTTGTTGACATCTCAATCAATTAAATATTGATCACTCTCAGGTCTTAGTTAGTGTCTGGACTGTCTTATAGTAAAATGAGTGTCTAATATTCTTTCTTCATGTTTGTAAATGGGGTGGCCAAAATGTGGCCTGAATAATAAACATATGGTTTAATTAGCACCTCTCGGTGAGGGTCAATGAAACTTTTCTATGTTTATCAAGAATATTTTGGCTGAGCTTTTGTTTTGGACCACATTGGATTTTACCAGGAGGCAACCTCCGGGTCTGAGCAGTGAGACGAACCAGGAAGTGGCTTAAGCTGCATTCTACCGAATATTCCAGCAGGGGGCGCTGACGAAGGTTGCAGAAGCATTTGGATCAATTCATTTCAATACAAAATGAGAAAACTTTTCACTTAATTAATTACCTCAGAATTTTTTTGGAACAACAATATGATCTCAATCGCTAGTAAAGAATCTTCTTCAAGACAATTTGATGTTAATAGTTCAAATAATGGCCCCATTTAGAAGAAAATAGAAGATAAAGAGTCGTACGATTTGGGGTGTGGCTACCTTTGATTGACAGGTCACTAACAAGGTGAGCTGTCCTTAGGAGCATAGACTGTGTGATCAGGAGAGAAGAAAAGCAATGCTTATCCACAGCACTGTGTCAATAAAGTAAAAAAAAAAGGACGTTTACCGGTTTGGGCTCATAACTTCACCCTTGTTTTTTAACATTTTGTTAAAAAAAAATCTTGTTCAGCGTTTGGTTGGACTAATAGACACTCCAAGAGTTGCTGTGCATTTCTCTGAGGTAGTAACATACATTTTATTTGGTTTTTGCTAGCCAAAATGAACATCCCAGTTAATGCTCCAGTTAATGCTAACATGAATTAGCAGCGGCTTCTCTCAGTCAGGTTGAGGTGTAGAGAGGCGTGTAGTCAGTGATCAGATCCCTCTCCTCCTCCACAGTCCAAATATGATCTGCTCCCCATTTCCGACAAAAAGATGGCGACACAAGATGGCGACGAGTGAAAATCTGAACTCGATGCCTCAAACGGGCCACAAACCAACGGGTGACGTCATGGTCACTACGTCCATTATTTATACAGTCTATGGATTTTACAGATGCACCTTATGTGGCCACTGAAACACCCAGAATGCACTTTCAAGCTGCAAAACTATTATAAACTTACCAATTTAAGTTAACACTTTTTAAAGCTTTTACAAGTTAGTTCTAAGTCAACATGACTGCCTGACTGCCGGGGCAGAGGAACTGGTCACTAAAACTCTCTCTGCTGGTGCTGCCACAAATGTGCACAGTAAGAAGAGATTATAATTTCAATGAGCCACCATGATTTAATAAAAAAAATAAATTAAACAACCAAATAATTATTCACCTTGCTGGGTGAAAGCCAACCTGCTGGAGTGTCTTCAAAAAAGAAGAAGAAAGTGTCTGATACGAGGCTGGACTGGTTCCCACAGCGGTGAAGAATTGTATTTGGAATAAATGTCACCAGGCTTCGAGAAAATTGGCTTCCAAAAATCTTTGCTCCTGAGTGCCACAACCAACCCCCCGAACCAAGTCTCAGATGAATCAAACATGGATGATTTTTGTGACAGGTTACAGATTGTGTCGCTCTGGCCAATTTCATTTCGACAGTATATTTCACCTCTACCCTGAATAATGTAAAATTTAGTTTCATGTTTTCTCTTGCCTGTTCTTTCTCTCTTGTGGGCTCCGTCTTAAAGAAAACACCCATTCCTAGTTTGAGTATAACAAAAAAAAAATAGGCCAATGCTTGTTTTGTATGTTCAGCAGGGAAAGAAATAAAGAGAGAAATAGCAAAAACATACATAACTTTTTATTAGGGATGGGAATATTTAATCGATGATCGATTAATGGTTGATCACGTGGATTTTTTAATCGATCTGTGTACTTTTTTATTTTAATTGTATCTATGACGAGGTATCAGTACTCACTGAGCGCTCAGTTCTGCGGCCGTACGTCAATAAGCCAATGAGCTGAGAATGAAGTTGGATAAAGCTACAGTTTACAAAGTGAAAGTTGCAAATTTAACAATTATAAAACACACTTAAATAGTAGAAAGTATTGATTTGAGCTAAACTAGCTTATTGTATCAACCCTTGCTAGCATGAATTCAAGGTCTAATTTAATCCAAAACTTATTTAAACACAAAACACATTTAAATATGCAATATTACTGTGAAAACTAACCTCTTCGGGGGCTGAAACATAAAGCATTGAACTCCTTGAAGTTACCTTTACAGTTTAGTTTTATGATCGACAGGCTCTTTAAGTCCTTTCAAAATAAAAGCCTCTGTTATCAAAACAGGCTTTTGCATAGTACTGTATATACATCTTTTATTATGTGCATGTATGCATGCAGCATTTAATCGATTAATTGATCGTTAACGTTATAGATAATCGAGTTGGCAGGTTTCTTCCAAACGCCCATCCCTACTTTTAATTAAGTATGGGTACTTGCTTGCTTTAGACTTTCTGTGGGATTTGGAGTTTGCCAGCATTCATTTTTGTGAGGAAATTGCGGTTTAGTCTTGTAAATTGTGGGAGATAGTGAATGTTTGATGTTTATGCAATGTTTGCTAATGCACACGCCACTCACTAGCTTGTATGACTTGTTTGGTTCCAGTGAGTCCCTTACGAATACCATAATAGGTGACTAGTAAGTGCCCTCCAGAGCAACCTAACATTTTCTGATCTGCTACCCCAAGTGTGTGAAGGCACGATGGGCATGCTGTGTTATAATTATGTCACGCTACTTCTGCCTCTGCTTCAACGACACATAAGCCATGATTTGCATGGCGTCAAGAGGTTGATGTTTTCCTCTTGTTCTGGTTCACAGCCTCTCAAATCACCCTTTGCCACCAACTTTAACTTTTTTTTTTTTAAAGGTATGATCCTCCAAGTCGTGTGCTTCTCGCTTACTTTTCCTTCCCAATCTAACATGAGTGCCATTAAGGAAAACAAATCTCAGTCACAGACATTTGCACACAGTGCCGTATTTGATTTGAACACTACAGATTTGATTTGTTTGGGGAACACTGCCAGGCTTACTGTTTTATGATGCAATTTCTCTCTCCGTCTCGTTCTTTCTTTCCCTCCCTCCCCCCATATCTTTCTTCACTCCCCCACAATGAGTTGAAGTGACTCCAGCATTGTTTTAATTCTTTAGCTGGACTTATAAAAGACCAGCAGCTGGTGGTTTGATGTTTGCTATTTCTTTTGATGGGGAATCCATACTGTTGTACAAATTGGTTAACAGTGAATGCAGTTAACTTTTACACTCCAAGCGTCACAGTGCTGACTGTCTAACTGTAGGCTCCAGTCAAGTTGCCTGCATTACACCAAAGTCTCATATTATGCTACTTTTTAATTTAAATAACATATTAGTTTTGATTTGTTAACTCTCTAACTATAATATCTCTAAGGATATTATAGTTGTAATCTCAGTTTTAGCTGCATTCTTATGTCCCTCTGTTGCACAATAAACTGCTCCATGTCAAAGAGAAAAAAAGTATGTTCTACTCAGTGAAGAGCTAATGACACTTGTATTTAGTAGCACACCAGCATTTAACAAATCTACAAGACAGAGAAAATAGAGAAGTGATGAAAGGGGGTTGATGTGTATGCCCAGCAGCTTTATAATTGGGGTCCAACTCATGACGAGAAAGCCTTTTTTTTCTTTTCTTTAAAGCATACAGGTTTTTTTTAAGCATACAGAAGCTTCTTGACCACTACATGCAGAAACAAGCACCTGGCTTCCTTAATTTCGGGCACCAGCTGCCAAAAGGCTTCTCATCTCAACCTGGTTCTTCAACCCATGCCAACACCATTTGTTTTTGAGTTTGTCAACTAGGACATCTTCCCAAGGTTTCATAAATCTTCTCTCCATTCTTGAGCCTGCAGTGCTTACATGGTGTATGCTATGTAGCAAAACCCACCCTCATCTGCTTCTGATTGGCTGGTTATGTTAATTAGGTTGTTTTACTCTTATACCATTGGTTGGTGAACTCAATTGACTCAAACATAATAAACTGCATCCAGAGTACAACAAAGCCTATTGACTTTTTTTTTTCTTCTCAAAACCATGCACCACACGCTGGAAATCCGGCCCAGTGCCAGATTACTTTTAAGCTCTGCCATATAAGAAGTGGACCTTGATGTCAATAATACAATTTTGGGCTATCATTCTGAAGCCTCAAGTTTGGCATTTTGGCCATCGCCATCTTGGTTATTTGGAGCCAGAAGTGAGCATGTTTGGATAAGAGGATGGATCTGACTAAGAACCAAAAGACAGTGTGCTTACCCATCTTGTCAAGGTGAACACACACTGCTTCATCACCTCTTTTACTCTAAATGCTACCTCAATGTACAAAATGAACATCATGCTGTATTGAAGACGACTTAAAGCTAGCGATTGACACCACAAACTCATTAGGAAAATATTTACAGATGTTACAAATCAAGTGAGAAGAAGGGCAGTTTCCTCATAGACTTCTATACAATAAAGCTTATTTTTTGCAAGAATGCAGGTAGAAAGAATGCAGGTTTAAAGTACTTTTGCATTGACTTCACTTTGAGGCCTGAAAGTTGTTGCATGGCTTTAACAGGCTACGAGGAAATGCAGAATAAGTACATCAGATAGGAGTTTTAGCATAACTGAAATAAAAAATCAAGATCATCAAGATAAAAAAGACACCAAATGGTTCAACATGTGCGGTACAAAATATACGTGTCATACTGTAAAATGATGGTTCAGAGGGAGAACGAGAGAGAAAGGAAGAGGAGGTAAGATGCTATCAAAATGCATGAGGCTTTCGCAGCCGATGCTGCCCTGCAATCTGACAGTCACACAGCAATTGCTGCAATCACACACTTGAGCAAGGGAGACTGAAGTGTGTTTGTTGTGCATGCGCAGCTGTTTGTGAGTCAGAAAGTCTGTATGTGTTGTGTGCGTGTTCATGTATATGAGAGAGACTGTATTTGTATCCATATCCGAGCTGGAAGGCTTGTTCCCATTCAGCGGTTTGTCATTATGTCAACACATGACAGCACATGCATGTCCAAATCAATGCTGGAGTCACAACACTGATTTAACTTCTGCTGCCTCTCCTCTTCCTGTCTCCATCCTTACACAGACACACTGTAGTATCCCATTTATTCCCCTCTCCGTCTCTCACACTCACACATATACAAGGTGCTACATATTTCATGAACTGATATGCAGGGTGTCATGCAGCGTTTTCCTGTCCCCGCTCTGATTTCTGGGCACTGTATCCTTTTCATTGGGTAATTAAAGTGAAGACTGAAAGGCAAGGCTGAGCGGAAGAACAGCATAAAAGCTTCAAACCCAAGATATCATGGCACCAAACCTCAATATAACATCAGGTTATATTTGCTGTAGGTTTTTGCATGTACTAGTGTCAAATTCTCCCAAACTTGTTATAAACAGTTTGTTGATTAATGTCACAAGTATAGGAAGAGCTTATTAGTTAGATTTGATCGGCATAATTAATTATGTTAATAATCGTGATTAGCACGAATTCCCTGTCAGAAGTCTGGTTTACAGAAATCAACGGACTAAAACGCAAGAAATTAATTACTGCCAAATACAAAGTTTGGACACTGACATAAATTAAACAGAATGCAACATTTGTTTTTGTTTGTATGTACTCTAAATTTTGAATTTGATGCATTGCTTTTTTATTCGTGTTTTACAAGATACCCCAACCCCAAGTTTTGAAATCAATGTTGTAGTATTGTCAGTAGTTTATTAAATTTAAGATCTCTAAAACAGACCAGTTGAATAATGATAACATGGTGAGCATGATACTCATTTAAATTACTTTTTAAGTAAAAAAAAAGATTATTGTTTACTCTTGTTGATGTAGGTAATCATTCACGTAAAATCATTGGGATTAAGGGCTAATAATTATTTAGTGTTTGTAAGTATTTGTGCATGACCTGTATGACACATTTGAAAATTTTGTTGAGAGAAAGTTCTGAAAGCAAGAATAATTGGTATACAAACTCACTCACTCATATGTGTGACTTAACACCAATCTGTTCACAGGAGGGATTCTTGCATGAGGCCTATTGTCTCATTGATGCTCAGAACTCCTATGTCTTCTTTCGGAGACCATCTGGGACGGACCTGCTGGAAGGAAACTCTGACAGAGCTAAGACACATTGGAGGGATTAAAAACGTTACCGTGTGCAATGCTGGTGGAAGTGCTTCTCAGAATTCAAACAACATTTCCCTTAAGACCTGCTCATTCTGGTCAAATACTCTGTGAGCGTCTGTCTGTCTGTCTGTCTGTCTGTCTGTCTGTCTGTCCGTCCGTCTGAACAGTAAAATGGCCTGTCACATTGCTTTTGTGCTTATAAAAGAAACTGTCAACTGCCCTTGTGAAATGCTAACATAAACAGGTCTTACACAGGAATGGACAGATTGGTATGTGTGTGTGTGTGTGTGTGTGTGTGTGCGCGCGCGTCTGCTGTACACACCCGTCAGGCAGAAAGAGCAGATTGAAAAGCTATTGAAGCCCCATAACCAAGATGGACGCCCCTGGACTGCCTGCAATCCCCACGCACCACACCAGACAGGAAAGAGACAAACAGAGGGGGACAATAAAAAGGACTATTATTCTGAAAATGTCCCCGTATGTCTCCTTTACCCCTTTTCTATTTGTCCTGTTCATCATTCCCTCCTTCTGTCTTCCCTTTCCTATCTATCTATCTATCCATCTATCCATCTATCCATCTATCTATCTATCTATCTATCTATCTATCTATCTATCTATCTATCTATCTATCTATCTATCTATCTATCTATATCTATGAGCAAGTTTGCTAAATATTTTTGGAGGGATAACATTAATTTTCATTACAGCCTGTGGTTACACTAGGGCGGCACTTTATGAACTTTCAAGGACAGTTTTGCCCCGAGAACCCATTAATTTCTACCCTGGTGTGTGCATATTTGTTTGCTTCCAATTTAGCCATTTTTAGTAAAAAATGGCCTAAAGGCAGGCCTATCTGATAAAACAGTCGAGGCCGAGATAATAAGCCCTATCAAGCTGAATGTGGGCCTTGAGAGCTTCAGGAGGACGTGAACTTCAGATCAGAAACAACAGATCAGTCAAAGAGAAGACAAACAGTGATAGTTCTGGGCCGCTCAAACCACAGGGGCCAGACTCGGGCCAGCTGTCTGTTTAGAGGGGCCGGTCGAGTTTACCCTGGAACCAAGAGTGCATTTTATGACAATGGCATGGGTTCGGACATGGAAGGACAAATAATACCAGTATGATTACTTGTCACAGTGTTTTTCAGATCCTTTTCCTGTTAACTCTCATCAAATGTTTCAACTGATAAAACAGTTTGAGACATAGACAAGCTTGAGTTTTGATGTAGTTTTCTAATTTTCTTTTTTTGAATTATAATATTTGAAGTTAGATTATTAAGCAAACTAATTACACTGAATAAGTACATGTTTTGATACATCTAACTTTAAGAATGTTAAGAATGTTTTTCATGTCTGGAACAAGCTATTCAGTTTATTGTGTGAAAATTGCGTACTGTCACTTTAAGAGAGCGCATGGTTGTGCATTTTGCTTCGTAAAAAACACAGTTTTCATATCGTGTCCTGTCCTGTTTAGTTTATTATGTCCAACAAGAGGATTCTGTGGATTTACCTGCTTGTGACACCCAAGGAATAATGTTTTCTAACTTTACAAATCACGTCGAGTAGATTTTGTAAACTATCTCAGTGCATATGTAGCTGAAATCACTAGCTAAATTGTCTTCTGCAGTAACATATAACATTAACTCAAGCTTCAACAATACAGGAGTCTAGTCTCCCTCATTCATTTGGATGCTACACTGTAAGCCTTATTTGCAAATTTACAGTGCAGTCTGGAGAGTATTCTACTGTTTTGATGTCAAACTGTATATTGCAATGCATATGCATATTGCACTTTAAGAGATAATTTACAAAAATACATTTAGACTAAAAAAATTAGTGTACTGTAAAACTGTGAACAGTATTATGTTGGAAATGGAAACATTTATTTCTAGTATTACACTATATTTCTTAATTACAGTAAGAAACTCTAGTAAGAAAATTTGCAGGCAAAGCTGCTGCCAATTAATTACAGTATATTACAATGCAATCTGGGAGAAAATTATGTGATGACAACAATTTAAAAGAACGCCATAATTTACAGGAATTTACTGTAAATTTACACAGAAAAGTTTTACAGAGCATTTCAGGGACCCTGTAGAGGTCCAGGCTTGTTGTCACAGGGACAATGCCGCCTATCGGACCCATACCCAAACTCTCAATGAGGACAGAGTGGAAAACAACTTAATATCACCTTAAAAAAAGAAGAACTGTAAACTGTACTGCCCTACAAAGTCAAACTGCAGTAACCGAGTAAAGGCTAAAACTAGGAAAAAATGCTTTAAAGTTTTTTTACTTTTTTAACCAGCCAGCCAAATTAGTTATAGGTAGGTAAGTGATATGACACGTATTTCTACGTTTATTGATGATGTACTTTTTATGCTAAAAAAATCATGATGATTTATTTGACCTTTGACCCCAAAATCGTAGTTAATGCACTGCAGTAACTGGAATGTTGTTGTCTTCTTTCAGCTTTTATATTTTGTTTTCAGTGAATAAAAATTTTCAAATTAATTTTGTTATATGTGTATCTAAAAGTGTTTAAAAGCTCTATTCAAAGATTTGTGTATTTTAGACTTAATATAAAGTAATGTTATATTTTAGTCTCAACTTTTTTACTTAATCACTATCTATATTATATTTTTCCTATCAAAGAAACTTATAATTTATATTATTCTTGTCTTCACTATTCAACACAATGAAGAAATACAAGGCTACACTGAATTACAGTCAAAGTGAACATACTGCTGTCTGCTTTGGTTTTGAGTTGGATTTTGTAGTTACTGCAATGTTTATGATTATTTCTCTGAAATAAAGCAAAATTGAAATCTAAAACTGCGTCACAAGATGAAACAGACATAAAGGAGTTCGCTTTTAGTTATAACTCAATTTCGACCAAAAATGTAGTTACTGCAGTTAGGCTTTGTAAGGCAGTGTACTGTACTGTAAAAAAAAAGAAAGACAGAACAGAGAACATAAAAAGTTGATATGTCAAAACGCAACTATCACAATCAAAGCACCACATCAACTTTCTGATTGAACAGACACAACACACCACGGTAAACAGAAGGAAACAACATCTGCAGATTGCAGAATGGCACTTACTTGACGTCTCTTGCTCAATCATATTCGTCATCCAATCGTCTCCAGTTGCTAAATCCTCTTTTGTCATCAAATAGTCTCCAGTAATTTAACACCATTTTAAACTAATGTAGCTCTGGTGTTGGGATCCATCTCCTCCTCCTTGCGTTGTTTGTTTCATTTCGTCTGTAGTGAATTAGCAGTCAGAGGACCACCGCAGCAGAAATATGAGCCAAAGTCACTGAACTGAACTTAGTGGTCTGTCGCACATTAATACAGGATGGATTGCTCGGTGTGTGTGTTTGTGTATTGCATGCATGATGCTGCAACATTGTGGTTATGAATGTGTAAACAGGTACATGTCTGTTCTCTACGTTGGTGTAATTTCAGTTAGTGAGAGTACATTTATACTGTGTACCTTGATGTGTGTGTATGTGTGTTTACCACTAGTTAATTAAGAAAAAGTTCAACACTTGACTCAGTTGCATCTCAAGGCCACAAGCTCCTCATCACTCTGGGAGCTGAAGGCGTAGAAAGGAGATGGCATAAAGAGATTAGCATTTTCTCTCCCTTTAGTTATTTAATCTACATTGCTAACTTCCTCTGTTCTCTCCTTTTATTGGTCCTTTCCTCTCCTTTCTGTCAAACTCACTGCACTCACGTTTTCTTCTTCTTCATTTGCTTTTGTCTCTCTCTCTCTCTCATGATTTATAAGGGCTACCTTTCAAACATCTCCAACAGGCACTTCTCAGCCTTTTCAAATTCCATTTCCCCCGCAGGCACTTGTTGAAACCCTTGGATCTATTTAGATGCACACTTAATGACAATTTCCTCCAACACTTGAGGTATCTCCATTTTACCCGAATGCAGATTTGTCTAAACTGTGTTTCAAAGTGAAACGACACTCCCTGCTGCGCCTGGTAATTACACTCTGGTGACTTGGCAGCAGCACAGCCACTCGGCGACAACTGCCTCATTTACACTGCAGCTTATATGAAATTATTCCATTGCTATAGTGGCAGAACACTGATGAGAAAAACACCAAGTGGACGGAGGAACGGAGAAATCCAACAGGAAAAACATAAACACACCATCATATATCTACTCACAGGCCACTTTATGAGGTGAAGTGTGTGCCTAATAAAGTGCTGGTGTGGTTTTCTACCTCATGTTTGGATGTTTTGTGTGTTCAGAGTTGGTCTCCTGCATACCTTGGTTGTAACAGCTGGTTATTTGAGTTACTGTTGCCTTTCTATCATCTTGAACCAGTCTGGCCATTCTCCTCTGACCTCTGGCATCAACAAGGCATCTTGGCCCAGAGAACTGCCACTTTTTTCTCTTTGTCTGTAAACCTTAGAGATGTTTTTTTTCGTGAAAATCCCAATAGATCACCAGTTTCGGCAATACTCAGACCAGCCTGTCTGTACGGTGGCCCTGAAGTGCAAATCACAACGGCAAATCAGAAAACACAACGAAACAGAAAAGACAACGACAAATCAAAAAACACAACAATAAAACAGAAAACATAACAGCAAATCAGATAACACAACGACAGTTCAAAAAACACAACGGCAAATCAAAAAACCTTTTCCGGTTTGTTAATGTCATAGTTGTTTCTGTTTTGTCGTTATGTTTTTTGATTTGTCGTTGTGTCTGGCAGCAACAACCATGCCACGTTCAATGAGACTCAAATCACCCTTCTTCCCCATTCTGATACTCACTTTAAACTTCAACAGGTCGTCTTTACCATGTCTACATGCCTAAATGTATTCAGTTGCTGCCATGTGATTGGCTGATTAGATATTAACGAGCTGTTACACAGGTCTACCTCATAAAGCGGCCGGTGAGAGTACACATAAAGCCATTTGGTAGAAAATTACTGTATGATGAACAATAATTTTCTGCGGCTCATTTTGGTTCGATTTTTTCCACACAAGACAACACGGATCAATAAATTGATGAACATAACTGAGCCATGCTTCAACCTTTCTAACATTATTTTCACTATCAACAATCTTCACCACCATCTGACATTTGTTGCAGAAAAAACAACTGTTGTGTGATCGTTGTTTTAGTTCAATGTTCAAGTAAACATTTCATGTCCCTCTGCTTCAAGACAAAGCCATTTTTTCAATAACTAAGTGCAATTAACTGCAATTTCTCCCTTCCCTTAAAACGTTAATCATGCTTTTGTTGGCATCATTGAGGAAGAATTGAAACTATCGACCGTGACCATTAACTGATTAGGAAATATTTAGGGAGGTAGTAAATCAAGTGAGAAGTATGGTCATTTTCTCAAAGACTTTTGTACAATCTGACATAGTTTTTTTTGCGACCAGTGGAGTCGCCCCCTGATGGCCAGCTGAAAGAAAGCAGGTTTAAGGTAATTCTACATTGGCTTCACTTTGAGCCAATGCCAGTGCTTAAAGCGACACAGCTAGATTATGAATTTATTTTAGAAAACATCCTGGTTAGACAAGAGAGAGTAAATATAGGACATGATTGGAGTCTTGTTCCCTTGTCAAAGGTGCTACACACCCATGGTTCACCAACACTGATGTTTACGTCTTATTTTGCCTGATTAGGCCATTTCTCAGTACTGTGTGGGTCTAATCACTTTGAGCTTAATTGGCATCTCTGTTATCCCTCCAGTTTTGGTCTATTTGTTTAGTTTCTGCTAGAGTGAAGTATTAATAATTAGCCACCTGCATGCGTCTACGTGCTCTTTCAGAATTAAGATTTTACAGTTAAGGGAGAATGTGTAGTGTAATGTCTTGCCCTGCTTTTGTTGGTATCATGGAAGAATATTTGAAACTAGTAATGGAGACCATATCAATCTTAGGTAATAAAGAAGAAAGAGAAGTAGGGTCATTTTCTTATAGATTTCCAAAAAGACTTATTTTTGCAACTAGTGGAGTCGCCCCCTGATGGTCAGCTGAAAGAATGCAGGTTTAAGGTACTTTTGCATTGGCTTCACTTTGAGACCTGGTGGTTGCAGCGTGGCTTTTACAGGATAGTGAATTATGATGGTAAGCAAAAGCAGAATATATAAATAAAAGAGGAGGTTGAGCATGAGAGAAACAAATTAATCAAGATATATTCAGTACAAGATATATGTATCATACTGAAAAATGGTGGTTCAGACGGAGAAAGAGAGAAAAAGGAAGAAGAGGTAAGTAAACATGCCCCTACTTCAAGACACATTAAGCTATTTCCAATATTTAACTCATAATTGCAATTTTCCCCAACCTAAAGCTTAAGGCTTTGGGTGATAACCATGGAGAAACGTTAATTATGTTTTTGTTGGTATCGGCTGATTTTCTATTGCAAGAGCAGAGGAACATACATGACATGTGCATTCAATTAACATTCATGCAGAGATTCAATTTTGTGACTTGGCAGATATGTTAATTAAAAAAGTTTCCTCATTATGTTGATAAAACTGTAATTGCGTTTGCAATGAAGTTTCTCTCAAAATGTACATGCTGTGTCACTTATAGACAAGCAATACACATATCAAAAAGAAGTATTTTGTGGTTTTGTGTATTCATTTTTTTTTTGTTACAACTACTTCTTTATTTTCCAAAGGTTTTCATGCAGCATTGTGTTTTAAAAAAAAATGGATCCTTGATATTTTGAAACGAGACCCTTCATGTGACATTTTCAAACGTGACTGTGAGAAATAAGAACTATTCAAAGTCTGACTCCTCTTTTAAAATATTTGTATTTTAAATGAATGGTTTCTATGTGTGTGTGTGTGTGTGTGTGTAGACAGGCAGGTGCATGAGTGTTTTTCTAAAGACATTGCTTTGTCAAAAGCAGAGAGGAAGAACTGTGAGCAGCTGACGCCGGTTGGAAAAGGGTGGATGGATAAAAGTGATGAGGCCTTTTGTATAAAACCTGCAACCAAAAGTACAACAGAAGCAGCGTCTCATTCTGTCCTCACTGCATTTAGATTGCCTCATTTGCACATGAAATGAAGTAGCATCGTATCCCTGTGTAACTACTGTGTATGCTGCACTGATAAGCCACTTTATATTGCACCATGTTGAACTATTACCTACCGATGATTGTTTATGTAAGTAAGTGTTTTTTATCGTGTGCTTTGCGCTTTTGTGTTTTGTTTTTATTGTAAAGTCTTAATTTTTTGAGAACTAAATGTACAGCGAGACACTACAGATATAAAACTGGTGAGTTATGAGGTTTTGGGCTATTTTTCTCCCACAACATGTCTTCTTGCAGAATAGTGAAAAGAAAACAAAGAGAACAAACATTTAGGTGTATATTTTACTATATTTGATCCATTTTCGCCTTCAGATTCTTCCTAAATTGACAAAAAGTTGCAGCGTGCAGTACCGTGAACATAGTCTAAACCTCGTCGTCACAGGCATCGTTAGAAAGATCCCACTCTCCTCATCAATACTATATGTTTTACATGTTCTATATTGTTGTTGTTATGAATAAGATTCAATATTTTGTCTTCACATAGTAATTCCCATTAAGACTGTATGAAATCTTTAAAGGCGGTTTTCTCAAACTAATTTTTTCCTCATAAATCTCAACTTCAGCTCTACTTACATTCACTAAACTCAGCAGTTTTAACTTTATTCTGGAGGTTTTTACAGAGGGGTTTGTCGATATATCATTCATACCCTGATTTATAGAACATTTTGTTCCTAGAAACATGACGAAAATAGATTTATGTCATAGAAAAATGTCATCATGGAGGTATCCCAATTTCCATCTGTAAAGAACTTTGAATCTAATATATCATCAAAAATAAAATAAAAACTTTGAAATTTGCTTTATCCAATGTTCAGATTCATGTCCTGGAAATATATGCAAATTAGCACATATTTCACACCTCATTTGTATGTCTAAACACAACATTTCAGAAAACTTGTTTTTTTTTAATGTAAATAACAAACTGGGAAAGTTTCATGGTGATATTTATAAGTTAAAATTCACCTGTAGTCTCCCTTTAAAATACTATAAATAATTCAACTCCCATCATCCACTGCACTTAAAAACCTAAACGCAACCTTGCAGAATAAACACAAGGACTTATGGCAATAACAGCAGATTTTAAAGCAACTGGTTTGTAAAATAAACCAATCAAAGACTGCTGTAACATCCGCTTTCTTCCTGTTCATCCACAACACTGACCTTATATTTCCATGTCTCCATGGCAACCAATCAAGCAGGCTACCCGGCGCCCACACCCCTTCAAACCCTGTGGACTCTTGACAGTAATTGGCAGCATATGTACATAAATGTTAACGTTTTACATTAAGATTCATCTTAATGAGCAAAAGGAGAGGAGAAAGTACATCTTAAGAGCACCGCTGGGTGAACCAGTGTAGCCAGTAATTGAACCAGTGACCTTTTTAAGTGTTATCTTAGGGGTTTGCTCTGTTGAAGGTTGGTGGCTCTGGGCTGGAGGTTAGTCTGTGCAGCGCTGCCACCAAAACAAGATCGATATGGGGGCTCGGGCGGTGGGTCATGCTGAAGGGCATAAAAGCTTCTGACACAGACACTGGCTGTATCCCAATGTCAAGGAAGGTCCTCAAACGGCTGAATATGAAGGATTCTACGTCATCGAGATCCGCCGAAGGACTGTCCCAATGTCCAGGATCCTCTGGAGGATAGAGTCCTTCTTTTGCCCAAATTCCAAGGATGCATGTGTGTATCCTCCGTGTGCCCCGAGTACCCAAAAAGCCTTGCGCACACCAGTCTACCGGGAGCAAGCGAAGAAACAGTGACGCTGGAGGCACAATATGCATTTAAACCAACATGGTCTCACAGGATTCGCTTAACTCAAAATCCGTGGAATAGCCACGGAATCACTCAAATTTCCGTCATATCCCGTGGCTATTCCAATATACAAAGTGATTGTGTACATTCACTGAGTGAATTTTTTGAAAATAAAACGTGTGATCAAACTCCATTTTTATGCAGAAACTAAGTCAAAATATTGATTTTTTTTCCACTAAAAATGAGAGAACTGTCCACCATGTTTTTTGTTCTGACCGCCGGGACCTTGAAAGTCACGTGACTTGGAACACAAATAGCCACGGGATATGATAGTCATTAACTTGCATTGAAGCGAAATTCGTGTCAGTTTCACGGAAATTTGAGTTATTCCGTGGCTATTCCACGGATTTTGAGTTAAGCGAACCGTGGCTATTTCACGGATTCCAGTGAGACCATGTTCATTTAAACATATAAGAACTTTCAGTTTACACTGAATGTTATCACATAACTTACAAAACTTGTGTTAAAAGTCTAGCAAAACATATGCACAAACAAATTCCAGAATATTTAGCTAAAAGATAAAAAAAAAACATCATCTTGATACATTGCCAGTTAAGTATATTGATGCCGTGTCAGTCAGCTAAAGTTATTGTTAATTCATATATATATATATATATATGCGTCAGATAATGTACGATGTGCAAAGTATACGTAGCTAGCTATGCCATTCAGAAAGTTATACACCTTTAATGTGTTAACAGGGGCCGACAGCCCGCTATTATCAGTTATTATTATTTATAAATAACTGTTATTGTACTGTACTGTAAAATAAAATAAAAATCACAGAACACATCTCCATGGTGAGTTATGTGCCGCTGCTTTGCAACAAAAAGAGAGAAAAGTTTTCAGGAAGACGCCGACAGCGAAAACAGCTTCTTCTATTTCTTTTGGGTTTTCCAGTCAAGCGGAAACAGCTGGTCAGTCATGTGAGTTATATGTTCGCTACCTCAGAACTCATTCATAAAAAGTGTTTCCATCTCCTGTTTAGCGAGTTAACTATTTTTCGTTCATTTTTCGTTGTTTCCATCAAACTCTTCTTCAAAATGCACAGGTCAATTTGTTAATGGAATTAGGACTATAGACAATTTTCTACTTTCTCAAACTCCTCAAGAATAATTTTTTAACATGACCTGACCTGAGTCTTCTGCAAGATGACACTACTACCCAGAAAGTATAATATGAAGTTGTTTTGAATTGTTAATCATAAAATATGGCTACTTGACTTCTCCTGGCACATGGTGCTATTTGTTTGTGTGGGTAGAAATCTGAATGACTGAAGGTTACTGAAGTCATGTTTTGTTGCCACTTCACATGTACACAGAACGCTCCGACACAAAGCAACAATTTTTATATTTCACATCTACCCAAAAAGTTACAAGACTAGACTTTATGTAATTGTTGCACATATGACAAGATTAAATAAATTGAACTATATAACTAACGCCTTGACTTTCCTTAATATTTCTTTTGGGGCTCGGAACAAAAACTGCAGAATCCTCTTAGTAAACATGCAGTCCAGAGTGGAATAATGTCTTCATCTGTATGATAGAGCAGTAAAATACACTGAAGGCTGCCAACAGTGTTTCAATTCCAATTTATGCCCTTTTGAACTTTATTGCAGCGCGTCGGGAGACATAAGATAAACAAAACAGATTGTAAACAACAAGAAAACCAGTAACCTGTAACGGTAAACACCAGAGATCTCAGCTGAAGAGGAAAAAAGAGAGTCATTTTTTCACCCTCAGAAGAGCAAAAACAAATAAAGAAAGACTTTCTACAAACAAAATGTATTCGCATAACATAAATAAATTAATCTCAGCAGCTTATAAAAACAAAATAGGAAAATATTGACCTGCAGAATGTGTAAATTACACACACAGCCGTGTAATTTATCCCACAGACCCCTCTGTGTATTTCTCTCTGTGTGCTCTCTGTGTGTGCACGACTACCACAGAGTGATTATATTAAGGACCACACACACACTCACACACACACAGATTTTGTGGAGTAATGCCTGCTGAGGTTGTTTATATAACCAACAAATGAAGAATCTTCTCCACAAACTACCATCATATGTGTGTTCACACACCTCTAAAACCCACTCACACGTCAGCGCTTCTCTCCACGATTCCCTGCATGTCACTATCAACCAATGAGCTATATCTTGTTGTAATTCAAGTGCAGCGCACACTCACACCTCTCCTTTCCTCTCTGCTTGACTTTTTCTCGCAGCGTGAAAGTATTAGCAGTCTAGGGCTCCTGCTGGTAATGTTATGAGCGGTCCGGACCGGCTCGTATACAACTCAACATGTCTCTGAGAAGAGGCAGCCTCTTAAGCCCTCTTACCGACAGAAAGCCTCATATCCCAGGCACTCATGACCTGGCTTCTTCACGGCACTTAAAATGATGAGGGGAAAGATGAAAGAGGCTCGTGGAAGGGGCAGGGAAAGGCCAGTGCTTAAAGAGACACAGATTGGAAGATTTTTTTAGATTATTTTTATGAATTTATTTTAGAGAACATTCTGGTTGGAAGACAAGAAAGAGTAGAGATAGAACGAATGATTGGAGTCTTGTTCCCTTGTCAAAGGTCCAACACGCCCCTGGGTTCACCAACACTGATGTTTATGTCTTATTTTGCCTGATTAGGCCTTTTCTCAGTAGTGAAATATTTAGGGAGGTAGTAAATCAAGTGAGAAGTAGGGTCATTTTCTCAAAGAAAAAAAAATCTGACATTGTTTTTTGCGACCAGTGGAGTCGCCCCCTGATGGCCAGCTGAAAGAAAGCAGGTTTAAGGTAATTCTACATTGGCTTCACTTTGAGCCAATGCCAGTGCTTAAAGCGACACAGATAGATTATGAATTTATTTTAGAAAACATCCTTGTTAGAAGACAAGAAAGAGTAAATATAGGACATGATTGGAGTCTTGTTCCCTTGTCAAAGGTGCTACACGCCCATGGTTCACCAACACTGATGTTTATGTCTTATTTTGCCTGATTAGGCCTTTTCTCAGTAGTGCATGGGTCTAATCAGACTGAGCTTAATTGGCATCTCTGTGATCCCTCTAGTTTCGGTTTATTCGTTTAGTTTCTGCTGGAGTGAAGTATTAATAATTAGCCACCTGCATGGGTCTTCGTGCTCTTTAGAAATTCAGATTTTACAGTTAAGGGAGAATATCCTAACGGAGGAATAACAAAATCCTTCTCTTTGACAGGAAAAGTTGAATTTATGAGCAATAAAACACACCCTTACTCAAGCTATTAAACTGTCAGTCTTACTGGGTGTGGTGTGACCTTTAGCTTATGCTAACTTCTGACAAATTGTGTCATTGCCTGGTCCAGACCTTTCAATACTTTGTTGGACATGAAACAGCAGTTAAGCAATCAAGGGCACTTAGATTAGCCAAGCAGCACTGTGGGCGGGGCTAATGCTGTTCAAGCATTGTCATGGTGTGTGCTGAGACCAAGTCCCAAGGAAAAGGGCGATTTGACATAGCGACGAAACGGTGGAATCACAATTTCCAGGAGCCTGACATTAGGTTCAGAAAGACTTTTCCCTTAGACCTACATTGGTAAAGAAACGTCTGTAGATCAATAATTAAATTTTTGTGAATTGACTAAATTCACTGTCAGAAATTGATCTATTCAGTCCGATAACATTTGGAAAGTATAGAAGAGCCAATTAATTAGTCTTTAGTGCACATGTCCTATGGGCCCAAAAGAAGCAGAAGATTAGTGGAAGACCCAGGTATTTTTATGCCCGGTGTCATGGCAAGAACCTGGTCTCACAGGAATCCGTGAAATAGCCACGGATTTGCTTAACTCAAAATCCGTGGAATAGCCACGGAATCACTCAAATTTCTGTGAAACTGACACGGATTTCGCTACAATGCAAGTTAATGACAGTCATATCCCGTGGCTATTCCATGGATGTTTTTTTCCTTTTGGTTTGTTCCAAGTCACGTGACTTTCAAGGTCCCGGCGGTCAGAACAAAAAACATGGCAGACAGTTCTCTCATTTTTAGTGAAAAAAAAATCAATATTTTGACTTAGTTTCTGCATAAAAATGGATTTTGATCACATTTCTAGCGAGAAATATATTTTTTATTTTCTAAATATTCACTCAGTGAATGTACATAATCACTTTGTATGTTGGAATAGCCACGGGATATGACTGTCATTAACTTGCATTGTAGCAAAATCCGTGTCAGTTTCACAGAAATTTGAGTGATTGTGTGGCTATTCCACGGATTCCTGTGAGACCAGGTTGCATGTCAATTAGGCAGAACCTCCTTTCATCTTAGTTCATAATGTTGGATCATGTGGGCTCGTTAGGTGATGACTTTGTGTTCTGACCTATTGTTTTTACCGGTGGTGGATTGATATATTGTGTGATTATTTTGTGTGATATCCAGCAAACAGACTAGTGACTTTCTTACTTTAAACAACACCTCAGTGACACTGGCAACATTTGATTCACACTATTACTGTTTCTGTTAAGAACGGATGAGAGATGTGCAAGAAAGACAGAAAAAACAAAACATCTTCCCAGCCTTACATCATATACTAGACCAATAAAGGAGGCATGTTTTTTTTCAGCTGAACATGAGACTGGACTGATTGTACTGTAGAATATGAGAGAAATGAGAATGTCCCCATCATGCTCACAGAAAGACAGATTGCAAAGTAGTAGTTTCTGGCAGAGCTCTGATGAATACAATTTCTGATCTGATTGAATTGCATTTGAAAAGGTAGATAAACCAACGACTCTCACTGTACACGGGAAAAAAGGAAAAGAATAGAGAAGATGAGAAGCAAAAGATCAGACAAAGAACAAAAGAACAGATTCTGTAAAATGCTGTGAAATGTACAAAATGAGTCACTTAATGCAACTTGTTTAATAGGGTTTCTCTCCAATTTGCTGTTTTAAATTTTCTAAACTCATTTCAGAAACGCAGATGGTCTAAAGGCAAAAACAAGTATTTTCTGGGAAAATATCTTAGGGTGTCTCATCACTTTAATAATAGTCCATCTCTGCTTCACTTTCTTGCCAATAATCATTTTGTCACAGCAGACGCCAAGTTTTTCACAAACTGAATGTTTCATTTTTAGAAATGAAAGACTACATTTGGTCTTTACATTTCTAAGAGAGATCCAGTGCAGGATTGCTTAGTAGTTGAAATAAATTGTTCTAGTGTTATAGAATAAATGACTCCCTCACTACAGGGTGCATCTCAATAAATGATAACATAATAGAAAAGTTTATTTTTGTCAGTGATTCCATTCCAAAAGTGGATATAACACATTATATAGATTCATTACACACAGAATGAAACATTTCATGTCTTAATTTATTTAATTTCTTCTAATTATAATGATTATGACTCACATTAAATGAAGACCTAAAATTCAGTATCTCAAAAAAATCTTAATATTACAAAAGACTAATTTTAAAAAGTATCTTTAATCTGGAAATGTTGGCCTCTGAAAAGTATGTCCATCTATATGCACTCAATACTTGGTTGAGGCTATTTGACTTGAACTACTGGAAATGGACATTTTCATGATATACTAATTTATTGAGACGCACCTGTAATTTATTCTCTAGTGTTTATCTAAAACTTTGACTGTCCTGAGTGCAAGAAAACCCCACCAGGTGGCGATCCATAGAGTAGAACAGTTTGTATGATTTCCTATGAAAAGAAATGCACTGGAATTTGTTGGTATTCCACCAAATACTGATTGTGAAAAAGCAACATAATGTAATAATGTTGTATGGGTCAAACCTCTGGTTTTTCAACCAGGATCAAGACAGAGTTACTGTGTTGCCTATTTATCTCCTCAAATGTTTTCAGAAACACATTTTTATGTACGTTTTATCTGCTATTTGAGAACGCTTGTGACCTGGAAACAAATGTACGTATTTAAATCCAAATCATAATCTTTTCCTAAACTTAACCAAGTAGTTTTGTTGCCGAAACACTTAGGCAGACCTGGGCATTAAGCAGCCTGGGGGCCACATCCGGCCCATTGGCTGTCCCTGTCTGACCCGCATAAGGTAACCCAGAAATTAGAAATCAAAACAACCACAGTGCTTTTATTTTGAAGCCTTTTTTTATGTGCATGCATTCCACAAAAAACACTGAGTTACCTTGTTAACTTGTTAAAAATGCTTATTTCTTTTTGCATAAAGTTGATAAATTGTTGGATTACTACACCACATACAAGCTCTATATTGTTTTTGTGGTTTGAATGTATGTTGTTTTTAAAATAAATGGAAAAGCGATAAGGATTGGAGATTTTACTATTTTTTACTGCTATATTTGACTGACTCCACATTAACATAGTCTTATCATAACATGCATTTTACCAGTAGCTAAAACCAGATAATTTACTGCATTTTATAAGGCGATGACAATAATATTGAGCAGAATTTAGATCAAAGTATTGGTACGGCCTTCCACAACCTTCGTAGTATCTCATGTGGCCCCTTGGGTAAATTGTTGTGGCTGGGGAGAGGGAAGTCTGGAATGCCCTGCTTAGCCTGCTGCCCCCGCGACCCAGCCCCAGGTAAGTGTTGGAAAATGGATGGATGGATGTATGTATGGCATTAAAACGTGCATTTTCCAATTTCCAACTCTGTCTTCTAGAAATTGTAATGATGAATGACCAGTCTGCACGATAGTTTCATGTCAGTATTTCTGTGTTGCTCATGCTAACAGATGGCCCCACCTGAACCACTGTAAGGCATTATTAAAACGTAGCGAGGTGTGAGATAAGTTGCTACTTGTTTCCTTAAATGAGGCTTTGGCTACAACATGGCCCTAACAGGCTCTGTGGGATTTGTAGCAAGATGAAAAGCTGTCTGACAAACTTCTCTCAGGACTTTAATTACACTGATGGACTTCAGCACCATGGACAGAGACAACCAGGCAGCGCTGGGCTCTTCAGCACCGCGGCTAGCTCCCTTTCTGCCAAACTACAGCGCCCACCAGTTTCCTCTGAGCAAAGCCTCAAAATCTACTCTCATTTCTTCTGCTTTCTTCCTGAGATGTTGTGTTTAGCATGTGAGAAGGAGACAACTGGATTCACTGGGAAAGACAGGGGTTTAACGAATAAAAGGTACACTTCATCTTTCAACTCTAGGGTACAGAGCACCTTTGGGGAAAAGCCTACTATTGTTTTAGACAAACAGTATATCAAACAGCAGTATTTTTTGAGGGGGGAAATTAATCTTAATATCCTTTTTTGGTAGTTCTTGTTTCAGCTTTTTTTTTTCTTAAGTTTTTCCTAAGACTCAGCTTGGACATTTCTTTTTTCTTTTAAATATCTCTAAGCTCTTTGGCAAAAAAGGGTTTTTATGTGATATAGAAAACCACAAACTTATGTAAAAAACAGCATTTCATAGACAGGAATGACGCCCATCTGTCTGTGAAGTGAACCTTTTATAGGATTTTATTTTTAAAGAGAAAAGGTTAGCTCTCTGCTGGCTTCCTTTAGTTCTGCTCCTAAACAAATCTGTCACATGACCCTCCACATTTCCTCTCCTCCACATTTCCTCTTCCTCTTCTGTTCATACACGTTACTTTCTTTACTCTGATTTCCCTTTTGCTCTCTCTGTGTAAGTCTCTCCATCTGTTCCACTCTGCCTTCCTCTGTCTCATACAGTATGTCGTCTTGACTGCTTCCCTCTCCATCTGCTCTAGTCTGTCATTTATGAACATATCGGTGCCATCTGGTGGACGCTCCCATCCTCAGTGATTCATGGTACTGTAGCACAGGAGCATTTAGTTTTAGCAAGGGTGGGCCCAGCAGGAGTCTGAGGCTCTAATCCTGACATTGTTTGATCAGTACTTACCTCACAGAGTTGTGCTCGTTATCAAACTTACTTTTAAAAGATGGCCTACGCTTCTTCCATTATTGCATCACCTCATATTTTTCTTGTATGATGTTTTATTTTGACTTGATTGTTCCTCATATCTGAATTGTTTTAGTATGATCATTTCAGTATTTTTATATGCACTTCCATATAATTTGGATTTGTATCTGATTTAAATTCATGATATTGTTTATTTATTGGCATTTTATCTGCTTCATATGACATAATCTCTCATATTTGCATTCTATTTGTTTCCATATATAGTTCAGGAATAGTCTGAGGCTCTAATCCTGATATAGTTTGTTCATTACTTTAGTCACCGAGTTGTGCTCATTATCAAACTTACTTTTTGAAGATGGCCTTCACTTCTTCCATTATTGCATCACCTCATATTTCTATTTCATGATGTTTTATTTTGACTTGATTGTTCCTCATATCTGAATTGTTATAGTATCATAATTTCAGTATTTTTAAATTCATTTCCATGATTTCGTCTTTCGTTATTGCATCACCTCATATTTCTTCTTTATATTACTATTTAATGATGTTTTATTTTAACTGAATAATAATTCATATCTTAATTGGGCTAATTTTTGTATCATCATTTCAGTATTTTTATATGCACGCCATATAAATTGCATTGACATTGATTGTTCTTTAATTTACTCGCAAATTGTGCTCATTATTAAACTAATTTTTAAAAGATGGCCGACACTTGTCAATTATTTTTTCTTCCATTATTGCATCATATCATGTTTTTTTTTTGTTTTTAATTGTGTTTTATTTTACATTTTTTGTTTTTGTTTTGCTCATTTCTGAATTGTGCTTATTTTTGTATCTGTTTTAAATTCAAGATATTGTTTATTTATTGGCATTTTATCGCGACCCTGCAAACGGATAAGTGGAGGAAAATGGATGGATGGATTAATGGTCTGGAGTGTTTGGGAGGTCAAAAGAGTAAAAAGTGCTCCAAAAATGAAGAAAATGGGTCTGAGGCTTTCTTCTGGCAAAAAGTTAAAAAGCCTTTATTCAGGTGGCTATTTCAGGGTGAAATTCTAAAAAATATAGATAGTTCTAGTAAATGTTAAAGCAGAGCTGGGTATAAACTGTGTGTAGTGGCAGAAATAGCCTTCTTCGCGCCTCAAAAGGGCAGTTTGGACCTGCTGCAGTTACAGCTTCTCTTTGGTGAGAACTGTTTTTCTGGTACAACCTATGACTAAGTTTCACAAAAGCTTAAGTCAAAAGTGACTTATAACTAAGCTAAATTTGAACATATTAACTGCTGATTTAAATGGCTTCAGCTCTGTGAATGGCAGAGAATCACATGTAGCCGTAGCCATTGTTTCACTCCTCGCTGCACACTGCTACACTTTGCTTTAATCCACAAAAGTATTCCAATTTAACACGACTGCATAAAATTTGAGAAAGACCTCTCTGTAGCAATCATGTCAGATAGATGCGATAAATGCTTCAAGGTGGACTGAAACGGCTGCCGCTGCACGCAGAAGCAGTAATCTTACATGTCTGCGAGCCCAGTATGTTCTTAACATCTTAATTAGACCACACATTAAATTGCTGAGATGTACAGTCTTTCTTATCCCCGTCTGACAGAGCAAGGACACGGAGCTGCTGAGGAGAAAAAACAGAATGGGAGCTGTGCTGAAATAAACATCAGATAAATCAGTCATCTTGCAGGTCTGTCTACAAGTCCAGCAAGTTTTAATGAAATAACTTTTTTAATTGGGCCATGTTTTGACAACCTCAGATCCCATCCGAGCTGATACAGTTTTTACCCTTCCTCCAAGCTCAGGCACGTCGATGTCACCGCATACATCTGAAAAGCTACTTAATCAGCCCGCTCAATTAGATTCAGCGTTATACAAAAGTTTTAATTAGCGCTGTTTTTCTTAATCTGTGTGTCTTTTGACAAAGTCATGAGAGAGATGGGGCGAGATAGAGAGAGGAGCTGATGATTCGGTCCTGCCCCTCCGCTTCCTCTTCCTCCTCGTCTCGTGTGTTTCCATGAGTCATCATCATGTGACTGTGCCAGATTCTAATCAGCTCTCTGCACCTGCTGCTGGTTTCTACAGAGTTACTCTGACAAACACCAAAGATAATCAAGGTTGAAAGGTAGATGTTGCTTCACCTCGCCCCAAAATAACAACATCAACAGTGGCCGGTCCCGTGGCGCATTTGTGGCGATGACATGTAGTCTTAATTAATTATCAGTTCATTTGATAGAGTGATAACAGCTCTGTGGCTCCCTGTTAATCAGCTGCCTTTACCTTTGCTTGGAAAAAAATCTATAGAGTTGTGTCATTAAAGACAGTGCTTGGAACTCTGGGAAATCATGCACTAAAATCAGCAAACTGTTCTGGGTCGATCAGGAAAGTAAAGTAAACTGTACTGTGCAGTTTACTTACTAACTTACTAAAGTACTGTGCTTAGGTATAATTGTGAGATTTTAGTGTTGAGTGCTTTCATTTTATGCAACTTTATACTTCTACTCACTAACTCTTATAGTGTTTTTCTTCAAAAACACAGATGAGAAGTGGAGTTACTTGTTACTTTTCAGATTAACATTCGCCATAAATAATAATATTTTTATTTTATTTAGCCTCTATTTAACCAGGTTTGTCCCATTCAGATCAAATTTCTTGTTTACAAAACAATAGCTGCAACACAGAGTTTTGACAAATGACATGAAAGCACATAGATTTGAGTAACATTACAAAACAAAGTAATAAAATATTTGCACACAGACAGGCTGAACCTCATATATATAACCATTTTAACCTCATTAAGACTTTTCTGACTGTGTTTTGAAGCTTAGCTCAGCCTAACAGCTTTCTTTCCCAGCAAACAGTCCTCCAAAGTCTGGTAAATATGGTATGGCGTTGTTAACACTCTTGTTATGTTCGTTTCTCAGGAACAGCAATAATCTTCATGAGTCAATTTGACCTGCGGCATATTTAATTATCCAAAAGTGTCAGAAACTAAAGATCCCCAATAAACATTGTTTATTTAATTAATAACTCCATTACTAACCATTTCAATCAATATTTAGTGCAGGGTGTTCTTTACCTCTCATAGATCAAGGAAATTTTTCCTTTTTCATGAAAAATGCATGTTAAAAGGTTTTTTTTTTTATGTATATTGGAAAGACCTACATATAAAATACAATGTTTTACATGATATTGATTTTTTTTTTCATTGATTTTTTTTTTCTTTTTATGAAAAAAATGCTATTTTTTTTAGGTTTTTAAACTTTGAAATGGGTCAATTCAATTTGTAAAATAACACTAGGGTTAAAAATTAAATTAAATTAAATTAAATTAAATTAAATTAAAGCAGTACTTGGCAGCAAAGCCATTTTCCTAACAACTGTGGATAAAGTGGTTAGAAGTAGCTTCATGTCTACCATACAACAGTAAAATGCTACTTATATATTAATGTATCAGTGTTAACAATGTAATAATATATAATTTTTATATATTATATATACTTTTACACCAATCCTTTACATTTGATATTTATTGTACATCTTGCAAATAATACTAAGACTTCAACTTGTTTGTTTATATTGCTATATTGTCAGTTTTTTAAAGTAAGTAATTAACCTGAGTTCTTCTTCCACCACGGGTGAATTTGTACCTGTTAATTATTCATCTGGAGGTGTGAGAAGCTGGGTGCAAGTTGCTCTTAATTTTTTATTTCTTTGATACATCCTGAGGGTTTAATTTGTCCATTTCAGGCTTCATTTTGAAAGATGGCACACGTGTCCACGCTGCTGTGCTTGAAATTAAAAAAGGTATAGCTTTTTTATCTATAAAACTCAATAGTAATGGCAATAAAACATTACGCAGGGAAAAAAATACAGTCAAAGAGTGTTTTTTACTTTAAGAATTGTTCAAATTCAAAGGGATACAGCATTGTCTTCAGCTACACAGACAGCCTGAATTTGTTTACAGGATGATTACAGAATCAGATGAATCTTGGTAGGATTACATTGTGAGCTTGTGATTCCATCTGCTGATGTACAAGCTTATTTGTTAATGAAAAAAAAAAAGTTTTTATGTGCACCATAATGTCACCTGTATGTTATCAATGTTGTTTTTCTGCAGTTTTATGATTACGTTTCATTACATACTGTAAAAGAAGGAGAAGAGTCTCACACTTTCAGACGCTGATACTTGGTAAAATACAAGGACAACCTAACATGGCTTGTGAATGGACAATTTTACACCTTTACACTTTATTATTTCTTCTCTTTAGCAAATACCAAGTATTTTATTTCTTAACAGCTGAGATGTCAATTTTCTTGCCAAGTACTTGAAAATGAATCGAAATGGACTTCTCACTGAGAAGAATTGAACCGCAGAAACACTTTCTATAAACATATGTTAACATTTGTAGAGTTTTTTAATACACTGGCTCAGATTTTCTTTGCGCACGAACTGTGTTATTACGTCTTTTCACAGGTTAATGTACAGGACGGGGACATCTGAATGAGGTCGGAGTAAAGTGGAATCAAGACGATGAAATAATAATAATAAAAAAACCCCAGTAATGAGCAAGAGCAATCAAAGTGAGTGAGCTGTGAACAATTTTTAAATAGTTTCTCTTTTTCTGATGATGATGAACAGGTCTTATCACACAGGCTGCAAGTCCATTTCAATTCAACATCCAGCACAAAGAAAAACCTTCACCAAACGGGGGACGACTCTCATTCGGACCGAGAGCGGGGCGGTAATTGGAAAGCTTAATTGGGGAGATGGCATCTTGTTAATTGAATTAGCAGCAAGAGAAAGAAAAAAAAAAAAGAAAGAAAAAAATCATGACAATGTCATGGAGTGACATTGAGAGGGAAAGAAAGTGAAGAGAAAGAGGCAGGCAGTGAGACAAGCTGACAGATAAATGGTAATACGTGGAGAGAAAAGAGACGTAGACAGGCAGATATAAGTGTCAACAGCAGCTGAAGAGAGGAGAAGAGATGGACAAGAGGACTCTTCAATGAGAGAATGACTTATTCAAGAGGAGATGGGAGCCGGTGTGAGGAAAAAATGTGAGGCGGTGAATGGAGACGATAGGAGGCGGGGCGGTGAATGAAGAGCATGTACTGGCATTGAATACACCTAAAAAAGGATCATGTCAAAACGATTTCAAGGTTATGTACTTTTATAGGTAGGAGGAACACACACAAAGACACACACATGTACACACACGTACAGTATAAGCTGTACATACACACACACACGGTGGAGCGCAGCCCCTGTATCTCAAGGGGGGAAACCCCAGGGAGAAAAGCTCATGGCTGATTACTGTTACAGCTAAGTGAACTGTGTCCTATTTCAGAGACATCAATGTCAAGATGTTCTCGCTCTGACTGGCTCTTGTTTCCAGATGTGTACGTGCTGGAATGGTCGCGATGATCGCTCGGAAAAGAAACCAGAAATTTTGAACAATAGATTTTGTCCCAGCAGCAGGCTGAGCGGCGTTCAAGCGAGGAGAAAATAGTGAAAAAAGGATTTCTTATTATAAAGACAGAGGAACACGAAAATGGAAAGAGTGTGAGAGAGTTTTGAAGTCTCTATAACTGCTTTGAGTTTGGACTGAAAACATCTAAAGCTGTCAGACTCGGGCCAAACTTTCAGGCCCATGCATGCAGGAACTATATTTTATAACTTCTCCTCCACACATAGAACAGGATCGAATATTCACGAGTAAAGTTTTTAAACATCAACTGAACAACTATTGCAACTCTTTCTGTCCTGGGAGGGGGGTCCCTCCTCTGTCTTCTGTTGCTCTCCCTGAGGTTTCTTCTTCTTTTCCACTTGTTAAAAAGGTTTTTGGAGGAGTTTTTCCCTGGCCGATGCGAGGGTCTAAGGACAGAGGGTGTCCTTCTGCAAATCTGTGATTTGTGATTTTGGGCTAAATAAATAAAATTGACTCGACTTGACTTGAACAAGAAACAGCAGGTGAAAACCAGGCTTTAGCTAACCCCGGGGGGTCTAATGTCCACCCTTACTGCAGTGGTGTGAAAGTGTATTTCATTCTGTGTCTATCAGTACATGTGGTCATAACGGCAATAACTTTCATTTTTTGTTATCATTTAAATTGCAGGTCATTTTCTTGATTGTTAGTTGTTAGGATGAAATGTCATTCGTCGCACTTTTCATTTTAGGACCATCGGAAATTTTTAATTCCCTAGATTCATTTCTGTCTTTACAGTTTCTGGCTATGATAAATGTCGTAATTTGGGAGATTTCTTAAAGAAAACATGCTTTTCAAAGCTGCTGGCTGGTTTAGGATGGACCGCAAGCTCAACAGTTTACCAGAGAGGGCAGTCAAACACTACTACTGAGCCAAAGTATGAAGTTACTCCTTAATGTAGCCTGGGGTTGAACCCTGAACATTTGCTGAAGGGTACAAATGAGTGGGAGTAAAGAAATGAGTAGCTTTTATTCTGAAAATTGCATCCTGTTGGAATACCTCACAGTCAATACATCTAATTATATATGATTACATTTTGTGTGTATGTGGTTTCTCTGCTGCTCTTGTGAGAATAAAAGTTTAAAATGTAGTGTTTTCTTTAGTTCTTTTTAATGTTTTATACCTTGTATGAGCTGCATGTTAATGTGAATAGTAGATAAAAACGTGGGTGTGTGCATTGTGTCATTTCTTTCTGACATTTCTCGATAAAGAAAATGAACGGCCGTCTCTCCACAATAATTTGAAAAAGAAAGGACCTCTTTGGACAAATTCAATTTAGTCATTTTATTCTCTGTTTAACCTCTCCTTTTGAGTCTGATGGAGACTTTTTATTGACCCGTGTTTAACTAGCAAGGCCTGTCATTTTCTGATAATGACAAAGCAAGAGGAAGTCAAACGTTTAACAAGGCTCCGCCGAATATTAGTAACGAGGGCTTTTCATTCAAGAGGATTTAATGTTCACACTAATAAAGTAGGCAGGAAGAGCTGCGTTTAAAATGCTGCGGCTGGTGGATATTTATTACACATTAAACTGACTTTCATTTCAAATATTTGTGTTTTTTTTGTATTCAGGATAATACCAATTTGTCACTTAATTGTTTTTGCATGTTAAAACCTTAATGTAGAAGCTTAAAAAAGGACAATTTGATTTAAAGTAATAAATGAACAGTGACATTTCACCCAAGACAGGTCAGGATTATGGCGTTTTTCATGTTTGGACACCTGAAATCAATTTATGGGCAGCAGGTTTTGAACAGAAAAGTCACAAACTCTTCTGCAGAAAATGTCTTTTCAAATTGCTTTTGAAGCCTTTTTTTCTCTCTCGTGTTTTACTTTTTCCTGAAATGAACCCCAAGGAAATTCTACACATGAGTGACTGTATGATTGTCATAATGACAGACGAGTCACAAAAATGAAAAATTGCATCTCTGGAGTGTGCCTTAGATATATTTGGTCTTTTGATATCCTTTTTATTCTCCTCCCCACTGTTTCCTCTCTCGTCTCTTACTCTTCACTCCGGTGTGTTCTCTCCTTTACTCACCGCTTCCTCTTTTCTTCTCTCACCCCTCTCTTCTGTGACTGCCCCCATGCTTTATCTATCCATACATTTCCTCCTCCTGTTACCCTCTCTCTCTCTCTCCAGCTTCCTTTTGTCCCTGTCTGTCAGGAGTGCTTTTTCAATAACAGGATGCTGCTGCATAACAGTAGCCATTATGCAAATCCATCTTTTATTCAATGTATCAAAAACTGCTTTCATTGTCAGGGTCGGAAAAAAAATCTCCATTGGGTGTTATTCATAAGGACGGGAAGACACGCGAGTAGATATAATTAATTTCTTAAATATGTTTATGTAAGTGTGACAGTTTTATATTAGTTTTGTTACTTTCTTCTGTCACATAGAATATGAACATGTTCAGTAGTGTAACAGCCGACTGTGGGGCGTTTATTTGTCTGGCATGTGCATGTATCAAGAAAAAGAAAAAGGAATAGAGCTCCAGCAACTCCTTAAATCCTCATACAGATACTTTTAATCAGTCTGTTTGGGTTAAACACAATAATAAGAATTAGAATGACTATTCTTTGCCTCATAAGAAGACTCATTTCCTCTTTAATCTTCATCCTTTGGTTGTATTTTAAGGTTAGGAAAACATCCCCCTCTTGGTGAGGAGAAACCAAAGTGAATCCACGCTTCAGTAGACCAAAACATCCACTCCGATGTGGATGTTTTGTGACGCTGTAACAAGATCAGGCTACTCCCATCTTTGCTACTTAGAGAGGACTGTTTACTCTCTGTAAACAAGAGCTCGCTAGTGTTTGAACAAACGTTGAATGCTGTAGTTTTTCTGGTGAGTGCAGCCTGTCTTTGTGTACAACCAACGCTCTGTGCCCAGTGTCCTAAAAATATGATCAAATTCTCAAATTCCTAGATTTTGGTCATGGGTAGTAACACATAACTTCAACTTTAACCATGGTTTCTTTTCCTCAGTTACTGTAGGAAGACAGTTATGAACGTATAACATCCTTTTTCCAAATTATCCAATATAAACATTCTTATCTGGAGGAAAGTAGACACTGTTAAAATCTATCCTATATTCAGAATAATTCATCACTTTACCTTGTTGTCCGACAGCCCAGTTTAAGTTTATTTGTGGGGAAAGTGACGCAGTTATTGATGCTCTCTTCAAAGCCACCAGACTCCATTGACAAAAACTGTAATTTCACATTACAGCACACAGGAGCAGTGTTTTCCTTGGGTTTGTGGAATACTTAGGTGCATGTATTTGGTGAGGGAGTCCTTTTGGAGTCCTCCTCCTAAGAAATCTTATTTTTGAAATTTCATATTATTTTGTACTTATAGCCATTTCAGTCAGACAACTCACGTGATACAAAATGTGTTTATTGGACAATAAACATAGATTAGATTTGGCGTCTAGGCTCCGACTTAATCACTCCTCAGCAGTTACATGAGGTATTGAGGAGTGATGCAATAAATCCCCCAGTCGGAGCCTACAGGTGGATGCTGGGGTGGTGGTGGGACTGAGAAAGCAAGCGGCAGTACAGATGTAGCAGCAGCATAGGCAGGCAGAGGAGAGCGAGGATTACTCTCATCTTAAATAGAGCGCCAGATTGGATAGAGGGTGTGTTTTAGTGGAGGATGTATGAGGAGTGGGGCATGTCATGTGTATGGCAGCACAGCTCGAGTTGTCTGCCTGAACTAGCTCGCAGGCGTCTCTCCATATCTGTCCACAAAATGTGGAAAAGCTCAAGAGGATAATTAATAAACACCACCCCAAAAGCTGAAAGACAAAATTTGCAAAAGAAGTCCACTGGTGACCAACTATAGTCACCTGGAATAATCAAAGTCATTTAGTAAGTTTTGATGCTTTCCACGTTGATTTTACACTGAACAACTTGTCATTTTCTGCTACGTAAAATTACTGGTCTTGTCAGTGGAGTCTGGTAGATTTAAAGAGAGCATAGATGACAGCTTTAATTCTCCATGTAAGGCAAGGTACAGCAGAAAAATATTTTAAATATAGCGTAAATGTGAACTGATATTTTGTTGGCTAAAACCAGGCGGCAACCTCCGGGTCTGAGCAGGAAGGCAAACCAGGAAGTGCCTTAAGCTGCATTCTACCAAAAATTCCAGCAGGTGGTGCTGACTAAGATTGCAAAAGCAATTGGGTCCATTCATTTCAATACAAAATGAGAAAAGTTCTCACTTGATTTATTGCCTCAGAATATTTTTTAGGACAACACTATGGTCTCAATCACTAGTATACAATCTTCTTCAAGACAATATGATGTTATTGGGTAAATAATGGCCCCATTTAGAAGAAAATAGAAGATAAAGAATCATATGATTTGGGGCGTGGCTACCTCTGATTGACAGGTCAGTAACAAGGCAAGCCGTCATCAGAAGAGAAGCAGAACAATGCGTATCCACGGCATGTGTCAATAAAGTGATATATGTATTTATAAAAGGACATTTAGCGGTTTAGTCTTATAACTTTGACCCTTTCACACAGTATTTTCACTTTTTCAACATTTTGTTCATTAAAAATGTCTTGTTCAGCGTTTGGTTGGACTAACAGACACTCCAAGGAGTCGCTGTTCAGTTTTCTGAGGTCAGTAACGTACATTTGTTTTTGTTTTTTGCTGATGAACATCCCAGTTAATGCTCCAGTTAATGCTAACATGAATTAGCAGCGGCTTCTCTCAGTCAGGTTGAGGTGTAGGGAGGAGTGTAGTCAGTGTCGTCAGATCTCTCTCGCTCCCGTTTCCGGAAACAATATGGTGACACAAGATGGCGCCGAGTGTAATGCTGAACTCGATGCTTCCAACGTTGACGTCACAGTCACTACGTCCATTATTTATACACTTTATGGATAAGAAAAGTTTTGCTGCTGTCCCTCCACACCACTGCTTAGTTTCTGTGTGGATACTGGGGGAGTCCAGACTGCTATCTACTGTAGATAATACACTGACTATAGATACGTTCCTCAAATAACCCCTCTTTAATAAGTCCAAGGTTGAAGCGCCGATTATTGTAGCAGTTTCTAGAAAATCTACGGTTTGTACTTGATATAGTTTCCAGTTGAGTCTGAAATTGTTTTGTACTTCTTGAGATATTGTTCACTTTGCGCCACTAAATAATTCAAACATTAATTTAAAAAGGAAGTAAGTGGAGTGCACAGGGACTTAAATATGAGTAGATAGACAGTGGCTGTTGCTGATTTTTTCGGGTGAGGAAGGAAATTGGAAATTATGCAAAAAGAGAAAAAGACACTGGAGGGAGAATAAAGGGGGAGGAGAAGGAAAGAGAAGTCAGGGGAGAGAAGTGGAAGAGAAGAGTTATGATGAGGATGTTTGCTCTATGAAATGCTCCA